>NC_135376.1:48795909-49108863 GCF_049243985.1 Paroedura picta
TTACAATTTACCTTACAAGAAGGCATTAATTGGGTATTAGGATACCTCTAAGTGGGTTGATGGCCTCTGTACCCACCTGGCTAAAATGCTAAGCACACCCACTTGACACAAAGTGAGATGTAGAGACAGCATCTGGGCTGCCCAAGATGAGAAAGATAGCTGACTCTGTCCCAATCATCCTGAGGCAAGATAGGAGAGGGCGTTCCTGGCCTACCTGAGATGCGGTAAAATGAGTAATATTGCCTGGAATGTTCTGCCTAATGTGAGGGGGAGGCTGCAGTTGGTTTGACCTACCTGAGCCCCACTTGAAACCAAGAAAGAAGTATCCATCACACCTGAGGCAAAGAAAGTGGCACCCAGTCTACTGGTTAGGTAGGTATGCTTCCTCCCCATTGGGAGGGCACAGCAGAGTCAGAAAATCTCCCTCTTTCTTTCTTTCCTTTGGGGAGGTGGGGCCTTAGGGCTGGAGGAGGGCCCCCCTTTCTAGTCTGCCCCTGATCCAAGGTTTTCTTAAGGCTAAGATGAAGGAGAGGAGAATTATATAAACGGCTTTGGATCTGCATTGTGGAGAAACATGTGATATAAATGAAAAAAATATTGCTGAGAATTGGAGGCAAATAAAAGTTAGGTTGGTATGTGAGAGAGAGAAGGATGCAGAGAGGGGTGAGGATATGGGTCTTGTCAGCATTAAACAAACAGTGAACAGTGTGGGGGAAATGATATAGGGGAAAATGAGATTCCCCCTTGCAAGTCCTCACAGGTTGTCTATTGGGAACCAGGGCTGGGTATGGCAACCCACAATGTGCAACTGGGCAAAGGCTATTCGTGGTAGGAGAGAAAGGAAAGCTAAAACAAAGGTGCAGGTAACAGTAAGTTGGCTGATGACTGGGAAGGAAACAGGAAAAGGGGATAGACAATACTGGCTCTCAGGGAAGGTAGATCAAGACGAATAGCCTTATTAGCTTGTTTATAGCAGTAGAAAAGAGCAAAAATCCAGTAGCACCTTAAAGACTAAGAAAAACAAAATTGTGGCAGGGTAGGCCCTCTCGTGAGTCACTGTGCACGTCTTCAGATACTGAAGAAGTGATCAGTGATTCATGAAAGCTCATATCCCGCCACAAATTTTCTCAGGGAAGGGAAAGAAGTAAGGAGGGGGAAATAGGATGCCCCCCCCCACATAAGTCCTTGTGGATTCTCACTTGTCTTACAGAGACACAGTTCATTACATTCTCAAAATAAAACTGTAATACTTCATTAAAAATTATGCCACTTTAAATGCAGCTATCACATTTTGAATGTTTTATGAGTCATAAAAATGGCATTTAGAGTATGCCTTTTTGGGTAATGAGGGAGGAACATTCAAAATATCAGATACAGGAACTTTACAGAAGGTTAAGTAGACCTCAAGCATCCAAAACTGGTGAAGTGTAGCATATCCAGTTGTACATAGAATTATTTGACTGAAAAGAAACAGAAGGTCATAAAATGTAAAACTCTGCATAGAGGCAGAATCTTAGAAAGTCTTACAACTGAAACATTAGGACATGTAATCAAAGCATAAGGAATAGGAAGAAAAGGCATGCAGATGGAGCAAAGATGTATCATGCTAGACTTGTCTAAAGGGCAAAGAATACGGTCAATAAAACAAACACAGCAGGCTCACACAAGAAAGCTGTGGAAAGGGAAAAAAGAAATTAGTGGAAAGAAGCTGTTCAGTTAGTGAATACTGATAACAATGTACCATGTGGCGATTTGCAATGATGGTCAAATAAGTGTGCATGGAGATAGCTGTCCATAGGAAGTTGTATGGAAACTTCTTCATATTCCTGATTTCTCATATTTCTGATCGCATACATAAAATTATCCTCACCAGCTTAACTGATACTACAAAAGATGGGCCTCTCATAGAAGATGGGACGCCCTTCTTTGTCCCTCACCTTAATGCTTGATTAATATTATCTATTTTCATACTAGCCCATATGTCTTGGTGGATAAAATATCTATTCTGACCCTGAATACACCTGAGAATGAAATCAAAACACAATTGTTAAACCTCCACATGAAAGATTTTTTTTTCATTGTAGCATACTTCACCCTATCCACTTGTCATCAAGTATGTTTCAGGGTAAAAAAAAACGCTTTCTGATATACATTAAAATTAATCAAACAAAACTTCACATGCGTGCAGTATGTCAGTATCTATATGTTTTTATATTTTTGATTTTGAAACTGAGTTTGTTAAGTGAAGGAATTCCACACATATTCTGTCAGGATCAACTAAGTTAAACAAGTTAGGTGTGAAATAACGATTGGTGGACTTCTGCCTTAAACCGAAACACATAGCATTCATTATGCAGCACTAAAAAAGTGATCACAAATAATGGAGTTGTTTTTAAAAATACCATTAAAGTTCTGCTCCAGAACCATCCTAGATTCTGTTATTCTTTATCAGAGTTATACCTCAGACTTTCCTTTTCTAATTCTGCTAACAGGCATGGTAGGAAGATGGGGCATTTGTTGAAATATGCAAGGTCAGTAGTACACATGATTCAAAAGCATATGAAGAATATTCTATAGGGAGCATTGGTGGAGAAGTGTATTTAACATAGCATAGGAACTTCCTGATGTTTTTCAAATAATCTCCTCCAGTGTCCTGATTGTCTCATTTAGAGACTTTCAGCTCCTTTGAGTACACTTTCATCCACTTGCCTCCAGAACAGACAAAATGAAAACAACAGAACAGTTAAGACAGTTAACTCTCTCTCTCTCTCTCTCTCTCTCTCCTCTCTCTCCTCGCAAAGTTGTTTCTCTTCAAAATAAAAGCTCTTCCACCAGGCTTATGGTTGAGGCCGACTGGGAATCATTAATCATCAACTGAGCCTCCCTCCTTTACTCCTCATACCTCGCTGTATAATAGCAGTGCCAGAAATGAACATGTCATGGTGCTGACAGCTATTTAAGTGTATTTTAACTGATAGTTTTATATTTTAACACTGTATTTATTATTTTATACTGTTCACTGACCGTAGATAGCAAGTCCAAGAGAGGCAGTATACAAATGAAATTAATCAATCAATCAATTAATTAATTATTTTAAGCATCCTGGTACTGCAAGTACCTGGTACTCTTTGCATACTTAAACTCTGCTATCAGCATCTTCCAAACAGAGGCAGGATCTTGTGATTTCCCTATTGCTAGTGCAGCTGCAAATAAAGTACAGCAGCAACTGGGATTCCCCATGGCAGGTTTCCTATAGTTACTCTGCTCCCAGAAGCGACCACCTATGATGAAAAGCCCCCCTGATTCTTCCCAAGGGTTAATGTGTAAAGTAACAGATTCCTCTTGCAGGAATTACTGATTGGGCCTCACATGGCTCTTCTCATCTTCAAGACCTAAATAAGGAAAGGGATAATTGGCTCATCATGAGAACCTGTGAGCCACAGGATGGGAGGGAGAATCAGGAGTGATGATGTAATTTTCTAGAAGGTTCTAGCAAGAACCCATCCTGATTGGATTGTCACCATCACCTGATGTTAGTGGGCCACAAAATTATAATTGAGCTAAGAGCCTTGAAAAGAAAACTAGCTTGGACTCTGATGGGTTAAAAGTTTTGACCATGGTATGCTGAGATTGCAGTGCACAATTTAGAAAACAGTTGAACAGCCGCCTTTGATTCTGGGCCTGTAAGGTTGTAATTGATTTTCTTGTGCACACTAGCTCTGGGAAAAGATGGGATTTGGGTCTGAACTCCTTAACACTATCCCTCCTCCCCTGAGCCACAAACGCTTTGGCAATTTTTTCCCAATTAACCAAGAGTATTGTTATATCAGTATCGTATTGCAATGATACGGGCAGTAGGCTCTGAACTCTGAGGTTTCATTCTTAAAAGAGAAGGAAGAGAATTACATTTAAAAAATGAAAGCTGGGAATTCAGAAAACTTGGTACAAATTTTGTTGCAGTGGTATAACAAAATAACGATATTCTAGTGCTGTTGTTTGTTTCTTTTAAGCCACCATGGCAAGGGGAAAAATGGCTGTGTGAGCCAGAAAATTCAAACTTACTTTCACAGCAGTCATCAAGGTTTTACTGTGATCTTTCCCAAAACTTCAGAGCAAATTAGATTTGAGAAAATCAGGAAATAGCCAAAGAAACCTCTGGAGGTGCACCACATTGCTGTGGGGAAGCAGAGAAAAACCTGCTTGCAAAAAGTATTAAACTTGAGCAGATAATCTTGTGAAAGACCCCAGAAAGTCTTCATATATCCTTTTCAAGTTTGCTTGCAAACTTCAACTTGCATGGGGAAATGCTCAGGGTTGGGAATCTATAATGTCTGCTTTTTTGTGTTGTTTTTTTGTGTTGTTTTTGGAAAGCACAGCTTTAACCCATGAAGGGTTGTCTCAAAATTATTATTAAGATAATTTTGCATGTTGCCGAGCATCTTTGTACGTGGTGTCAATGTTTACAATAATCTAAACATGAGAAACCCATATAGAATGTTTTCATTTCATGTACTTTGCTTGAGTGCCTTGTCTCTGTAGCCCTAAACAATTACAGAGAGAGCTACTACAGTGAAGACAAAGCACTGCTGATTTTCTTATTTATGCAGTAGATCAGTAGGAGGAAGGGTCTTGGAGTTAGGTTTGAGTAATTTAAAGAGGTTAACACAAAAGTGGGAGTAGTTAAGCAGAGAAAGCTTGAAGGCTCAGAAATAGATTTAGCCAATCAGAATACAAAATCTGACCAGTTCCTGGCTGTTGTAGTTTATTTACCTATGGGCTGGGAATCCACCTTCTCCTCTACTAGTTGTTCTGGGGTCATCTCCCTCTGAGGGACATTAGGCATGCTTTCACTTTGACTGCCTGGACTGACCATCTCTTGATCTTTCTCATTCTGCATCTGTGCATAAACATTAATGCCCGGAATCTTCCTAAAACATTAACAGAAACCATCATTGGTGGGTATGCTATGGAGCTCTTGGAATCATGTTTTCACATTTGAAAGATGAACAAAAGAGTAAAAACCAAGCATTCATACCTCTTGAATTTGTAGATTACAAACACTGCCAAGCCCACAAACACCACGGAGAGCAGCATCAACATGGCTGAACCACTGTGGCTAGGTGTAACATCTATGAGAGGGGCTAGAAAACGTTAAGGAGAACTTTAGAGCAGGAAAACTACCAACAGTGTTACCTTTGTCTTTGTAGCTCTTGCTTACATTTTATTTCCAATCTTTATTTAGGTCTGTTCTACTTGACAGTTTATGCCATGCAGTTCTTGATGATCTGGCAGGTCATTCCTAGACATTTCCCCTTGACCAACATTTTAAAAGAACTTATTCAGATGCCGATAAATAAATTGAGGTATTATAATATACATATAACCATACACAGAAGTTGCAAAATGAATGTATTTTCCTGAGTAGTCATCCTTGATATTTCCCAGTCTGTCATCACAATAGCTATGTTGCTTTCATTAGAAGTATGAAATATCAGAGTGTATTGCATTTCATAGCACTGTCAGGAACCTTGTGGAGTTGATACTTGCACAATACCAAAATTCAAATATTTAACAGCATGTAGATAAAAGTTATTCAAGAACCACAACATTACCCAGTTTTGACGACTCTGAATTTAACTTGACCTTGAGAATCAAAGGCAAAGGATATGGTTGATAACAAGTAGTTATGGCTAGACAAAGGCATTGCCAGATCAAACCTCGCAGAATTTCTAGTCAGAAAACACATTTATATGTCTGCCCAATTAACTTCTACCATCCACTGTTTGATTATTATTGTAAATCAAATTTACACAATTTACTTACCTTCCAAGCAAGCACAGCTTACTAGTCACATTAAGGCCTGCCAGTGTCTCATAATATTCCCTGCAGTAGAGTCAGGAAAGCAGCAAGGAAGCTTAGGCCGATTCTGCATGGGCAGGCCAAAAGTCAAGCTGTATGGAGGCGGGGCAAATCTCTGTGTCTATATGAGGTTGCCACCAGGTTGTCACTGTCCTGGGCCTGGCGAGGATTGGGCCCCAAAAAGCCGTGCTAAGGGAACATGGATTCTTCCATGTTCCCTTTTGGCACTGTGAGGGCCAACAGGGCCTGTCCCGTGGCAGGCACATTAGGACAGGAAGAGTTGTCCTTCCAGGCCTGGCTCCTAACTGCTCCACAGAGGCCTGCAGGGGACAAACAATGCTTTGGATGGCTTTGTGGCATGTCTCCACGGGGTGGAGCAGAGCATTGTTTGTGTAGTGTGCAGGATGGTGGGATTGCATAGAACACAATCTCACCGTCCAGCACACTACATCATCCCACAACATGCAGTGGAACCTACCTGCAATCACCAAGTTTCCTGGGGGGATACATTTCCATGCTGGAGATGATCCGGCACTGAAATGTGTCCCCCATGGGGATTCCATACGCTGCAGAGCATGCAGCTCTGGAACACTGTCCCAGCAAGAGCCCAGAATGACACCGCTAATGTGGAATCACGCTACTCTCCAAAAATCTACCTCCCAGTTAAGATTAGTACTTTGTAATCACCTTCTAAAGTGAAGTGAGTGAATCCTACAGTCAGTGGTGTCATCTCAGATACTGAATACATCTCAGTTATTGAATATTGAATACCCCCATAGAGGTATGCCAAGTGAAAAGTGTTTTATTTGTCCAAGCATATCCTAGTAAAGCATAGAAGGTTATCTCAGAATTTATTTTTGCAGAAGCCATTTTAGACTACTCTTTTTTCTTAAAGCTTGCTGGCTGCTCTCATCCTGCTAGTACTACTTTGCGGGAGTAATCCAATTTTGTAGATTTCTCTGCAAGCGCTATATAATGGATGATGTAGCAGCCATTTTGCAGATGTAACACTGGATGTTCATGACATCGTGCAAAATGCCAAAAGAATGGCATTTACAAACGGTAAGGATTTCATTTTTTTTAAGGGGTATGGAATCAAGAAGCAGCTAATACAGGGTCCAAAGAAGACAACTTGTTTCAATCCATTCAGATTGCAGCAAGACAAATTGAAATTGGAGCCAAGGTTATGGATCACATACGCCAGTAAACTTAAATGGCTGTTCTAGACAAAATTTAAAATATTGGCTTAATATAAAGGACTGCTTACTTCCAAATGAATCTGTCCATGTGTTATGGTTGTCCTCAGAGGCCTTCTCCCGTGTACTGGAATTTTAGTGAGTGTCCATGTGGGAAAAATCTTTTGAATGCAAAAAATTATGGGGGAGCCATTCCTGAGAAATACATCCTATGTCATCCCTAGTGGTATATAGATGTATTCAACAATAAATTAAAAGGAAAACTACCTTATAGGTCTACCAATCAGTGGAATTATTTTAATAAAATAATATTGTCATTGCTATAAAGTATAAAAATGTAATCACAACAAATACTTTTTCCTTTTATTTTCTTTTGCAGTTTAACGTTGAAAATATGTGTTTTGACTCTCACTTTGGTTTGTTGGACATAACATAGATGGAGTGGGTCATGTCTGGATTCTATATATACTCCAAATCTTTAGTCACTATGGGAAATGTAGACAACTGAAATAATCAGAATCCTAGATTTTGTTTGCATATGCTAACATTTAGCTTTGGGGGCTTTTTATTTTTAAAAGTAATTAGGTCATTTAATAAGTGACAGCTACCTATTAGAAGAACAATTTTAGTTTGGTGGTGACAGAATTAAGGCAGCATTTCTACTTACCTCCTGTAGTTTTCTGCAATGTTATGAAGAGGGCATGCAGATATTTGCTGTGCCGCTAATTCACTACTACTTCACTTTCAAGCACTCATGATCCCAAGAGAAGCTATTAGTAAACCTGACTTAGGAAATGCTTCAAATCGGAACTTTTCCCTTGTGCTGCTTAAAAGGATGTTGTTCACTGTATATACTTTATCAAAAGTTCTAGGTCCTTATTTTTTATGGGCTCCTTACAGGGATCTTTTTTATCCAATGCAAGTAGAATTCTACTAGAAAGTTGTGTTCACAAGGACATCAGGTGACACGCATTTCTTGTTCAAGAATGTGAAGCTTATAGCGCTCAGCACATAAAGGTGTTTTATACCCAATCAGGCCATTGGTTTATCTAATTCAGTAATCCCTACTTTGATCAACTGCTATTCTGCATGTCACTTGTAGAGAAGGTTCATGTGGTAACAGGTGTAATCCTGTAACTTGAGATGCTAGGGATGGAGACATAATATCTTTTACAAAGCAGGTGTTCTGCCATGGAACTATAGCCCATGCGCTGTTAACTAGCAAGAAAGAGAAATCTAGATTGTGAACTGGCACACTTCAAATTATGGAGAATTGGAATTGTATCATCTCGGTGGTTAAACACTGGTAAATTAATACCTACTCATCTAAATTAGCAAGAATCTGTTAGCCAGCCCTCCCTCTAAACTATAAGAAACATGTCTCCTCTTCCCAGGAAGGATGAAATACCCTGCAGACTAATCCTGAACCTCAATGTGAAACAAGGTAAACCTAAGCAGAATCTAATGAATGATGGAATATACAATTTGGCCTGGGCCCACCTGTGATGGTGAAACAATTGATGTACTATATATAAAAATATTTCTGAACTAGGCCCACAGTGTTGTATGGCAAATGGGCTTTGCTATGTGTCTGTCAGGTAATATCAGGTAAACTGTGTATGTGAAGTCTAGGGGCTGTCCAGAGCAGGGGTAGTCAACCTGTGGTCCTCCAGATGTTCCTGGATTACAATTCCCATGAGCCCCTGCTAGCAAATGCTGGCAGGGGCTCATGGGAATTGTAGTCCATGAACATCTGGAGGACCACAGGTTGACTACCCCTGGTCCAGAGGATGCCTAAAGATTGTGGGTTGGAGGTATTGATGCCAGATGAAATTATTGCTAAACTACTTAACTTTCAGACATTCATTCATTCATTCATTCATTCATTCATTCATTCATTCACTCCATGCCATTCATACAATAGTCCTTCATAAAAATCCAATAAAAGACCATTAAAACAGGATGTCCGAAAATACAATATAACACAACATGGCAGTAAAAGCACACAACACCCATCCCTCACTATACCCAATATGCCTAATAGCGGGGAGTGGGGTATGAGGAGGAACATATATGTCACATTGGCCCAAAATGATATATAACACTAGCACTGGAACTGAGGGGGGTGGCAATCGATCTTCCTTACTTGCCCTGGCCTCAACGGTACATCTTGCGGAACAGCTTCGTTTTGCAGGCTCTGCGGGACACAGAAAGTTCCCACAGGGCCTGCAGCTTGACCAGGAGCTCATTCCACCAGGTTGGGTCCAGGACTGAAAAGGCCCTGGCCCTATTCAAGGCCAGGTGTGCTTCTCTATGGCTGGGAATAATCAACAAATCAATACCCACAGAGTGTAAAGCCCTGTGGGGGGCATAGGGCAACAAGAGGTCCCTCTGATATGTGGGGCCTAGATAGTGAAGGGTCTTGAAGGTCAGAACCAAAACCTTGAACCTGATCTGGACAGCAAGTGGCAACTAATGCAGCTGCCTCAGCACAGGCTGGATATGGGCTCTCCAAGATGTTCCTGTGAGGACCCTAGTCTCATCCCATTAGAAGAACTCACTGCAGCTCATAGACTCTTTCAGTAGTGGCTGTTAGCTGAATTGATCAGATGATGCATGGAGTTCAAATACAGACTTGAAAACATGTTTAGCAGGCAACTCTGAATGCTCAAGATGCACCACCAAAAGAAATCCTGAAAATATGGTAATCAATGATAGGACTATATTTCTTAATACTTAGGGCTGCCATGAATACTAGTCACTAGTCATGATTAAAGGTAAATAAAGGAAGTTGGAGTGACTTTCAGAGACTCATGCATACATCCCATGATGTCAGTGGGACTTAAATAGAAATGGTGTCAGGCTTTCCCCAGAAATCATTTAAGATCATGGATTTAGCAGATTTCATTTAAAATACATCTTGCATGCTTTATGCAATTATCTGAAACATCAGTCTTCTCCCAGTATCATAACAATATGATTGTGTTTGTGCTGATAGGTTTTAAATGGTATCTTGAGAAAACTAGCACCACTTTTGCAACAGCTTATCAAGTCAGAGGCTTGCACTCAGCCTGACATAGTTTACTAATTAGCCTGCAAGGAATGCAAATGGAGAAACTGAGCATTACCAAAGTTATTAACAGAGAAATGAAACTTGCATGAATTCAAAATCACCCATTTTTTTCTCTATTCAAAATATCCCATTTTGCAATTCCAACGTTTATAAAAATGTCACTGATTTTAGCAACAGGGTTCAAATTTCACTGGTATAATCTGCATCCTACATAGAAAGCCTGTATTGTTACCAGCCTGGTTATGATTTGAAAAAGTCAGTACTAAGCCATTTTACAGAGCATCACACAAACTCTGGATCTACATTTTACATTTAAAATATAATTCCTGTCTGATTGTGATCATGCTTCAGTACCCATTGACCAGTTATTCCAAGTCATGATTTCAAATGTTGTGCTATATTCCAAGTAGTTCATTATAATGCAACAGTACTCCTGTTTGCAGCTCCACTCTAAGCCAGCTTGAAATTGAGCACAAAAGTGGATTCCCCCAGCCATGTAGTGCAAGATAGAAGAAGAAGAAGAAGAAGAGTTGGTTCTTATATGCCACTTTTCTCTACCCGAAGGAGGCTCAAAGTGGCTTACAGTCGCCTTCCCTTTCGTCTCCACACAACAGACACCCTGTGGGGTGGGTGAGGCTGAGAGAGCTCTTATATCACCGCTCAGTCAGAATAGTTTTATCAGTGCCGTGGCAAGCCCAAGGTCACCCAGGAGCCACTAGCATGACTAACACCATTTTTATAAGAACAAAATACATGTCATTATATAATCATATATTGTTACAGTAAACAAGTATTAGTTATTTCTGGTCAATATGCACAACATGAACATAATAAAGAAAAGGTTATTGGACAAAAGGCCCTTGATCAAACAAGAGACCTTGTAACAAAGATAAACTCACTTATGCTAAAGGATCTCTCTAAAGTCCCTTTTGCAGAATTGCTGACCAAAAAAATGATTACCATATGCCTGCTTGATTGTCTGATTGATGAACACATACCTTAATAGGCATAAATGACACCAATCAATTAAGTCATAGAGGACCTCTGCATATGTCCATGATTGCCTGCTTGAATGGATAAAAAGTTGATGTAACATAAGCAGGGCAGAATTCTTGGTACATTATAATTTCTAGTCCCCTTTATTGTAATAAATTTCTATCTACTTCTAGAATCATCCTGTTGTGTCCTTCATTGGGCATTGGCATACCGGGCAAACCACCCCATATGGATAACACCTTTGAAAGGCAGAATAAGAACACACTAGACAAGATGAATAGAAAAACAGATATAATTAGAGAGGCAGACTAGCACATGGTCACTGAACATGTTCTATGGCAATGTTGTAATTTGAATCTAGGTTTCCTAGATAGCAATCCCTATACCACACTGGATCACCAATTATTCTTTTTTTCCAAATATAAAAACTAGGAAGTATCTACATTGGTGTGACTAACAAAAAAAGGGTGATGTTAAAGAATCATACCAACCTGCTGTTAAATGGGCAGCATGAACAAGGATTCTAACACCAGGTTTTAAGTCAAACTGGATGGAGTTTTGGTTCAGTTTCTGGACTAATATTTCGGAAATCTAGAAAAAAAAGATAACTCAATTATTGCAAGTGGAACAGGAGTTACCTCAAAGAGCAAGAACAATATTACACTTAGCTTAGGTTTGTTTTCAACAGTAAATGGGCAGTATTGCCTGCTTCAAAGGAAAGCACAAGAATAAGTCTTAGTGGGATTACAATGACTGCTTCTGTATTCAACAAACTGGATGGGACACCTTAAGAAAGAGTTTCCCTTTCTCAATAATTCTTATCTAACTGTTGTTGGATGAGGCTATCATGAATGGGGAATGAATCTGTCAACCTCCGAAAACAGCCTTCCACAAAGGGGCACTAAATATTCCCACATATGTGCAGCAACACTCTTACATATACACTTCACACAATAAATATCAAGCTAGCTTTATTTAGAGAACAAATAATATATACAGCAAGAATGAAGAAAAACAACAGGTCTATAGCTCTCTGCTAGCTGCAGCACACAAAAAGAGTATATATCTTTCTTTTCTAATACTGCTCACTCGACCCAGTGTTCTTGAACAATGGTCCCAAACAGCTGCTGAGAGTTTATGCTGAAACAACAAACAGAAAGCTCCCCACATAATAGGATCTTCCCAGTATAATATGATAGGGTTTATGCAGCTTTTAGAATATTTTAATGTTTCTACAATGGCAGCCAAAAATCTAGAGATTCTATATGTAGCCATTCATTTAAATTGCTCAGTAGACTATAGAAATCTAAACAGTTGGCGTAGTGGAGTCCTTGCTTAGAAGGAAAATCAGGTCCTGTCTAACTTTTAAAAATTCAGAGCTGCTTAAATGTACATGGTCAATGAATTCAATGCAATTAATATTGGAATTACATGTTCTCTCTGAATACAGAATGCCAACGTTATCTACCTGCCAAACTTGCAGACGGTAAAGCATTAAGACATGTGAACGTAAAGGTGCATTTTTATTTAGGATATATTTTTATTTGATTTGATTTATAGCCCACCACTCACAGCCAAGCTGGCTCGTAGAGGGTTACATATTTAAAACCGCATAATAAAACCCCAATTAAATACTCTATCCTACTCTGGCAATGAAAAAAAAACAAAAAAACCCTCCCCCACTCTGCAATTTCCCAAACTGCTGTCTCAGGGAATAATGGTATCAAATGGTAATCTTGGAGTTGATGCTATTCTAGCCAATCCAGGGGAGGGGTCCTAGGTCTAATTACCCTGGCCTTGCCCAAAGACCTGGCAGAAGAGCTCTGTCTTACAGGCCCTGCTCATTCTACCAGGTTGGGGCCAGGACCGAAATCACAAAAATACATTGGGATGATAACTGTGGTAGGGGAATGACGACTGTGAAGAATGAGCAAACTCTTCTTGACTTTATTGCTTTATTTTTTATAGTCCAGATGTTTCAGAAAATTTTCATTCAGATGTGTTAGCTCATCGTTTACTCTCCCTATAAATTCTATTGAAATCCCTAGACATATTAGCCTGTCATTCATCAATTTATCTCAGTTGCTCTAATGATTGTGCATTTAATAAGGCCAAGCAGACTTGGCTTCAGATCTGACTGAAGGATCTTTAACTTTAAATGAAGCCCTAGCTTCAGAAGAGACTTCACCTACATCAGCTCTTAGAACAATGCCAGCCATATATTTTGGCCTCCCAAATATGCCATGAAGAAAGTTAATTAGTGATTAATTAATAGCCTCAGTTTCAGCCTCTAGCAATAAACCAGCCACATATAACATATGGCCAGACACCTTAGAGTTAAATACTCTTAGCACTGAAGGTACATTTTGGCCCCATGAGGTAAAAAGAATCTAGTGATTGCTTTCCCAATGCTGTTTGCAAGAAAGGAGTTACATTACAAGCTGAAGAACCAACAAACTGTGCCTTAAAGATGCAAAGAAACTGTTTTATTGTCATAGAACTACTATATATGTCACCTATGTAACGATATGTACAGAGAAAAGACCAATCCACATCATTCTCCCCCCCCCCCCCGCCCCCGCCCACCACCAACAGTCGACTTGAGGGCAATCATCTCACGGAACCTATTCTTGTTAATGAGTTCATCATATGAAGTAATTGTGTCATGTAATTTTCAAAAGGTTAATGAGAAATTATAGAGTAAAAAAGACATTCCCATCATTTTCAGGTTATTTCCAATCTTTCTAATTTTGTTGATTTACTTTGTAATGATGCTATGATTCACCCAGCCTCCATCCACTTCTCTCCCTCAGAGGCAAGGTTTTCTTTCCATTTTCTTTCCCTTTACTGATTGAGCAATCTTAGTAATGTCTTTTCTTCTTTGTTGAAGAAATCTGCCTCACACTGTCACAGTACAATAGTTTGGCTGTTGGCTCAGCCAAGGAAACTGAGAAATGGATCAGAAACTTGCTTTAAATTAAACAACTTAAATGGCACTTGAGGTGTTTTGAAATTGAAAAATAACATAATTTATTTAACATAGTGGGAAAAGGTCAGGTGAAATCAGAAGTAAAATTTCTGAGGTAAAACCGGTATATGCACAGACTTTAGTTCTGTTGTTTTGAGCTAATGGGAGTTTCTTAACCTATTCACAGTTACTTAAACTTTTTCAGTATACTATGAGTGCTCTTTTAGTTTCTAGAAAGTTGGTACACTTTTTACAGTACCCAAACTCCTTCTCTCAAAACACTAGTAATTGTTTTGATTTTTAAACTGACTCTTAAAGTTTCTACAGCCAGTTTCTAACCACATCAGACCAGAAATGTCTGCACTCTTATAGTAAACTCCCTGTTTGACTGGGTGGCAAAATTCACATCCCCCAAAAAGATCTATCCCCTTTCTTAAGCCCAAATGGGAGTCCTTGCCTACCTTCCCAAATTTTCTTGCCAACTTTCTCCCAGTGCTCTTTCTATATAACACTAGTCTCAGATAAGGCTGAAATCAGAATCAACTCAGTCAAGGCACAAATGTGACTGACTCTCACCTCAGCATGCAGCTCTCAAGTCTTTCTCTGCTCAGCTGATGCTAATCATTCAGATTTCTTGGAACAGCCTGTCACTCAAAGCTATCTGTTTTGGTAAAGAATTAACTTTTCACAGGCCTTCAGCTGTTTGTGCAGCATTTCCAAACTTTTAAAATGTACAGTCCATCGCAGATGCTCTGCAGAGAATCAACGTTCTGAATTTTTTTCCAGTGTAAAAGATTTATCAATATCTTTTAAGAATCTTCATTAAACTACTTTTTGCTCCTGCATTTCATATTGACCACTGATTGCTAACACTATTTCTCATCACTAAAGATGAAATCATTTATTCACCCAAAGTTGCACTAATGTAAAGAGAAGCAGACTCCTCCAATCACCATAGTATTTTAAAATGCACATTTCATATCCTTACATTGAGTCTACCATCTCTGGAAGGAGCCTGCTATTTTCTCTCCCACCTGAAAACATGAGAATTTCATTATTCCTTTCTTCAACTGATTCTCCTTTTCTAGATGAGCTTCACTGACCTCCATAAAAAGAAATAACAGCATACATAAAGAAGCAAGGAAACACAGACCCAATCACTAGCTACAAATGCACTTTAAAAAATAAAAGAGAGGAGATGATATTTTGAAAGATGATGGAACCTACAGCAGTCTGCAGATTTTTCTACTTTCATACTTCCCTAGGGCAGCCATCAGCTTCAGGAAAACCTAAAATATCAGATATCTTATACATGAGTACTGAGAAGACCAAGGAGCAATGTAAAGCCATACAACTAGGCACAATCTATCTTGTACATTTTTATTCACACTTGCTCATTTTATTTCCACTATGGCCTTGAGAAGTCTATTATGTTGAGAGTGGGGGACTTGATACACCTCTGATACAGCATTATAGTCACGTGTGGACCCCACCACTTTCTCCCATTTATTTTGGACTTAGTTGGTTTTAATAAGCATCCCCCTTTACAGTCTAAGTGCCAAGGGGATCTGAAACTTGGAGAGTGTCATTAAAAACACCTGGGTACAACCATGGCATTAGAAAATCCCAGGAAAGAAGAGGAAGGGTATGCTGGAATTATAAACTGACTCTGGCTCAGTGGCATACCATTCTCAATATCAAAAGATTTTTTCAATACTAGAAACATCACCGAATATCCCAACATACTCCAGAGGTGCCAGTCCACCCCCAAAGAAGTTGCTAATTCATTAGCCAACTCTCAGTTCCTCTTTTTTCTTTTTTAAATTTTCTCAATCATGAAGAGCACTTAATCCATTAATTTGCCCTCTATCCTGTTTCAGGAGTTATCTTGCCTCACCCAAAACTTTAGTTTTTATGCAGAGTATTTATGATTAGTATGACTAGTATTTAGGTATGTTTATGACTAATATTTAGATAAGAGACTACCAAGGAAGTCCAGGGTTATTAGGTAGAAGCAGACTATGGCAAATCACCTATGAATGGACCCCCCTCCCCCCAACACTCTCTCTCTCCCTTGTATTCAGCCAGGTAACAATCATTTTTATATCTATGAACTTAATACCGGTACAGAGCACCATAAATAATCAGTGACTTCTCAGAGATTCCACTGAAATTGCAAACACAGAAATCATATAGAACTCTACCCAATTAAAGGCTCTTGTGTCCTAAGAAATGTACATGGAATACAAGAGTAGAATTTTGCTTTGTACTTGGAATCTAGTTGGTTTAAGCTATTGTTTTGTCAGTTTCAAAGCCCTGTCATATTTCTAAAGTTTAGAAGCCACAAATTCTCATCAGTTAAGGTTTAGTATGAGAGATGTCTGAATATATTATAACTACAACAGTTCAGTAGGGAATTTACAGCTATGATATGTAATGTTCCATGACACTAAATCCATGTAAATCCACTCATTCTTCCAGAAGGACAGGTGGCCTTTTATGGTTCCATAGCTGTAGCTCCAACTTGATGCAGATAAACAAAGTCTTGAATTACATGCCACATCAATATGAATAGCTCTAAAACAGCAACAGAGATATTGGAGGTTACTTCATACAAATCTGAATTTGACCTCCAGTATGCATACTTGGCATGAAAACATTTATGAAGAAGATAAACTACTTACATACTTGAGGCTGCATCAGTTCCTTACTAAAGATCATGCAAAGAAGCAAAGGACATGCTCAAAGTCTATTCTCTTTTGCATCCAACCACAAAGCATTTAGTGGACTAATTCTATGAAGGATGTCAGTAGGTAGGACCTTGCTTTACTTGTGAATATTGAATTACAGCAGCAATACACTTACTGCAAACCTTGTACATTTGAGAGGACTATCTGAAAACCTTCAATATTCAGTTCTTTGCATATAAAATATTATGACCCTACTCTTTTCCATATCCAATCAATTTGTGAAATGAATATCCTTGCTCCTGGATAGGTTATATTGGTCAAGACAGAGAGTCTTATGAAAAATTGATAATCAGTGATATAAAACATTTGTTGGGTAAAATATATAAACTATTATTGCAATATGATTCAGAAACAGAGCAAATAAAAGACTCTAAGATAATATGGGTTCAAAATATTGGAGAGTGCAAAAGTTTACATCAATGGGAAGGATTGTGGGTTAATGAGTTGAAATGTACTTTGTCAAATATTAGAAGAAGAAGAGTTGGTTCTTATTTGCCGCTTTTCTCTACTCGAAGGAGTCTCAAAGTGGCTTACAATTGCCTTCCCTTTTCTTTCTCCACAACAGACACCATGTGAGGTAGGTGAGGCTGAGAGAGCCCTGATATTGCAGCTCGGTCAGAACAGCTTTATCAGTGACGTGGCAAGCCCAAGGTCACCCAGCTGGCTTCATGTGGGGGAGCGCGGAATCAAACCCGGCTCGCCTGATTAGAAGTCCGCACTCCTGATCACTATACCATGCTGGCTCTTAGAATAAAATTGTACAAAATGTTTGTAGATGGTTTATTCTTCCCCAAGGTATTGCAAGAATTAATAATAGTTACAAGGATAAAGGTTGGAAATATCAAAATATAAATGCATCATTCTATCATGTATGGTGGATCTGTCAGAAAGAAAGAAATACTGGGTTATGATTCATGATGAGATGAAAAACATATTTGCTCCTTGGTTTAAGTGTTTTGTTTACTCAGTGCTGTTGCATTTACAACCTCTCACACAAAAGCACTGAATTCCTTCCCTCCTCTAGAGAAGCAAGAAAAACAAGATATTAATAGAAAAACAAAAACAAAAATATCCATGGGAGGCGGCAGGGCATGCCATCTCACTGCAAGGACCTGGTAGCAGCCTGGCATGCTGCTGTGCATAATCGGTCAATGAACTGCCCCGGTGTAGCATGTACAACACTGGGGCTGGGAGAGCCCAGTGCTCTGTGCAGTGGCAGAGGGGGAGGGCAGAAGGGGACATGGTGGTCTCACCACAAAATGGCAGGGGAAGCAGCATGCTGCTCTTCCACCAAGGTGGAGGTGGTGTCTCTGCAAGCACACTGTAGGTCGGAGGTGGATGGTCATAGATAATGCCTTAATCCTTGCCAAAAAGCATGGGGAAGATGAAGGACACTTAATGTAGATGAGGTACTTCTACTTAAAGACCCCAAGTGGGTCCATACTTGAAAGGGAGGTATCAAGGCACTTGAGATCTATAGAAAAGTGCTTTAAAAAGGAATGATAAATATAAATGCACTGGGGAACCAATATGGCAAATAAAATATCCAAAATGGGCTTCTATAGAGTCTTCTATCGTCAATAATTCTTTATTCTTTATAATTTCACACAAGTCCCAATGCATTTCGCCTTACAGCTTTTTCAAAGGAATTATGGTTTTTATATTTTAAGATCAGCTTCAACTTTAGAAAAGAATCTCTTGACAGAGTATAAGGTCATACTAACAATATCTAAACATAGTTTATGGCGCTCCAGACTTGCGAAACATGTTGGGACTTGTGTGAAATTATAAAGAATAAAGAATTATTGAAGACAGAAGAATTCCATAGATAGAAGTCCATTTTGGATATTTTATTTGCCATATTGGTTCCCCAGTGCATTTATATTTATCTATATTTGATTCTTCACTGGGACCCACCCTTGCCAGTTCATTATTTTTAAAAAGGAATGAAGCAAGCAGGCCCCAATAAAATTAATTTGAGCAAAATATATTAAATACGCCAAGAAAAAAAATGAGGATCCTTTAAAGTTACTGGGAAGCTCATGAATGCTTTCAAAATTTATAGTGAGGCTGATGAAAATGCTGGAATATAAGGGTCATATTTATTGGACAATCTTATGATGATATCTGCCAAAAGTTGCATAAGACAGAAGGGGCTGTGGAAAAGCCCAGGAGTGACTTAGTGCAGATTGCTTTTAAGGTATATAGAAAAAGGGAAGATGATAAAAATGTGTCTGAAACAACAAGCAACCTTGATTGCAGCAGTTGTGAGGCCACCAAGCCAGAAAGGGGAACATCATAATTCTCCATCGGTGGGGGGGGGGGGGAGAAAGAAAGATAGAAAGCTCTCTCACCAAGTATATGTGTGCTTTTTGTAGGCAGAATGGACAATGAAAAAGAAAGTGCCCCAAATTGAGCAAAAGAAGGGCTACTGAAATGTTGCAGATGGTAGAAGAGGGCATAGAGGAAGACTGATGGTGCCAGGGGCTGATGAGCTAGCTGGCTCAAGTGGAATGTTCCCTTTAGGAGGTCCTGGTGAAGTGACTGGGGGGGAGGAGAGGAATTTGATTGCTTCGTGGATTCTGGAGCTACTTACTTAGGAGTTCCTGTTGTTCCTCAAGAATGTGGCAAATCAAAAGACAAAACCATCATAATAGGCATTAATGGAAATCCAAAGGAACACAATTTTCTAAATCCTATTGAATTTGAACTGCAAGGACAAAGAGTGAGTCACCAATTTCTGCTGACACTCAAATGTCTGGTTGCCCAATTGGGGTGAGATTTGTTGTGAAAATCGCAAGAAATTATTTCCTTTAATTAAGATCAAGTTGCCCTTGAAATTCCAAAACAGCAGATTTGTCTATATCAAATAGTATTGCCTAACGGGGGAGGGGGTCAGGCAAAGGAAGAATGCCAGAAACTTCCCAACGTTTTGCATACTGTGAATCCTAATGTGTAAGCAGTAGGTGGCTCCCCAGGAAGGGCAAACAATGTTATCCCAGGCTACATTTGTCTTAAGGAAGGGGCAGGCCTTGTGCAAGTATGACAATACCACCCCCCTTTCCCTAGAACAACTTTATTTTTGACCCATTGACTGTGGTGAAACCCCTGAAATATTTTTTCAAACTTTGAGGAACCCTGGAACTGGTGACCTGTCCCTTCTGATAAGTGGGCACAGAAGTAAAATGAGGAAGCCAACAGATCAATCAACCGATCATTTACCATTTCCATTGTGGAGAAAGAGACTAGGCTTGTAAAGCAACAGGGGAAGTGAGCTCCTCTGGGGAAGCCTGCATAACCCTTGGAGAGCTCTTGCATAACCCCAGGGTTCCCTGAATCCTGGTTTGGAATCCCTACCCTAGAAGGAAGAAAAGGATTGGAACCAATAACTGAAAGTTAATGGACAGAAGAGTGTCAGTCACAATACAACATTCCCATTCTGGCATCGAATAAACATACTGCACCAGGAGCCCATTCTAAATGGAGGTTGGTGCAGAATTTTAGGGTATTTGACAACCTGGTGTTATCTCAGTTCTCGGTATTGCCAAACCCACATACCATTTTTGACTACTATATCTGGGAATCACAAATGGACTTAAGATTCATTCTGTATTTTTCTACTTGAATGTGGCAGCCACAATGGTTTGTTTTTCAATAGCTACCAAAAGAATATATGCTGGACTGTTTTGTCCTGTTATTTACGGAGGGGAGCTGGCTAAGGTAGTCCACTGAGGGAGTTGGGCTACTACGGTATATTGATGATTTGAGACCAGGAGCCTCAATTTGAACAAATTGAACAATTATTTGAAAAAAAATTTCAAGCAACTGTTTCAATTCAGAATTTCCTAAGAGAAGCTGGCATCAGATCTCAAAAACAAAGGCACAGATACAGAAGTATTTGGGCTAGACCATTTCTATAGGTTTCCTGCCAAAATCTGCTAGAGTAAAAAGGGGTCATCTGCCAAATCGCTAGACCACAGATGAAAAAGCAGATGAGGACATTTCTGGGTATGTCAGGTATGTCTGGGTATGTCAACTTTGTGTTCCAGGGTCTGGGCAGCTGACTAAACTGCTGGATGCCAAGTGTGCACAATAGGAATCAGCTGCCATCCAGTGAACAAAGGTGGAGGAGCAGATTTTTCAAAAATGCAAAGTACACTTGAAGGGAAGGCATCTGATCCATCAAAGGCTTTTGAACTGGATATTCATAAAGCACAGTTGCCTCAGGGGTCTTGACTGAGAAACTAGGACTATTCACCATGCCTGTCACCTACATTTCCCAACAACTGGATTCAATTGCTAAACGATGGACATCTTATGTGTGAGCTGAGCAGCACCAGCAGCACCAGCAGAAGAAGCCTGAAAATTAATCTTGGTTGTCTGGAGCTGATGGCCATAGAAGGAATAAAACCCACAGGTTAACCTTGCCATCAGCCTTAGAGTGGTTCATTCATTCCAACTTCGAAGTTTCCTTTCCTGCTTTTCCAAGCTACCCTTTGCTGCACAATGTACAAAAACAAAACAAAAATCAGTGGTAAACTCAGCAGGGAAAATTGGGTTTTGTTCTGCTAACTTCTCCTAATAGCATAGGAGAAGACTCTCCAAACCCATGCTGGTTGTTGGCCCTGTTGGAAATAATCCGAGATCCTATTGCTAGGACTTTTCTGCTTGTGTTGGCCTGAACCAGGCACAGCCACAGTTATACCGAAGCCATGTTATGCTATGAGGTAGGATGTGACTAGAAATATTAATAGTTCTTGTTAATGATATTCTGTTTACCAAGTTATCATTTCTGGCTAGGTTTAGGATACTGCAGTGCTTGTTCCACTTAGCTTGCTACTCAGGCTATTGTTGTTGTTGTTAGGTGCGAAGTCGTGTCCGATCCATCGCGACCCCATTGACAATGATCCTCCAGGCCTTCCTGTCCTCTACCATTCACCGGAGTCCATTTAAGCTTGCACCTACTGCTTCAGTGACTTCATCCATCCACCTCAGTCTCTGTCGTCCCCTTCTTCTTTTGCCCTCGATTGCTCCCAGCATTAGGCTCTTCTCCAGGGAGTCCTTCCTTCTCATGAGGTAGCCAAAGTATTTGAGTTTCATCTTCAGGATCTGGCCTTCTAAGGAGCAGTCAGGGCTGATCTCCTCTAGGACTGACCGGTTTGTTCGCCTTGCAGTCCAAGGGACTCGCAAGAGTCTTCTCCAGCACCAGAGTTCAAAAGCCTCAATTCTTTTTGTTGGCAGGGTGATGTCTCTGCTTTTTAGGATGCTGTCTAGATTTGCCATAGCTTTCCTCCCCAGGAGCAAGCGTCTTTTAATTCCTTTGCTGCAGTCCCCATCTGCAGTGATCTTGGAGCCCAGGAAAATAAAATCTGTCACTATCTCCATTTCTTCCCCATCTATTTGCCAGGAATTGAGAGGGCTGGATGCCATGATATTTGTTTTCTTGATGTTGAGTTTCAAGCCAACTTTTGCACTCTCCTCAGCAACACCAAAGAACCTTGAAAAACAATGAAAGGGAGATGCCAAGGTGGATCTGTTTTAAAAATCCTGTAATCAACAATGAAAGACTATGAACACAGTCCTAAAACAACTCCTCCTAAGCAACCCTCACTGAAATCAATGGAAATGGTACTAGTATCACATTTATTTCAATGGAACATATAAGAGTACATCTTGTTAGACTGCACACAAATCTCTAAAATAAAGTTATCAAACTGCATACTCAAGTAGATAGAAATGTATTTTGATGCTATAATCTATTTTTATATTCACTAATTTATCCGTGTACTGAGGGTAGTAGCTAATAAGTTTATTATACACATACACACATACACTCTGAGCTCATTTTTATGCCATCTATTTTAACAGTGTGGCAGTATATTGTTCTTTTGCATCTGAGATCAAGCAAACTATATTAAAGATAAAACTTCTCAGCATTGCAAAACACCTAATTAAGAGTCATCAAGAGTCTTCCCTGTGAAAATAATTAGCTCTCTGAATTAGTCTAGGTCCTTCACAGAGCCTCATTGACTTTATCTGCTTCATTTGCAAAATTAGACACAATGCGCAAAAAATGTTTTTGTAATAGAAACCATTCTTTGCTTATCATTCTCTCATCAATGGACATATAATGAATAATAATAACAAATAAAAGATGAGAAAAGAGGGATTTAATTTACAAAGAGAACAAAACAAATTAATTTGACTTCTAATGTAGTTCTGCTTGAGTATGGGTTGACTTTTTGTCAAAACGTGCACCAATGACCTAATTAGACATAAAAATCTCTCCAAAGACTCAAATGGACACTTCACCTCACATGCTGAAAATGGGTGCCAAATTCTAAAGGGCTGTACAACTAGTTTTGTATACCCAGTGCAATCTTGGATTTGCATTTCCAAGAGTTAAATTACAAGTGACGGAAATGAGATTGGAACTTTGATGGCAAGGAAAATTCAGATTTGGGCCAAGGGATTGACAAAAGGTTGACTGTTCTACGTTATTCTCCCAGATAGGGAACCATAAGAGTAGGGAACCATATGAAGTAAAACTATTGTTTTATCAAGTTCTGCATACCATAAGTGACAGTTCTCTAGGCTATCAGGCAGAACAAGGGATTTCTCAACAACTGCTACCTGGCATACTTGAACTGGAAAAATACAGGAAATTGAATATGGACCTTTTGCACGAACAGCATGTGTTCCACCACTGAGCCACAATCCAAATGGACCTTCCTCAGACGTTCACTAATCCAGGGGTAGTCAACCTGTGGTCCTCCAGATGTTCATGGACTACAATTCCCATGAGCCCCTACCAGCAGATAACTTAGATTGACAATAATGAAGTGCAACAACAAGCAACATAGAACAATAGAAAAATATGGGAAACATTGAATTAACTCAAACTGATAACCCAGTGGGTTGGGCAGAATTATAATGGGTACCATAGGAGGGAGGCTCAGGAAGTGGTGGTACAGGTCGATCTCAACCAAATGCTTTTGCAAACTACTTCTGAACATCTCTTGCCTTGAAAACCCTGAGAAAGCCATTCTCAACATTTTTACCATTGAGAAACCCCTGAAACTTTCTTTATGCTTTGAGAAACCCCAAAAGTGGCACGATCATGTATAATAAGTTTAAGAAGCATAGCTATGTACACTCCCAACCAAACATCTGCATATGGTCATATCAGCCTATAAATTTTTAACAAAGTTTAAAAATATGTAATTAATTAACTCCCGCTCATTTGGGAAACCCTTCCAGGGCTGTCAAGTAACCCCAGGATTTCATGAAACCCTGATTAAGAAAGCAGCTGTGACTTGACAGCACTTTTATCCACCACCACAGTGTTTTCCTTGCCTAAAGAGTTGCACAAGCTCATGAGCAACAGTAGTAACACTGTTAGATGTAGTTGGGCTTCTGTCATGCAACACTTCAGTACAAGCCAAATAATAGCCTTCAGCAAGTGAAAGACACCTAGTGCATGTGGAAGGGTCTTTTGCTTCTTCTCCCTTCCAAAATAAAGATTAACAAATGCTACCAAAATTATATTCGGAATCAGAATCAGAATCAGACTACCTTTATTGGCATAATGAATCAACGGAAAATTATATTCAACTACTTTTCAGGTTATGCATATAGGGCTGGATCCAGACTGATTATCTAGCTGTGGCAGAACAAAATACAAACGTTAGTCTAGAACCAGGCCACAATATAGCTATGTAACTGGAGCTTGAACTATGTTCAAGCTATGCAACACGGCTCCTGATTCGCCCCTCCGAGTGGTACTCAAGGGCCAAGCAGACAATAGGGAGCCGAGCAAAGCGCAGCTCCCCATTGGCTGCTTGCCCCGGCCTCGCCTCGGCCGCCAGGGGACTCACCGCACAGAAGCAACAGACCTCCAAGCCAGTGAGTTCTCCTGGTGACCGCTCCTCCCCGTTGGGAAAGAATCAGGGACGTCACGTCGAAGATGCAGCGTTCCTGTTCCTTTCCTGTCCCCCGCACTCATGCCCCCACCCACCCCAACTCACCTACCCTCAAACCTTCCACGCCCCCGCTGCTGCCCACCCACAAAACATACCCACACACCTACCCCCTACCCCCCTCGATTCCCCCAACCCTTTCCGTGCCCCGGCCCCCACCCATGACGACCCAACGCTCACCGGCCACCTCTGGAGCCACTGCCCTCTCGCCCCTTCCCACCCCCACCCCGACCATCCCTTTCACCGGCCCCTCACCACTACCCTTCTTACCTTTATGCTGTCCTCCGCTTTGCCACCCGTTTTCTCCCCTTGCCGCAGCGCCGCACCTAAGCCGCACTGAGCCTGCTCTAGCCAGCGCAGCCCGCGCTGCCTCTGCCATGGCGCAGGACTCAACCACACGTGCACGGATTCTCACGCATGCCTGGTTGCCCTGGCCACCATGCCGCTACAGCCTCGGCTCTCACCCTGCCCCCCACCCCAAGCCTCCCTGCGTCCCCGCCACCACGCCACCAACAACATGCCTCCCCGCCCGGAGCTCCGGTAAGCTTGGCGGGGGAGCACACCCCAGGTCGTGCCCGCCTACACGGCAGCCCCGCAGCCTTCTCCCGGCCCAGCAACAGCCTTGCCGCGTCACTGATGTGGCAACGCTGTTCCCGGGGCCACGAGAACATCCAACATCGTGCATAGGTTCCCGTGTGCCCAGTGGCCTTCTTCCCACCCCGAGAACAGCCTTGCCCTCTCGCCGCGCAGCGAGCCTGTCCCCGCCCCCCAAAACGCCCCAGATTGCGGGCGGCTGCCTGCGCCCACCCATGCCTTGGGAAGCCTTCGCCCTGCGAAGGCTTCCCCGGGGAGGGTTGCCTAGGGCCCATTTTATTCCACTATAAAATGGGATTCAGTTCTAGTCTTAAAATAATTTGGCAGAATAATTAATTTTGATATTTTAAAGGAAAATTGATTGTGCAGATTTCAAGAGAGTACACTTAATTGCCAATAAAATAATAATGTCATATCAACAGCTGATTTATATACATTTTTATTCATACAAGAATGGTTAGTATGTTTTCACGGAGCAATCTAATCTGTAAAACTGGCTCCAGTATCTTTTGTTTCTTAAGACAACATCCAGTGAAACTTAGAACAGGGCAAAATAAAACCGGAGTCAGTAGGCATTGTTAAGACTACTGAAATTTATTCCAACACAACCTTTCATTAGTCAGTACTTGCTTTTGTGAGTCAGAGGAAGAGAGCCATTTTAAGTATGTAAACTGACAATCCAAATAGGAAACAGAAAGGAAAAATGTAAAGGAAAAGTGCATAGCTGGTGACCATATCAGCCTTGCTATTTTCTCATCAATGGTAGGCAAACTCTTGTCCTCCAATCCCCAGCCCTCGATGATCTGGGGAACGGGGGTGGGGGGAATGAGAGAGGATAGCACAAAGAGTATCTTTATTGGCATAAAACAGCACAGATGATGAAGAATTTGGGAAGAATTTGTCCCGTATCTATGATCTTTGTCACAGAGCAGAGAAATTCTTAGAGCATCACAAAAGATAAAACTCTGAAACCCCACCATTCCTAGGTACCATACCTAAAAACATTCCAAAATTTGCTAGTGCAGGGCAGGCAATGCTAGGCTGCATCCATCTAAGCCTAGCTTATAAATAATGTTTCATACTTAATCTTTTGTAAGCTTCTTTCAAATTGAATTGCTTTATTATTTCTGGTAATTCTGTGGGAGAATGGTGGGTTAGACATTTGCTTTAAAATAGTACTCAGTGGAAAAATGTAGTCTAGAAATGCTAAGAGTGATAAAGATAGAGTTTACATCATTTCAAAAATCCCTGAACTTCATCCCTTGTCGGCATGTGAAATGTCTATACATTTGATACATTCAGCATTTGGTTTCAATATGAAATTTAATTAAATTATAGTGTTTTCATTCAGTGTAATAAATGTACGAATGCAGGAAGCATGAAGGATTTTGCATTCGTTTTCTGTGCAGGTGTGTGTTCCTGTCCACACATGTGTAATACTTCCCTCTAGTGGCTCATTCAAAACAGCTTGTCCTGTGTGTCAGAAGACTGCAACAATCCAGCAGAGAGATACACATATAAACACACACAAGAGTAAATAGAAAAGTATTGCTAACGCACCTGCTCATTCTTTGAGGGTTGCAAGGGCTGTACTATGAGAATTTCATTGGGAATATTTACCCCACCTACCCTACAGCCCTGATCTTGCCCCTTCAGACTTTTTTGTGTTCAAAAAACTCAAAGAAGAATTAAAAGGAACATGATTTAAGTCCCTCAAGGATGTAAAAATTGCCATTTTGGCATGGTGTAAATCCAAGAATGCAGAATTCTTCAGGCAAGGGTTAGTGAGATGGAAACACCACCTTCAGAATTGTATAGACCTAGATGGAAGGTATGTCAAAAAACAACAGCTTTACCTTTGTTATTTTTTTTGTTTAATAACGGTTTCTATGATTTTGTAGAAATACTTTTTGACATCCCTTCACGTGTGTGTGTGTGTTTATGTCAGGCAGTTTAAATTAATGCATACTGCTACATTTAAATATGATTAAGACATATTAACATTACCCTTGAGCACAGTACACGTCCCTTATATGCTTCTATGCCACTCTGTCACTTAATGTCCCATTCCATCCAGCCTCCTTTGCACTACTCACTCATACACAAACACAGAGACACAGAGAGACAACCAGCTAACCAAAAGTCTAGAACTCAGCCTCCTTTATTTTAAAAGGTGGGATATGCATTTAAAGGTTTTAAGTAAAATGATTGTGTTGGGAAAATTAAATTCCTCTTCTATTTCTCACAAAATTGATAGCACTGAAAACTTTGATGATGTCTCTTATGAAAAACAAACAGGGGGCAACCGCTGGCAACTCAGCCCTTCACAAACCTTATTTTAACAGTCATCCATCTTGTTATTTATTAGCCTTGTGCAGCTTTCAGCTGCCCTGTTCATAAGAGGAGTTGTTAAGTGCTCTACTCCCCAGTGCTCCCTGACAACCTCAAGTAGTTCAGACATTATCATTGTCTTTTTATAAGCTGCAGAACTACATCACTAGAACACATCAGGACATCAATTTAGAGGCAACAGACATGGTAGTAGATAACAGTGAGACCTGTTTGGAGATGGTAGGGCTGTTTAGTTACTTGTGCTATCCAAGACTGCAAACTGTCTATCTAGTACATCACTATCTGATGATGAAAAAGCATTGCTACATGGTGAATGAGCTATGGGTGCAACCTGAGAACAAGTGTTATCATATCAGCTGGACTATGACTGAGAGAACTAGATTAAAATCCAGCAAACCCCAGTGTGTGGTATGAATACCTGCGTGCCAGACTGAAGTAATGAGTTTGTGCTTAGTACAATGACCCTCCCCGGAAACAAGCTTGTACCGTTGAAGTTAAGGTTGTCCTCTTGAAGAAGCTGCAAAGAAACCTTCCAGAAGCATCCCACTCTCAAGATGAAAGCTACAAAGTTGGAGTGGCAGGATACAAACGGAATTATATATTAACAAACACACAAATAAAATAACCTTTGGGCCTCATCTTGCTTAGGTATAACAGCAAGTGTGGTTTATGGTTAGAGCATCAGATTAGGATCTAGGAAACCCAAGTATGAATCACTGCTCTGCCATGGAAGCTTGATGAACGACCTTGAGCCAGTCAGACATTCTTAACCTAACCAACCTTAATGGAGAAAACAAGAATAACGTAAAATATTTTGGGTCCCCCATCAGAGAAAAAGGTAAGGTATAATTTAATAAAGTAAATATGTAATCTACCCTCCTGCTACCTGCTTATTTCCAGAAATGAATTTTCAGATATTTGTTAACTTGTTTAATATCACATTCAGATCTCCAGAAAGCAAAGATATGAGCTAGAACTAATCAGGTCTTCTTTAGAAGTTTTAACACAGAGGAATCGACAGAATCTAGTCCCCTGCTGTGTGGTTCTTCATATCCATTTCAGATAGACTGTTCCCAATCCTCTTTTGGTCATTTACTGGCTAGCGTTCAAGAATGTGCCCTACACTCTATGGCCCTGAGTTGTTTTGTGTCACAATAAGAATGACCTAGATAGAAAGCAAAATTTGAAACAGTTAGTGAGGAACTTTCCCTTTTATTATAAGCTTCCCTGAGAGTATGTATACAATGTATTAGCAATGTGTACTATGGGAGGTAGGAGGGATCTTTCCATCTTAGCTTTGTAGGAAACTGTTGTTTTAGGTTAGGGTTTTAATGGGGAGAGCCAGTTTGGTGTAGTGGTTAGGAGTGCGGACTTCTAATCTGGCATGCCAGGTTCGATTCTGCTCTCCCCCACATGCAGCCAGCTGGGTGACCTTGGGCTCGCCACGGCACTGATAAAACTGTTCTGACTGAGCAGTGATATCTGGGCTCTCTCAGCCTCACCCACCCCACAGGGTGTCTGTTGTGGGGAGAGGAATGGGAAGGCGACTGTAAGCCGCTTTGAGCCTCCTTCGGGTAGGGAAAAGCGGCATATAAGAACCAACTCTTCTTCTTCTCTTCTTCTTCTTTATAGCCTGCTTTGAGTCCAAGGAGGAAGGTGGGATATAAATTAAATAAACAGATAAATAAATAAATACCTTGTCACAAAATGGTTCCTTTAACAGTTAGTAATTCATGAAACAGGCACATCATGAACCATGAACCGAACTGACTTTTCCTGGTTCGTGCCCATCTCCATGTTCAATCTTGTTTATCAGGGAGAATGTGATATCTACAATCCCCCCATATGCTTCATCTGCATAGAACACTGTGTGTATATCTGAAAACACATGTGGTACCACACAAAATGGCAACATGTATTGGGAAGATCATGGATGCTGCACCTTCCTGGTACATGAAGTTGAACAGCTACAAACATAACGACTGAAAAAGTCTTCAGCTGTAGACATTGTATTCAGCTGGGTTTCTGGATACAGTAAGCAAAATGATACAAACTTAGAGGTTAGACTGTCTTCCTCAACCAGGCACATAACCACAAAGAGACCTGTTGAAGAGGATTCCTGGTGCCTTCTAAAACAGCAAAGTGACACACCTCATACAGCCCCCCCTAATTTGGGCACAGTTTTAACAGACTTCATGTATAACTATTAATTCAAATTATTAAACTGTGCTAACTTTGGCCATCAGCTAATAATTTCAGTATTGGTTATGGATGAAATGACCCTTTTCTAATATGTGAACAATTCAGGATAAAATGCCATTTCATTCCCATATCAAAAATCTCACATGGACTATAACAGGAGCAAAATCACTAGTGGTATTCTAATTTTTGGTATTCTAATTTCAGCACCCTCTGGATGCTGAAACTCTCAAGCCCAGACAACTGAACAATAGCACAGCTTTAAAGAGATACTCTGGTCTTCTGGATTCAATCTGATACAAGAGCATTGTGTGTGAAGTGGAAACTGATGCCCCACAACCTTACAGGAAATAATTGGTATCAGTTGAATGAAGGCAGACTTCTATAGGAAAACAAAACAAAACAGAATGTAACTGTTATGCTTCAGCAAGTAAGTCATTCAGTTGCCTGGTTTAACACAAGTATGTTGTTGTTGCATGGCAACCACTAAGATACCCTTCCACAAACATCAGCAGAGCTGTCAACCTCTTACAGGTTATTAATATTTTATTGTTGTTTTTTTTATTAATCTATTAATATTGGGGTTATCAGTCAACTCAAGAATATTTTGTTGACAAATGCTCTGTTTTTAAGTACTTAATTAGTTCAACATATATATGTATATCACCAAAAAATCTGAACTGTCTACAGTATTTTAGCAGTGAGAAGCATGACATTATTTTGCTCTTATAAATCTGGAAGAGATTACAAAAGCAAGAATGGCTTCTGCAATATACTGAGTCCTTGCTTGGTCAGAGTGCTTTAGGGATAAACACTCTGATACCTTGCAGCCCCATAGAATACCTGAAACAAGGCCTTTACAAAATATAAAATACAAATTTATAAACAGTAAAATAGAATAAAAGAACTGTATAAAAATATAAAATTTAAGACCAACGAACTGAAGCAGCATACATGAGTACAAAGTGCAAGAGTATTAAGAGCTTGCCTTAACAGTGGTGGCCCTTATTTTCCTTGCAGCCAAAGCAAAAAGAGCAGTTTTATATGATACTTTATCAACCTGATCAGATACGCCCCTTAAAATCTCATTGAGGAATTTGGCCCTGGGTTGAGTGTAAAGTAGGCAATCAAATATGTAATGGGGTAAATCCTCCAGAGCTTGTGCACCACAGATACAAAAACACTGTTTTTTGGCGTATGGTTAAAACGGCCAGGTAAAACCTCTGTGGGCATTGTTTCAAATCGGAGTGATGTGAAAGCTGCTCTGAGTTTGTGGTTAGTGATCTTAATTAGATAAGAGGATCTACGGTGGTCATATTTAAACATATTTAAACCATGTTGCTGAGTGAATTTTCAAAATTTGCATTCTGTCTAGCTGGGCATCACTTTTGAAAATCCAGTCTCTAAGGTGAGAGTTATTAGCTGATGGAAGAGTATATATTTTTACCTACTGCTTAGACTGGAGTACTTCATATATGCCATGTGGAATCTGTTCTACTTCCTACCGCTGAAGGTCTCTTTTCTTGTATAGAGTAAGAAAAAAGAAGACTCCCTTTGCTGATCAAAGGCCAGATCAAAGAACTTTGGTGGATTCCTAGAGAGGTGTGACATCATGGCTGGGTTTTCCCAGAAGAGTAGTCATGCCACTGTGGCCATTACAAAAAATTCGTCTACTGCTTTGGAATTCCTTCTCTTGAAATGAATGATCTGTGCATCATTATTATTTTCTAAAGATTAAAATCTGCAGTTTAGCATACCTCATGCTACATTTCTGGTGCATCTTTAGGCAATGAGGAAGTGCATGGTGCAAATGTCATAAGAATGTTTTTGATCGCTCTTATAGATGAAATATTTAAAAAATGGAACTGTGACAAAAGTGTGGATGGGAATAATAGGAGGGGGGCCAATACCTAATATTTACAGCCAGATAAGTATATAGAAAAAGAATGCTGCATTGATTTGCAGCTCCACAAAAACTGGGAAAGGATGAAATGGGCTAGACCAAACCAGGTTTTCTGTTCAATCTCAGCCCATTCTACTCCTTATTATAGCCCCTGTTCCATGTGGCATTTGTACACGGAGGTCCTACCAACCCAAGCAAAGTCTTCTTGATGATTAAAGAGGACCTCTTTTTACCAGTGGAAAAACTGAAGGGGCCCAACTGAGTATCTGTTTCCATTACTGACAAAGAATTTTAAGAATAAGAAAACAGAATGCTAGGTTGGGAAACAGTGATGGTATGCATGTAATTCCCCTGATGAAGTAAAACATACATATTGTTCCGCATGTTAAGAAGCCAAAAAAGATAATGCTCCTCAGGAAATTAGTATCAGTAAATCAAGAATAATTCCTGTAACACAGCAAATTACAGTCTTGTCCCTTCAGGAAGCACAGTGTTAGATGCCGGAATCCCCGTTGAAAGCTATACCAATCTCATCTCTCCTCTGAAGGCACCGATGATAACACCAGTGCCACAATTCTTTATGACCATAAAGCGTCTGGGAATGCATGGGAAAAAATATCTGTGTAATAATTTGTGGAATACAATAAGCAGCCAAGTGCCTAAGGCGAGTTGGGTCAGTTGTAAATTTGCCATTCTGTGTACTGCCTCCTTTTCAAATTTATGAAGTGGGAGGGCTGCCCACAGAGCAGTAAATCTCTGTTCTTGATGTTTATTCCTTGCACAGGAAGAAAATTACAAAGCTAAGTAGTTTGTCAAGCAAGATGAAAGCCAAATGGGTAAAATGAGAAGCCATAAACTTCACATAACTTCAGCTTGGCCACTGTGCCCCAGTTGAGGCAAAGCTGACATGCAGTGAAAGCAGAAGTGAAAGAAAACTGGGTGAGAGATCCATTGCTGTGCCTTCTCAAATATTCTCTTTAAATATTGACTAGTCAGGATTCTTCTCAAGTTCCTAAATCCAATAGTGTTCACACACTAAATTGGGGGGAAAATAAAATCCAGCTTTAGAAACCAAATTTGTCCTCTGAGAATTGGCTTGAGAACTGTTTCCTCAAATTTGCTTCAATTGCTTTGGACACAGCAAAATAGCCTACCTTGCCCAATCACTTGTTTAAACAGGGCTATCATCCATGCAAAGAAGCTGTGCATGCCATTGAAATGTTTTGCATGAGTAGAAGCTCAGGTTAAATAAGTGACTACAAAATTGCACAGCTGAAAACTTTTTCTTGTAAGCATGACCTCTGCATCTGTCATGAAAGCAGCAGCAAAACATTGGAGATGGAAAGCATGAAACACATTTATCAGCAATAAGTGGGAATTGCCAGGTGTTCAACAAGACAGCACTCCTTGAAACAGATAGTACAGTATTGCTGTGTACACATTGGATTAAGTATCTCATGGTTTCCAAAACTACACCAACTGTTCTGCTATATTCAAAAAAGCACTTATCCATAGTCTCTCCAATTGTCTTGAAAACTGAACAAAGGGCATGACTTCTGCTGAGGCCCTTAGACCCAGTCATGTTATGATGTCATCAATAACTATGAGACTTTATGAGCCCATGAGTTTGGATAAGGTTTCAGAAAACAGTCAATGAATTAATCACATTTATTCCAGATTATCCCCAGAATTAATGTGCAAGTTCACTCATTCATAGTGCAATTTTATAATGCTAATATTTCCCTTGTTGAAATATTGTTCTAATTCTAGTTGGTATGTTATTGTTGTTATATTGTTATGTTCTTATATTGATACTGATACTGTTCCATGTAAATCTTCCAAAATGTTTTCTGTAAACTGCCCAGAGCCGTAGGGAAGGGTGGTATAAATACATACATACATACATACATACATACATACATACATACATACATACATACATACATACATACATACATACATACATACATACATACATACATACATACATAAATAAAATATCAGGCAGAGTGAAAATCTTCAAAATGCACACTGTATCTGAATTTATCTGGAGCACAGCAATAAGGTATTGCACAGTAGTGAATCTCTGCTCACAAAATGCCCAGAATCTTTGCATTTATATACATTATATTGCCTGGACAAAACTTATCAGCTTTAAGTCCATCAGTCTTCAGCTAACTTTGATTTTATGAAAAATATATTCAGTGATTGGAAGGCTATAATTATACATAGAAGTATAAGTGCATACACATTGGATTGGCTCTGGAACTGTAAGAAAACAGTAGTGCTTGTAGAAGACAGCTTTCTGGCTTTCCCCTCTTTCCTCCTGAAATTCCACATCTGGGAGGTGGACCTTCCAGAATAGGGTGGATACGACGTGGGTGCTAACTGGAAGGAGGGAATTGTTCCCCCTTCCAGTATCATAATATTTCCCCAGATCTTTAAGGAATACATCATATATATGTATGTTCTGTCCCTATATGGAAAAATATATTGGGTGAGAATGATCCATTTATCTTCTCAGTGATAATGGTTTTGCAGTGGATCACACATGCATTGTGCTTTGAGTTCTTAAATATGCTGCAATGTGAAAAGCAATTTCAGTTCCCCCCATATCCTGCATGGAAATGTCAAGTAATATTTTGCTATCATCTTATTATATCATAATTACACCTTCCTTCCACTTATGAAATACACATTTTGAATAATGAAAATCTATACCTGTTGCAGATCTTCCATTGTCTGTTTGTCTTCTTCTGTCGGGTCCTTATAGGGCAAAATGAAGAGTTCAGCAGATGTGGGTAAACCAGGCAGGACTGCCACCAAAATGTGTTTGCTGGAAATAGATGTTGCCTGGTATATGGAGCAAGAAGATAAGAGTAAACAGGGGTAGCAGCAGTCTGATGTAGTCAGTCAAACAAGCAGACACTTAACAATTGGGTTCATTGGCTACTTTAAATGAGAAAATTATAATTTATATATGGATTGGTTTATAGGCTACAGCCAAACTGAATTTAAAAGATTTCCTTCCTAAGGTTCAAATTTAAATGTTGGCGAATTAAATTTTGTGCATATTACAACCCCCACCCTACACACATACACACCTGTGTTCAAGTCTATCTGAATAAATTGTCATTAGAACAATGAGTTGAGTCCAACCAACTTTTCTGGTATTTGAAAAGGGAGTGGGAGGGTCTCCCTTTATCACCAAAAGACCTATTGTGAGGATTATAGGCGAGACTGAACTGAAAAGCTGGCTGGATCCAATCTAATGTTTTCAAAAAGATAACATTTGCAAGATTTTCATGATATGCACATATCCCATCCAAAGGGCAGTCATAGGCAAATACTCTTGGAAGAAAACAAAGAAAACAAAAAAGACAAAACACAAACATGTGCCATGATCTAACATTTTCTTAAACAGTAAGAAGCAATCACAGGACAAGTTCAGGCATTTATTGCATGCTACTGGGCATATACTTTCACCCTCACATTGTTGCAGCAACGTAAATATATACCTCTACAGGAGTTCTCATATCCCATGTAAAGTGTATTTGGGCACAAAGAGCCCAAACAAGAAGTAATCTAGAGTATATCAGGTGATCTATATCTCTCTCACCAAAAAACCTTCTTATAATTCCCCCTGGGTTATTGAATAAAGTACATCATTAGGTGTTTGTTTTAAATTTCCTTACAGCAGCAAAATGGTACTGGAAATTAAGTAATCTGGTGTGACATTTAGGAACAAGAAATTCTGGAAGCATAATAATAATGAAAGAAAGCCACTAGCCAATGCAATGTAAATATTAGTACAATCTCAAAGTTGACAGGAGACCCAAACTGAACCCTCTCATGCCTGCAATATCCATTTTCATCATCATTTACATGCCATAATAATAAGCTCTGATTCAAAAGTATCAGATTATCTTGACATTTGCTTGAGAAATGTGGAACAGACACCAAATGGAAACTGCACAGCATCTGTCCCAGTTTAATGGCAGACATTTGGGGGGACTGGCTACAAGTGAAATTCATATTTATGAATGTACATATCTTCTTGATCCCCTGTAGGCCCTGGAACCCTCCGGAACTCCTTTGCTGAGACTCCATCAAATATCTGGTCTACTGATGGGTCCTTTTACAGAAGCTGTTCTTTCTGCTAGCATACTGCACACTTCAGGTCCTTTCTTGTGTTATAGTCAATAACAGACAACACTATCCCAGCACATCCAAATAAGGGCTTCTTGGTCCTCTGCAGCTAACACTACCATCATGGTGCATGAAATTGTAAGTGGAATCACTTCTTTGATCTGTGTTGGGTACACTTATTCCATAGAGAAAATACACAGAAGAAATAGAATTTTAGTTTTTCCTCCATGGCTAACCAAAAGCAGCTGTGGTGATTAATGAACTGTATTATCATAGCTCAAGTACAGGAAAACCCACAGTAAACCAGAAAGACTTTCTACATCTTAATGTTACCACAGATTCTGTAAAGTTGTTACATGATAACATGTCAGACTGAAGCAACATAAACTGAAGGTAAAATGCAATAAGAACAAAAAATAACTAGGGGTGTACAAAAAGAAAACTAGGAGTGTGCTCTTCAAACAATAACTATTCATTTCAAATGTGAATTTTGGGTAAGTTATTCATTAACCTGAATTTTGCGAGTATCTTTTCTGATGCAGTGGAAAAGAACTAGAGTCCAGTAGGGCTTTAAAGACTAAAACATGTGGCAGGGTATGAACTTTTGTGAGTCATGGCTCACTTCTTGAGATACAACTAGAATGTGAGTTCATCTTTCCTATATATTGGGAAATGAAGTGATTTCAGATGCCATCTGTCATTCACTTTAGCAAGTAAATGACAATAGAGGTAAATGACAATAGCAGGCATGATTGGATTATGAAGAGGGGCAGCAGACATGGAGAAATCAGCATAGGCAATAAGACAGGAAACCTAGGTCTTGATTCAGTCCAGATGGATGTATTGTCTTGAGCTTAATTATTAGTTGCAATTCACCAGTCTCTCTTTCTAATCTCCCTTAGAAATTATTTTGTAAGAGAACTGCTACTCTTAGGTCAGTATTGCAAATGAATGTCCTGTGAATGGGAAACATTTGCCTGCTAACATCATTTGGCTTCTGAAATCACACCACTTTCCAAAAATATAGGACACATGGATTCATATTCTACCTGTATCCGAAGAAGCTCATACCATGCCACATTTTTTAAGTCTTCAAGGTCTTACTGGACTTTTGCCTTTTTGTCCTGGTACAAGACACTACCCATCTTGATCTTTGATCTTTTTCTCATTCACGATTCCATTTTGAATTTCCTTCAGATTCTGGAATACTGGGTACACTTGCCCCATCCCCCTACCCTGGAGCAGAAGTGGGGAGATATGAAGAGAGAGGAAGCTGGTAAACAGCTGTTATTCAACATCTCTGATCCCTTTGAATTTTAAAGGGATACTTGTTTCTGGCCTCTTTCTGTAGACAATTATGAAAAGGAACTAGGTATTGCCAAGTTGCTGTTCTTCAGATCCAGCTTTCACTCTCTTTTTTCCCAGTCCTGACCTCCCTGAAACCCAAAACATTCCAAACATTCCTGAAGATATTTTTAATTATTCCAAGAATGTTGAGAGTGTTTTAGGTAGACCCTCCAAAATCAACATTTTAGGTGGCTTGGGAATATCCAAGTGTATAACCCTGGAAAAAACCTTAGCATTGACATAAGATATTGTCTAAACTGTGAATAATAAGAAAAAAAACAACTTAATTAACCTTAATCTATAATCTGTGTCTGCTCTCCCCATTGCTATTGGGATGTCACAAGGTCAATCTCATGTCTGAAATTAGATTATAGAAGAATTTTTCAGCTTGTAAGCCTGGTGGAAACACAAGCAATGTGAAAGAAAGGCACGAGTCAGAAGTAGTAGCATTTTTTCCTCACTTACTTCAACAAGTGCTCTTTTAATAACTCGACTGATGTCCCGTCTCCATTCAGGAATGTCAGGGTTGTATTCATCAAGATTTGGAGAGAAGGCTAGCCTTAAAGACTGAAATTGTTCTAGAGAAGGGGAAAAAAACACACAGAAATGTCATAAGTGAAAATTCTTTAAACAAGGCAACTGAATTTTTGAAAACTTACTTCACTTACTCAAAAATATTAATTCACATTCTTGTTGTTTGTAATTTGTTGGTCTAGTTGCTGAGACTATCTTCCGTCATCTTCTTCTGGCTCACTAATTCTCTCCATTCTGGTTATGAACTTTAAAGCCCTTCATGGCCTAGGACCCACATATCTAAATGACTATCTCTCCATATGTGTCTAATTCCCAACTACAGTCCTTAGCTGCTACCTACTGGCTGTTTCCTCAATAAAGGGAGCCTGCTTGACATCAACAAGAACCAGCACTTCATCATAGCTCTCATTCAGTGGAACAGGATCCCTGAGCAGGTGAGGAGGAGGCTTTTCTTTAGGAGGCACTGCAAGACAAATTTTGTTTCCAGGGTATTTAATGAGGCACAACCTGAAAAGTCTTTTGGAGCTACCTGGGTTATTTGTGGGTTTTGTCAGTTTTAAGCTGCAGTGTTTTAATAATGACTTTTTAAGCCACCTTGACCCACAGGAAAAACAGAATATAAATATGCTAGTTAATAATAACCAAAGTTGGTCAGTCATCCGATCTTTTCATTTAAGAACTATAGAAAATTTTTCAGTCCAGCTGAGTACACTGAAAGTAGTGCAGCAGATATTCCACTCTAATAAACAGGATAACATGGGTGACATGACACTGAGGTTTAAGGTAAATTCAGGGTCATTTAACATGACATCATTTCTAGGTGTATGGGAAGTAACAGGGCATCAGGACACTGACAATGTTCCCCCACGTTTCCTGCCATTTCCCCCTTCATTGGCCAACTGAACAGGTGCCACACACACACACACTCCAGTTGGCAAATAGCAAGCCTGGCAAAATATTACATGAAAAATTTATCACAAGGCTATTTTGGAAGGTTCAAAGTAGTGCATTCAACCAGAATTTGTGCTCAAAGTTTGCAATTGTCATCTGCTACAAGTGGTCTGCAAACTTAAATGGACTCCGGGGAATGGTAGAGGACAGGAAGGCCTGGAGGATCATTGTCCATGGGGTCCCAATAGGTCGGACACGACTTCGCACCTAACAACAACAACAAGTGGTCTAAAACACCTACCTAGAACAATCTATCTATAACTAGGGATGTGCAAAAAACCCTGATACTTTTTTGATTCAGGTATATTGGCCATGAAAAATACTGATATTTCCTGATATTTAAAAAACAACATTTTTCTTTGGTTCAAGGCATTTAAAGGGACCAAGATCCATTTAAATGCCTCAACATCCCTTGTATCTGAGTGGGGATGGGTTTGAACTGGACTACCTGCACAGCCTGCCAAACAGCTGAGTCTGTAGAGCAAACCTCTCTCTGCAAGTGTGGCTTGGTGACTACTAGGGGGCCTGGGTTGAACAGCTGATCCTTTGGAGAGGATCATCCCCATCCCTACAGAATGGGCAGGGGTTCCCCTGCCACAACCCACCAAACAGCTGATTCTGTGGAAAGAATTCCATAGGGTCTGCAGGGATCTGCCAGCCATTTAAACTTAACTGTTCATGGGCAGACGCATCAACAATTGGGCTTAAATGGGTGGTAATTACTTTAATGATCTATTTTGCTTCCTTTCCTTTGGGCTCAGCAAACAGTTACATTTAAATGGATGACAGCCATTTGAGAAATACCTTTTCCTCCCTCCTGCTTGGAAGCTGCGGGCCCTGCGGAATCTTTCATCGTTCCGCAGGGCCTGCAAAACGGAGCTCTTCCGCGAGGTTTACGGTTGAGGCCAAGGCTGACAATATAGACCTATGCCCTCCCTCCGGGATTTAGGATTAGGACCTGAAGTAAACACCATCAGGACCTGAAGTAAACATCATCAGGACCTCCTCTCCACCCGCCAGTAGTGGAAGGGGGGGAAGTTGAGTTGCCGATCTTGCCATGTTGGTAATGCTGGGAATGTAATTATTGTTTTAATGGGGTTTTAATGGGGATTTTAGGATGTTGTAACCCGCCACGAGCTGCAAGGGAGTGGCGGGGAATAAATATTATAATAATAATAATAATAATAATAATAATAATAATAATAATAATAATAATAATAATAATAATAATAATAAAGTATGTGTGGGGAGGAAGAAAAATGGACAGGTGATTAGTAAAGCTGAATATGCCCAAATAAATGCCAGGAAAATAATCCCAGCTTTTATTTGGGCCAGCTCTACAGATAGCCAGAACAGATTAGAGAATCTTTATCTGACTTGGAAAATATCAAAAGAAATAACAGTAATATATTTTTTTAGCTTGAATATACACAATGTTCATGCCTATCTATGACCATTTACACACTGGAGTTTTCATGCCAGGCTGCAGGCTGGAGTTTAGTTGTGGCAGGTTGCTATACCTCTTCCTGCACCCACACAGGGGAGCATTTGACCGGATACACCTCATCCACCCCTGATTTGTGTTCCTGCACGGGAGCTGGGGCAGTGAAGTTCCCAGTGCATAAATAGTCTATAACTCTGACCAAACTCTATATGGTTTTACATGACTGAGTTACAGCTGTTTTATTTGCTGCTTTTCAGAATGCCATTTAGATTCTGCAGAGTTAGGAATTTGGTGCCTCCTGCAATGATTCTTAAGCATTTTTTGAACAGAAGCATTGGGTCAATTTTTTCTTAAATCAATTTCAACTTAGAACTGACCCCCCAAAAAAAACTCTTAATATTGGAAAGCCCAAGGATCTATGAGCAATCAACTCATTAAGTGTTGCGGGTATTTGAACTAGCCTACTGAGACTTTGATATCTGACAAAAAAACTCATTTGCAGTGGTTACTCTGATATTTTTGCTTTTTGCCTCCACCCAAAATGCAGGCATCTTATGTAGCAATTAGAATATTTGTCTTTTGAAAGCATGCAAATGAAACACTCTTCTTCAAAATAAGTGAAGCAGCCTGGCAATTAGTTGAAAGGGCTGAGCAGCAGGGGGAACTCAGACAAGGGAATTTAAGAAAAAGTCTTACACTAAACTCAGTGTTTGAAATATGGGGGAAGTGTTCTTGGTGCAAGTTAGACATCCATTTTGTGGGAGATCTGAGCACTTCATAAACATTTTCAGCTTATATCTCTTTTATCTGGCATAATCTTGGGAGTATTGAATTGGGAATTGCATATGCAAACTGCATTTCAATCGAAAGTACATTTCATACTGAATGGGGAAAGGACAAAAATATCTAAAACATCACATCTGTTTTTTAATATCATAGTTAAATCTCCCAGACATGGTTATTGCTTCATTTTTACAAATGTTTAGCAGTATCACAAAGTGTTTGGATAGTATGATACAACCGATATATCTGGTAACTGTTATATCTGGAGAGCCAACTTGGTGTAGTGGTTAAGAGTGCCAACTTCTAATCTGGCGAGCCTGGTTTGATTCCCCGCTCTCCCACATGCAGCCTGCTGGGTGACCTTGGGGTCACCACAGCACTGATAAAGATGTTCTGACCGAGCAGTAATATCAGGGCTTTCTCAGACTCACCTACCTCACAGGGTGTCTCTTGTGGGGAGAGGAAAGGGAAGATGAATGTAAGCCTCTTTAAGACTCCTTCTGGTAGAGAAAAGCGGCACATAAGAACCAACTTAAAACTGACATAGATACATGGCTTTCCTTGACTTACTAAGTCCATTTGGGATCCAAAGTCTACAACAATGACATAAAGCTCTGAACATAATGGATATCTTTCACATCCTTACAGCTATAGGTCAGAGGGAATATACTGGCTTTTCAATGGCTATTGTTCTCGACAACCTGATTTAGAGGCCATACATACGTCTCATTTTGTGTGGTTTTATCTTGCTTATCTCCATGTAGCACACTGAGAACATATTCAAGGTGCTTTCGGTATGAACTAACAAAAGCAATAGGGCTCACCATATACTGCAATTGTCTTTGTGTCCTGAAGAATGGCATTCCCTGCAGAAACTTGCACTGTGATCGTGTTCATCCCTTCTGCAGAAAATGTAAATGTAATGCTCCCTTCCAAGGTGATCAGTGGCTGCAAAGAAACAAGAAAAGAATGGGGAGTATAATCCTGTTGTGTGTCTGATTTGTAGGTACGCAAAGAGTCAGGCAATGATCTTCCTCCTGACTTATTGCAAAGCTACCTGTTTGAATGGAGCACTGGCCTGGAGTAGCGCACAAAGGAGCAACTATAATATTATTCTGCTTCAGGAATCTTAGAAGCAGACATTTGGAAAGGATCAACAGAATATTTAGTAGAAAGATTATCTGTAAAGCCTTACTGATATATTCACATTATCCGGATCAGAGTGCACAAAAAGCAGATGAATGGCAGGAGTGTCTCTGAAGAGAACTCCAGAGTGAGGTGGAAATATCCTAGAATTACCAACTAACATGACCTGGATCAATATTTCTTTGTCATCCTGACTCACAATTATAAGTTCAACAATGTGGAAACCCCCCATGAGACATTTTTTTTTAATGGGATACTGACCGAAAGGCAGACTGGAAAAAAGTAACACACACACACACAAAAGTCTATACACCATTTTAGAGAAGGTTTTTTTCACCACTGAGTGGTCAGCTACACAGGTCCAACCAAGGCTTATGATGACTAGTTGTAAATAAGTAAGAATGAGATTAAAAATGATAGGTAGCATCAAAGCATGGTTGAATCTCAAAAAAGGCTACTCATGTAAGTTTGCAGTACACGGCACACTATTGTCACCACTAGTATACAAACAAATTGGATGGGATCAAAACTTGGGATTTATGTGTCAGAGATGACCAATGGGTATTCTTTTCATCATCCACATGCTCCCATCAATGTACATGTTGGGTTGGATCCCAATTTTCTATCAGCACAACACAATTTTTTTGCATGTCATCTCACAGATCTCCCAAGGGACCCCACAGACCTCTATAAAATGCTGCTCCTGCAGGTTAACTAACCCCAAGTCATGACATGGTGAGGTCTGCAGAGGAAGGTGGAAATTGGTGGAAACTACCCATTTCTGGATCCAAGCCATTACCACTCAACTCTGTACCTAAGAAAAACTTTGTCAGTCATCTTTGCCTCACATCCCTTTATTCCCCACTGAAAATTGAAGGAGCCTGTGAGAAGTGTAGCAATACAAATAAAGAACAATTTGATCAGGCACCTGTTAAGATTCCTCCAAAACACAAATGAGGCAGTAAAAAAAGGGGGTGTCTTTTTTATGCCTATTCTTTTATGCTAAATACAGTCCGTAGGCAGAGAAATGTGCTACATATCATTTCACTTCTCCTAGTGTGTGGTAATGAGGCATTCTTTCAGCTTTACTGCACAAATGAGAACTTCAAATAGGTTGAGCAGTATGAAAGTGTAGGTGTTGGTACTCTAGGCAAACATTCCTTTTTTTATTAGGCCTACAAAGCACATGGATTAGAATTTACAGTTTAAACCCTGGAGCAGTGCAGAGGGAGCATCAGCCAGATTTAAAACTTCTATCTCTCAAGTCTGGGTTTCTAACATGACTTTTCTTTTCTTCTTCTTTTAATTGAAAAGAATCTATATTTTACATAAGAGAAAGAGAGAAAAAGGCCCACATCTTGGAATCTTTTATAATCTGTCACTGTGCAGTTTTCTCAGTTTGATCTCTTCAGCCGTGTCCAATAGGGGATTGGTGATTCGCATAAGATGCAAATGAGGACTAAACGGAGAGAGTTAAGCAAGTTTATAAAAAGCTGATTTGCAACATAAAAGTGCTGAGAATTGCTCTCTGTGATTTGCAGCAGTCTGTAATCCGTTCCTCAAGAGAATTTGAAAGCCCCACAATAATGTCATTATGTCATGATTTGACAATTATTTTAGCTGCATAAACTACAAACCTCAGTGTTGTTTCCAAACCACCAGATGTAAGTTAATGTTCCAACTTGACTGGGCCACAGCACTGCAGTGGCATTAACTTCTTTGTTCTTTGTTGTTACAAATGGCAGTGATAAGTGGACATGTTCCAAAGGACCTGAAATCAAGGAGGGGGAGGAAATTAGTTTTGTCCATTAATATTCTAATGTTGTCCTGTCCTTCTCCTTAGCTTCAATAAGTATTGCAAGCTTCTTTCTTTCTTATATAACAAAATGGCAACATCAAATAATTTCTCTGTGTGTATGAGATTCCTAGATATAAATCACAATATGTTATTACACAGGCTGCATTCATACTACAGAGTTATGGACAAGTGATGCTTCCACAATTATTTTGGCATAAGTACAGTCAAAGAGAAAGCAACCTGCTCACTTTAGGAAGTTTCAACAAGTTTCAATATCAAGAAGGATCAAATGTGAAACTTTTTTTACCACAGGTGCACTACTCATCTGACAGAAGACGGGAGTACCTGATACTCATGGTGAAAAGACAATTTAGGTTAATTTCACATGATACAGAGTGTTCGTTGCCCCACATACATATTGATTTTACTACAAACAGGATTGCTAGCCCAGTGCTGGTAACTGGTAGGAGTCTGGAGGGGGACAGTGACAATTTGGGGACAGGCTACAACATCACTGGAAGTGACTGTGTTGCATTGAACTCTAGGGTTTCCTCAATATTCTGCGGTATAAACCGTAGTGATCAGGAAAAATCCTATGGTGCCATGTGCTGCAATAATGGCACTCCTGGTTTCTTAGCTAGAAGTGATATCATGGTGCCATTTCTCTTCCAACTGCTCCAATAAGTACTGTGGAGGGACTGGGAACAACGGTTGAGTTTCTTCACTGGAACAAGGCATCTGGCAACAAAGACTCAGTGGTTCAATGGATGAGAATTTAATTGGTACATAGAAGGTTCTGTCTTTGGTCGCTAGTACTTCCTATTAAATTGCCTTGGATAGCAACATATGGTTGAAGGGTTGGAATCCATGCCTTTGGAGGAGAGGTTGGGTATGTATAGCTTAGAGAAGTGGAGGGCAAGGGGTGATATGACAGCTGTGTGATATGAAAAGGGTAGATATGTTGAAGAGGGGGCATCTTGTTTATTGGAACTTTAGAGACAAGGACATTTGTGTATCCATGATTTGTTTTTCTACTAAGGCCATGTTTTACCTTAGGGTATAATTACTATTAAGTCATTAAGTTAGGATATATCACCAGTATATTGTTTGTCTTGCAGGGGGATATAGTCGCACCTTGATAAAGATACAGGCACATCTTACTTAGGCAAAAAATTGGCTACAACCTTTTATTTAACAATTGAATGTGTCATCAAACATGGGAGCAGATCAGGCCCTCTTGTGATCAGCCGACTGCAAGGCAGCCCCTGTCAGAAGGCCCCCCATTTCAAAGAGGCCAGCTGACCCACGGGAGGTGGCAACTGGTGGGAATCCAATGGGTATCCACCTCTGTTGGTTTCCAACTGCTGCCCAGGAATGCAAGCTCTCCCTGAGCTCTGCATCCCCGCAGTTCCTTAGGTTGGCCCCCAACCCCAGGGGAGGCCAGCACACAGGCTAAACTACCCCAAGCCAATCCGCTCTATCTACCGCAGTCTGCCAGCTGTGAGAATTAACATAACAGATCTCTATAATAATGAACTACCATAAACCTAAACAGAAAACTTTTCAAAACATTCAGTTACAAAGGAGAGAGGGTGGGTTTTTGATGCTCGGGCTCCTAGGAGGGAAAGAGGCCAGGCACACTCTGTCCACTGCTTGGACATCTGCCTGGCCCTGCCTCCCATCTTCGTCACTGTGCTACCACACACCACCCCGGAAGCTGCTAGGACTGCGAGCCCGGCATGCCTGCAAGTGTCTTCTTCGGCATGCCTCCCCCACTGCAGCAATCGGCAGCCTCACTGACTCTCAGGAACATTTCTTCATCATTTCAAGGAGTTAATGAACATGGAGGAATGTAGGATTTTGTTCTCTTATTTATCAGTTACCAAGCCTAATGCTGGTGGAGGGAAGCAGGTTACATTTGGGGTTATGGTTAGCCATGAGTAGTTCCTCATTGTTTGTTTCTCAGTGACAAATGTGAACAAAGATAAACAATAAGATTATGGACAAGATGAAAAAGAGTAGCCGCCTCTGAGCACTACAGAAGCCATAGCATGACATGTTGCTGTGGGATGCAGCATCAGTTTTGTATTGTGTACAAGTATTCCATCATAATAACAAAAGGATAAAGTGATCTATTGTGCCATTGTGATTTGCCATATTGACAGACACCACAGGTCATGAATGGTGCTGTATAATAGTTTCAGAGGATAGCCAGGTTGGTCTGCTGGATACAAGTCCAGTAATGCCTTTGAGCCCATCAAGAATTTCAGGGTACAAACTTTCGAGAGCCAAAATTCCCTTCATGTGATAAGTGACAAAGGAACTTTTCACTCTCAAGACCTTTTGTCCCCCCAATCTTGTTAGTTTCTAAAGTGCTGTAGGATTCAAAACTAATTATGCTGTAAAATACAACCCTTAAAGAAAATCTTGCCTTGGAACTTCATTTCATGGTCATTATTGTCAGTTTATTTTCTTTAAAAGTATATTCCAAATGAAAGACAGAGGGCAGTAGGGACAAGTGTAATTTTTCTGCTGTTTTGCAAATTATCTGTGCAAAGGAAATAAGTGACAAGAGAAGGAACTTTACAGCTGGGATTACTGAATATGAATAAGTGCTGGCAACAGATTCCTGCTGAGAATAAATACTTTGCTGTTGATTTAGAGCAATCTCTATCTTTGTGGTGAATGTGATATTCTCGGACTGTTTGGATTTTATGAAAATACTCCCTTATATTAACACTATCATTACCTGCTGAGAATTTAGCCTTTCTATGCCAAGGTACGGTCCTGAGTACCAAAAATGTTATCGTTCAATCCATTTTATTTTAGCAAAACATTTATAGCCTGCTTTTCCATGTGGCTCAAGGCAGCTTACCATAATATTCAAAACATTTTTGGTTAAGAAAAGAAATAAAATAGCCACCCCCTAATCCCTTCCCTCTCCTGCCTTAAAACAAGTCTGCCATTCAAACCCCCTCAACATCCTTGGTGAACAAGGTTCATGAAGGTCTTCACAAATCATAACTAGTACCTTGAATTGAACTCAGAAACAGAGTGGCAGGCAATATAGTTGCTTCAAAATGGGTAACATATATTCCCATTAGCCAGCCTCTGACAGTAGGTGGGCTGCTGCATACTGGATCAGCTGTTGCTTCCAGCTTTTCCTCTAGAACAGCTCCCCATATAGCATGTTGCAGTAATCCAGCCAAGAGATTCCAAAAGCATGAATCAGTGTAGCCAGAACTGCTGAGTCTAGATAGTGAGAGTTAGTGAATCAGATGTAACTGGCTACTATGCCAACCTGCCTTTCAAACACCAAGGCAGGGTCCATGAGAAACACCAAGTTCTTATTCTGCTCTGAAAAAGCGAATGGAGTTCCATCAGACAATTGCTCTAGAATGTCAGCCTTCCCTACCAGCATTACTTCTGTCTTGTCTGGATTCAGCTTCAGTTCTTCCTTAGCCACCTGACTACAGCCTTTAAATACTTTTACTAGCCATTGTAAGGATACAATTCTTAGATCTCTAGCCTAGTCCCAATGCCACAGCATCCAAAACCAATGGTTAGAATTAAAGTATCCAGATACAATAAGTTCCCAAGGAAGGACAGTAATCAAAACAGTGGCAATTTATGCCAGTATCCCAAGCAATGTAACTTGACAAAAAGGCAAAACCATGGTTTAATTAAAATATCTATAGCTCCTGGGATTGTTCAAATCTTGGCAATCCATGAAATGTGTTTTGTGAACATACTTCAAACCAGATTCTGAAACTATTGGTTTGATATTGGCTTATTAACCATAGTTAATTTTGCCTGTGGATTTTTGTCATGTACAAATGTGGCCATCCTGGCTTAATTCTGTCTTGTTCCCCAGCACTGTCCTCACTATTATATAGGTAAGGCTATCAGCTGGGACTCTTAGAAGAAAAAGTTATCAATGATAGTCTGTCAAAGACTTCTTTCATCCAGTGATGCAAAGATTAGATTATTCATCTGAACATATGAAGCTGCTTTATCATAAACTAGCTTCAAAGCCCGGTCCCATCCCCTGGCCAGGCAGCTTAAGGTGGCCTTGGGTGGCAGCTCCCAGCCAGATCAAGTGGGGCGGGTGGAGGATGGGCAGCTTATCAGCAGGGCTGGGACAGAGCTCCTTAGCAATCAGCTAGTCAGCTCCTTAGCAGTCCTTAACGAGCAGTCAACAGGCCGGGAGGCCCTCGTCAGCAGGCCCAGGCTAGCAGGCCAAGAGGCCCTCTTTAGGAGGCCCTCCACCTCGATCCTTTGCCCAGGGCCTCTCCCCATACCTGCTGCTGGCTCCAGGCACTGAGACATCTGAGAGAAAAAGGCTAGAGTCCAGGGACGGAGGGCAGCAGGAGCAGGGCCAATCAGAGCAAAGCTGGCTGCACCCTGATTGGCCCTATTCCAACTTGGACAGCCGGACATGCCCTACCTCCTAGGCTGTTTCATAAATATATAGAGGAACAATAATGGATAAGGATTAGATCAATCTAGAAGAATTGTAGCTATTCTAATTATTAGCAAATTACTAAGGTCTCCTATGAAGGTCTTTTTCTGCTTGAATTTATGCTGTAGTGCATTGATTTCTTTAGAAAAGAGAAGAGATAGGGTTTGTATTGTTCACCATGCCTGATTCAGAATCAGAATCACAGAACTGAAAGAGTCCACAAGCAACCATCCAGTCTAGACACACCTTCTCAGGCACTTAAAAAACACACACTCCTGACACTTGTCTAATCCTCTAAAAACTGCCAGCAAAGGAGACTCCACCACTCTCTGAGGCAGCGTATTCCATCCAAGAACAGCCCTCACCATCAGAAAATGCTTTCTAATATTTAAGTGGAACCTCCCTTCCTGTAATTTGAACCATTGCTCCCAGTCCTTGTCTCTAAAGTTCCAATAAACAAGATGCCCCCTCTTCAACATATCTACCCTTTTCATATCACACAGCTGTCATATCACCCCTTGCCCTCCACTTCTCTAAGCTATACATACCCAACCTCTCCTCCAAAGGCATGGATTCCAACCCTTCAACCATATGTTGCTATCCAAGGCAATTTAATAGGAAGTACTAGCGACCAAAGACAGAACCTTCTATGTACCAATTAAATTCTCATCCATTGAACCACTGAGTCTTTGTTGCCAGATGCCTTGTTCCAGTGAAGAACTTTTGCCTAAGTAAGATGTGCCTGTATCTTTATCAAGGTGCGACTATATCCCCCTGCAAGACAAACAATATACTGGTGATATATCCTAACTTAATGACTTAATAGTAATTATACCCTAAGGTAAAACATGGCCTTAGTAGAAAAACAAATCATGGATACACAAATGTCCTGCTGTAAAGCTAAATAGGTTGAAATGGACATTTGAATTTTTAAAAAGATGTTCATCGGGTATAAGATGTTGGTCAAGATTGTACAAGAATATTTCATATTGGTCTATTCAAAAGTCTTTCTTCTTCCATGGATATTTGCTTAGAAATAATTAATTAAATATCCAAACATTTTGATTTCATCTGAAGTGCAGGCTGACCAAATTCAACCATTTACTTCTTATTGAGCAAGTATACTCGCTGTACTACCATAAAAGTTGTTCAAATCAACAAGGTCCTTCGAAGAAGCATGTGTATAACATATCATCTCCTTTGAGACTCCCACTACTTCTCTAATATTGATTTAAAAGAAAACCAGTGAAGCAGGTAATTCTGATTAACTACAACAATCAGTGGCTAAATTTTTTTTTGAAAATACAGCTTTGGAACAGCAGGTGGTGTTGTACTACTATCTACGTGATATAGCAGGAAAAAACCTAAATGACTTTGATAGCAATAAACTTAATCTGTTATGACCTTAGTCATTTTTGCTACTTATATCTGTTCGAGCTGCTCTAAGAAAACAGAATTTGCTTTTTCAAGGACTATTAATATATGTGGATTTAGCAAACTACCAATTTTCTCACAATGTACATGAGATTTCTATTTAGCTTTCAAAATTAAAGTTTTCCAAAGCTGCCAGTATCTACTGAGTTTTGAAATTCCATAAATTACAGTGCTTTATTTGTACATTAAACCCAAAACAATATGGGTTGAATCTAGCACAGAATTTCTAAAGTTTCAAAGAAATCTAAAAGCAAATTTCTCAGAGCAAAATAATCCAATGACCCTATTCCTTTGGGTACCCTCTCCTTTAGAAGAATGATTTGGGGGGAGTATTTTGAGCTGCCACAGATGGGAGTAAAGAAAGTCATGCTCTGGGTGAGAAAGTTGCAGCACCTACAGAAACACTGTGCCGGATTGAACTCTATGCACAACATGTAAATATGTACATATATGAATGCTAGGTGATATTTGACAGTAAATCTGCATAGATGGGTTAATCTGATGCACCCAGTGTTTATTTACATTGGCATTCTGGAGTTTAAAAGAAATCCTAATTTGATGTGAGAACATTGTTTTATGAACTGAAAAACCTTTCCTTATAAGAGTTATTATGTCTAATCAAAATCGAAAAATTGACAGAAGTAAATAATATTTGGAAATCTGTCAACTAATCTGGCCCATGGCTGTTATCCCTAGAGTTTGGGGAGGTCAGAAGGAGAGGACAGAAATATAATAACTAGGATGTTTACCAGTCAGCAGTGCTACACAGATCTTGCTATTGAATGGGATTGCACTGATGGATCTGCCTTTTCAAAATATTTCCCTGTTCACATTGTTGGCTCAGCAGTTCACTCGGATTCCACACAAACTGTAGTTCCTGTTGGTTCAAGATATATTTTCGGTTGCTGTGTCTTCAGATTTCTCTCCCTCCAGCAGCCACTACTTAGGAAATATGTGGCCCAATTGTATGGTGCCAGGCACTGGGCCAGGCCCACTTGCATGCTAGGACACTTTCCCTATATTCCTCCTCCTGGCAATTCCTATATGCTCTCCCCTTTCCCTGCCTCTTTCTCTCCTTCTCAGCCATTTGCCAACCTACCTTTTCTCTTCCTCCCATCTTCAGCTATTCTTAGTATTTTCTTATTTCATTTATACCCATCTTTCTTCACAGTGGGGGCCAAAGCAGCTTACCGCTCACAGCAATTCTGTGAGATAGGTTAGGCTGCATGTGATTGGCTCAGAATCAAATAGTGAGTCATGACAGACTGGTGATTTGAACATGGATCTCCCAGACCCTGCTTTGAAGCTCCAGCTGCTGTACCACACTGGCTTTCAAGGGGTTTCTGCTGTTGAGCAGAAACAAGCAGCCAGGCCTTAGTGACTCATACAAGCCTGGTGGCTTCACATTGCCCAGTGGTTGATGGCAGGCCTGGCCCTGACAAATCCTCATTCAAAAGCCAAAACAGCCCTTTTACTGAGAGCAACCAAGCCTAGAATGTGACGGTTACCTAGCAATGGTCACTTAAGGCTTTCATTTGCTAAAGCTGCAGGTACTCCTTTTACCATTTCGGGTTTTTTAACACCCACTAGTTTTAGTTTTGTTTTTTTGTTTTTTTAAGATTTCAGATTTTTCTGCAACTCACTGGCATTTTTCAGATTTGTAGAAGAAATCTTGTATGTCTGTGGATTTGGTCAATGGATTTAAGTAACCTCAGATCTGGCTAACATGTGTATTAGAATATACATGTGGAGTCCACAACAAGATATTGCAAATTATGTTGTGGCAATTTTTATTTGTATGAGACATTTTTCCAACTAAAACTGGACAGGAAGGATATACAGGGGCCAGTTTACTACCCATGCAAAATCTATCCCCAGTAGAAGGGGTGGTGATGTTATAACTGGCAATGTCTTTCCTGAGGAACTGCTAGAAATGGACAATGAATAAGTAATACGGATAGTTTTAAAGATAAACATAAGGAATCCAAAATAAGATCTTAATAAAGAAAATGACAATTCCTTTAAAAAATGTATCTTATTGATGATGCATATTGGTAGCCTAGGTAGCAGGAACTGTTTAGGAAGGTTTCTTATTAATTAGATCCCAGAATTTGTAAAGACACATCAACAGCAGTGAAGCTTGTCATCTCCTTGAGAATGTTAGCAACACTTTGCTGTTTTGCATTTTGTTCTAATGTTGACTGCACAGATAAAATTATCTGGTGGGAAAAACCATTACAAGGAGGGAATGACCCAGGCAATGACTCTTCCTTTGTGGCTTGTAAGCAAACAGCTATTCCATCAAGTGGTCTCATTAGCTTGCAAACAGAATAGAGCACAATGAAGATGGGGCCCTACGGGATCTTCCTCTGTCAGAATTGCCATGGACAGCTTGGCCTTATATTATCAGAGACCTTCAGAGCCTCTCGAAAGATGTTACCAGGGAACTCGTTCTGTGTTTGTTCGCTGTGACCTTTACAAACAAGGCTCTGCTTTTGCTCAGCTAGCTTTTCTGTGAAGACGGGAAGAGCTAAGAGGCAGCGAGAGGAACTTCCCGCTGCTTGACAAAATCCTGTCAGTTTTCTTTCAGAGTGCAGTGGGACAGCTGACATGACAGTATCTATCAATTTACAGCATGCAATACTTTAAAATATATTTCTTCTTCCATCTTGGGAGCTTTCAATGGCTGGCTGCTATAATCACATAAAGATCACATTAATGAACCTTTTGTGTCCATCATAAACTAACTCAGATCACCTTCCCTCAGTTATTCAGTGAAAAAGGCAGTCTTCCTGTGCCTTGCTAGAGCTAAAACTTATCTGACAAAGCTGTTTCACAGTCAGCCATCAACCTCCTCCATGCTTATCTAAATTCTCCAGCTAGTTTCATGTTTCTGCCATGCACATTAAGAAGTTCACTTCAGGGCTCATGACTGACCCTAGCAGCTTTGATCTCATGTGTACATTCCAATCTCAACTGCATTATGGTCTGGAAAGTTCTCCTTTCCTAGTTCTTACAGTAAGCAGCTGAGGGGTAACTACATACATTAATGTAGTTGTTCTCCGTTCCAGTTATTCTGTCTTTATGAGTCACCCAAATGGAGGCACTGTAATCCAAAGATGCTTCCTTTAGCATTCAGGTCTCTCTTATAACAACCTGAAGATAAATGTTAAACTCCTGCTGCTACTGGATTTCTTTAAAGCAAAAATGTTTCACCTCTAAGAAAGAAAAGTGTGTCTTTAAAATATTTTGTATACCAACAGTAATAACATACAATTTACATGCAAGTACAGGACAGCACTGTCTGCCCCCAGGCTGTTTTCCACCTGCGCAGTCACTCGGAAAATCCCCACATTCTGGTAGACATGCTTGATCCCATCTTCTGTAGAGCTGATATTGGCGTATGACACGGCACTGCCATCTCCAAAGTCCACATGGATTATTGACCTTTGGATATCACCCTGAATTAGAGAAGTGCAAAGGTTAATAAAACGGCACAGGGACAACAATTTGAAGAGGATTCACACGTTTGAGTGCAAACCCCCAATATATAAGGTGAGCTGGAATTGCTGGGTTTTTCTTCAAAAATATTTGGTGTACTCTAGAAAAAATCTGATTCTAGTATATGAAACGACTTCAGGTGAATTTAATGTCATCTCCACAATGAATGTCAGTGTGGTGTGATTGCACAGTGAGGCTTAAAGGTGATCCTATAACTACCAACCTTCATTATGTAAGAGGGTCTGCTTCAGGAGGATCTCTGTAGAAACTTGGACAGCTAAATCGGGTGCTATTTTTAGATACTTTTAGACTCATCTTTAAACATTAAAACCTCATGAAGGAATTCTTATCCAAGTGACTACAAGAGAATTCTGCTCCTTTTAAACATTTAGAAGTTACCACCTTGATCATAATCAGTTAAAAAAAAGTCTTGCACATACTCTATGCAAGTAAATGCTACATTTTTGGCGAAATATCAGTGCTGTAAAAGGGAGGCCCCATATGATTGACTTCAAAGGATTCTGACCAATAATGTTTCCTTCTCAAAACATAAGTGACTTTTCTACAGCACAGAAATACCTCAAATTGAGGAGAAAGTATCGGTCACAAATTTATGAACCTGACATTCATAAAGATTATATGGAACTAGTCTAAAAATAACAATGAAACCTTTAAAGTAAGCAAATACTATAAGAATAGATACATCACATTACACACAATTTTGTCCTGTCAACTTGCCAATTAGAATTCAGGCATTTAGATCCCCTTAGAACTTAAGCAAACATGAGTTACAATTTCCAATCCATAAATAATGTAGAAAACTTATCCAAAAAAGTCAGGCTTTTGAAATATTCCATCAATAAGTTGCTCTTTGTAAATTCAGGTAGGACACAGAATATGCTGACTCCTTAATTACCACCAAAGAAGAAAATCACTTCTAAGTTCAGCAGAATGTGGCCCTTTCAACTTAGAGAAGACCCATAGCTGCTACTCTAAGGAAGTCTCCTTCATAAGATAAATGTGGTTGGTTTTCCGGGACCCTTTCCACACTGGCGTTGCTGCTCTGGACTGCTGCAATGGAGATGTTTTTGCCACCTGTTCCTGGGTGCAGATGGGGGAAGATTTTCCCCACCAGACCTCATCTACCCCGGCAGTCAACCCAAGGCAGTCAAGCTGGAGAGGTTCCAAAGTGATTCGCAGTGGTGTGTGTGTGTGTGTGTGTGTGTGGGGGGGGGGTTATTTTAAAGAATTAAAAAAAATAACCCAGTAAAAATGTGTGAATTAAAAAAAAAATAATCCAGTCGGCTCCACACCACTGCAAAATGCTGCAGAACCAATTGGGGCATTCTTTTTGTCCCTTCCAGGATGCCGTAGGTGGGGGAGGAGCCCAGCCTGGAAAACCTGACTCTTCCCCTTCATACAGGCCTGCCCTGAGATAGGTCCCTTTGGTATACGGGGTGAAAAAGGGATTGCAGAGATATCCGTGTTACTTTGCCATGGGGTGACAGAAGGCCTGATTTGGGCCAGGCTTGAGTCGGCGCTGATATCATCTGGGAGAAGGGATTAGCCCCACTACCAGACAAGCACCCAGCCTTTAATCATTGTATGGAAAAGGTCCTAGTGCTTTTTCATTATTTAAATCCTTTGAACTACAAAAACTTTCCTTTTGTTAAGTATGGTTCCACTGGCAACAAATTCAGAAAAGGCCACATTGATATTTAAATATTTTAGCTTCAGAGACTGAGGAACATGTGTGTGATCTGGGAGACAGATACTTTCAGCACCAAGATAGAATACAACTTAGGGAGAAAAGCAAAAATATATGGAATCCTTGACCTGCAATTTTCCCTGGGCCCAAATATTTATGTACTGTACACAAGTAGTGACTTAGAATAGTTCACAACTTCGTTATGCAGTAAAGACATTTCTGCATAATGGAAGCTGCTGTTTGGTCCACATGAATTGACCAGAATACTCTATACCAGTTATCCCCAACCCCCGGTCCGAGGACCGGTACTGGTCTGTGGATCAGTCGGTACTGGGCCATGGCTCCTCCTCATCCTCCTCCCCAGCTGCTGCCTTGGGGGCTGCCCTGCCACTCTGCCACTGGCTAACCTTTGGTGCTCTCCGGCAGCCATCATGGCTGGGGCTCCCCCTCGGCGTGTTACTGCGCAGCTGCTGCAAGCATCTCCCCCCAGCGGGCGGTAGGAAGTCAGGGGTGCTGGCGGGAAAGCAAGTGGAGCAGGGGCTCAGGCGGCAGCAACATCCCTCAGCAAAATACTACCCCCCCCCCCCGGACCTCAGTAAAATTGTCAAGTGTTGACTGGTCCCCGGTGATAAAAAGCTTGGGGACTACTGCCCTAAACAATCACAAAATTGACTAAATGGCAGTATGGGATCACTAGTCTATCAAAAAAAGGCAAGGGGTGAAACTATGACTCAGTGGTAAAGCTTCTGCTTGGCATATAGAGGGTCCCAGTTAAAGGATCAGGAAGTGGGTGATGTTAAGGTTTTCTGCCTAATACCCTGGAGAGCCACTGCCAGTTTAAGAATACTGAACTTGATGAACAAAGGGTGTGAATCAGTGTAAGGCAACTTCATGTGTTCATGTGTACAAAACCAAGAGAAGAGACGATTGGAAAACAGTATTTCAATATGGACGCCAGTTTGAAATACTGTACTAGCTTTGCATGACCACAAAGGGTGAGGAAGACGTACAAGGTATTACAAAAATTGCACAAGTGGTTATGAACAGGAATGTGCAAGCCCCACCAAGAAAACTGACCTAGTCTACAGTATTGGCCCCTAGGGGATGAGAAAATCCCTTGTTTCCTCTATATTCCCTGTTGTTAATGAATATCTGCGGGACAATGTTTTTGATAAAATTAATGTAGCCAATTCTAAGACACTTTTCTCATAATGATCCCCTTGTTCTGGAAGCAGCTGCCTTCTGAACATCTGCATAATGCTGGATCTGGCAATTGTTTTTATTTTAATTGAATGTTTCTGTTTATTTAAACCTTTCATGTACAAATATATCTGATCTTCACTGTTGCTGGCTTTGATTTCTAATTATGATGCTGTATAATCATAGGATGCTGATACTGTTGACTGATTCGATGCCAGTTATTTTAAAGTATAATACTGTCACTGGTTTGGATCTCACAGAGGATTTTTGCTAACAGAACAGGGGACCTTTGCCGACTCTCCATTCCTGATGTAGACCTCTAGTACCCCCTCATGCTGTCCCTAGGTGTCACAGGAGCTTCCCTGTCCCCCCTTTGTAATCCAAGGAGCAGTAGGGGAGGCAGTGGAAAGTCAAAGCAAGGAAGTTGCATGCTATGGATGGAAGTCTTTCTATGAGCAGAAAAGTTTGGCAGGATCCCAGCTATTTTAAAACATTTATTCTTTAAATACATTTTCAAGAAAGTGAATCAAAATCATCCTCCAAATAAATAATAAAGAGGGGGCAAAGAATACAGTCTATAGATCATGATACAAATCACAGGGCAATCACACCAAGAATTCTTGATTGCCTCTTTGTTCCGACTGCAATTTGCTTGCAAATTTGCGACCAGCACCTTTGAAACTCAAAAGCGGCTTAAAAGCCTTAATCAATTTCCTTGTCAATACTTGGGGAAAGCATTACACCCTATCAGTGCAGCTTTGAGGTAAGACACTGAAAGCAAAATTGACCATGGCTTCTTATCTGCAGAGGTGCGAACACACAAACACACACACACACACAAGAGTAAAGCCCCTTGCTGTGCAAGAAGAGATAAAGAAATGCTACATAAGCCCAGAAGCATCACTCACAACCTATCTGAGGAGCTTTCAAAAGAGGCATTCCATAATAACTATAGAAATCAAGCATTTACACTGGCCATGCAAAGTGCTACCACTGCACAAATGCAAAACTTTGTACAATATTGCTCATTTTTAATTGCATGCAAAGTTACATAAATGGACATTTTGAACAACTAAAAGTGTCAACCACACATTTGTGCCACTCACAGTACCATTATATTCCATTACTAATACCTTATCACAGGATCTTTCAATGGCTCTTCCCATTTTCCTGTAGGCAAGGGCCATGAGGGGCAGAAGGGCAACAGGCAGTCAGTGAAAAAGAGGGGCTCCTTCCATGGCATGATACTCAGTAATACCTCTCCTCTTCCTTTTATCTCTTGCTGCAATCACACATGCACAGTCACACACCAGCTTTCACCAGCTCTCCTTGCAACATTATTGGCTTTCAGTGCCCTTCCCTAATTTCTTTCACAGAGGACTCTAAGCACTAAGCACAGAGGACTTCCACAGCACAGCCTGCAAGCTATTCACATCCCTAAGCTTCCTATATGAGGATGCAAATAACCCTTTCACGCACTGTGCCTCTATAGTGTTTGTTTCTCATGGGATATTGCCATGCTCTTTGCCTTAGAACAGCAGAAAAGGAGATAGGGAAATGTTAGGTTAGCCCAGAATACATACAATCTCACTTAGCAATGTCTTTTCCCCCAGAGCTTTGCAGCCTTCCATATCTTGCACATTGTGTCATTATGAATTATGACTGCCAAGATCCCCCCTGACAAAGATTCACACTGGGGCCTCCTTTTTCTATGCAGACAGAGTAACCAGGTCTTTCCTGGAAACCAGTGTGAGGGAGATTACCAGGAGCAGAAGGAAAGCCTAAGCGCTGTCACTGTTGATACAATGTCACTTCTGGCATGTACTAGAAGTGATGTCATCATATTGCAATGTTGCAGAGACACACTGGTATTTGGGGGAAAATTCTATGGTAACATAGCTTCAACCATAGAGTTTTTGCCCAAATACCAGAGTGTTGCCAGAACATTGTCAATGTGATGATATACTGTATACTGCCAGTGATGCCTCCATGTTGTTGGCAATGTAACCTGGACCTCTCTCTTGTTCCTGGTAAGTCCTGTCTCCAGCCAGCTGATCAGCTGGGATGCAACAGCGGCAAGAATCCCCCACTTCCAGGGAAAGGCTGGCAACCCTACATGCAGGTCCCAAACAAATATATGGAAACAAATGGAGTTACTTACCCAATTTCATTGGCCCTCAGAATGAATTCCCAATGTTATCCCCTTATGCTTTCCTCTCAGTGGTCCTAACAGAAGATCACTGAATGGCAATTTCTGTTCTTCAGATAGGGACAGAGCCCACACAGGAAGCAGGCTAGTATTGTAATTTAAGAAATCATTCTAAGTCTGATACTTGTGAAGCTGTGCATGATTCTAACCAATTATGCATGGGGGGAAATGGCCAGGCCGGCACCTGCATGACAGTGGGGCAAATCTCTACTTATGTATGATGTTGCTGCTGTCTCGGCCCTCTCCTGGCCCTGGTTTGCTTTAGGGCTTTCAATACCCCATGTTAAACAGAGCACTGATTTTTTCAGTGTTCCCTTTGTAATGCAGGTGCCTTCAGTGGCTATGCTGGGCCTGGCCCGTGCATATAGGAAAGAGTTGGGCCTGGAAGGCCCGGCTCCTCCCCCACCTATGGTGCCCCAGCACGGACATAGGCCCTGTTCAGATCCACGGTGCTTTGTGTCACTGCGGAGCTGAACAGGGCATTTTTTCACCCAAACAATGGTGGGATAGTATTGTGACACTATGCCACCTTTCTGCAGTGAACCCCTCCCCCCTCCACCATGGTGAGATATAGAGGAAACATTCTGCCCCAGAGTTGTGCATTTGTATGCACAACTCTGGGATGGACCGTGTGCGCTGGCAGATTTCTTCCCCATTAGTATACAGGAATTGGCGTGGCGGGACATGCTGCCCCCTCACCAGAAACTGGAGGTGGACCGGTGATGCTGCTTCCATGCATAATCAGTTATCAGGGATCTTTTCTTCTGTTCCAGCTTTTTGACTGCTACTCAGCCTTATGTAGGGTAGCCTCTTGTGGCACAGGGTGATAAGGCAGCCGACATGCTGTCTGAAGCTCTGACCATGAGGCTGGGAGTTCTATCCCAGCAGCCGGCTCAAAGTTGACTCAGCCTTCCATCCTTCCGAAGTTGGTAAAATGAGTACCCAGCTTGCTGGGGGGTAAAACGGTAATGACTGGGGAAGGCACTGGCAAACCACCTTGTATTGAGTCTGCCATGAAAACGCTAGAGGGCGTCACCCCAAGGGTCAGACATGACTCGGTGCTTGCACAGGGGATACCTTTACAGCCTTATGTAAGACACGCTACGTGCTTCATTTCTAACTTGCCTTCCTCCCAATGGCAACATCCTTGCCTGTTGCAAGGCAATCCTTGCCTGTTGCTCCCAATGCACCCGTCAGGAAAGTTGAGCCTGACACTCCCCTTCATCATTTATTTTTATTTTATTTTCTTAGATTTTTATACTGCCCTCCCATATGGCTTAGGGAGATTTACATAAAATATGAGCATAATACAGATTCTGACCCCCTAGGACCACTATCTTGCTAACATAATGGAGACTCATAATGCAGCAAGTTTGGGTGGAACTGGTCAGGGAAAGTAGGAGATACTAGAACGGGGAAGAATATCATCATGACCATGTTGCTTCTAAGACTAATACTAAGTAGTCTGTGTTGCCGACAGGGAAGCAGGATACGTGGTTCCAGTTAAAAATGTTCTCTTCCCAGTCCATCACAAATGAATGTAAGAAATTTGTGACTATGTTTGTTTCCTCTTATACACCACTCCTTATTGCAATCTCCTGATTCTTCTAATCAATGGAGTTTGAAGTAACAACCTGTCCTATTTACAGAATGTTTATTATGTCTTGATTACTGATAAGCTATCATTAGTATTTTGCCATTTGAGAGATGATATTCCTCATTTTAATCAATCTAATGAGGATGACACCTTCAAACATTCAATTTTAATCTCACCCAAGAGGCTGTTAGCATGAATTTGTTCTATAAAGCACTGAGGTTTCTATGTAAATCAGTATTAAAACAATGAGATGCAACTAAAAAAAATAAAACTGAGTCCCAAGTATCACATTTCATTTGGTAGTCTTCAATTATGCTATGACTTGCAGCTCTTTATCCTTGCAGATGTTTAAAATGGATTTTTAATTAGCCTTTGAAACAGGCAGATGTTGCTTCTCTTCAGTTGTCTTCCAGAATGAAATTCTCAGAAATCTGCTTTATGCAGTCTTTATGCATATTAACAATATTTTCCCTTCCCATGGTACTTTTTTAGTTATACCAAAGATTGCAACACTGAAGACACTGTTGATGGGACTTTCGTAAAGAAGACATTTCTATTATACCCCAATGCAACCTGTAAGCTCCCCTTTTTCAAAATAATAAAAGATACACAAACTATTAAGAATGTGCTTAATTTTAGATCAATTTAGGTTCAGCCATATTAGGCAAAACACAAAGGACAAATCCCAACAAATTGCTGCTTAGAGTAATGTGTTTGCTCCTTTTAAAACACCATCCTAAACTGAGCCTGAGGAATTTGAAAGCTGTTACGAAAAAAAACTATTAGCATAAAACAGGTATTTTCTTCCTAATTTCTTCCCAAACCAGAGTCTTGTGCATTATCACAGTGGAAAGGATGGCTGTGCTCTCCTAGCTTTGTTGCTTAAGTGTCTAACTCAAACTGACATGCCTCAGATGCACTGCTGGATTCCTTCTTTTCATAGAGTGAGGTACAATTATTCCTCTTTTTTCATGTTTCCCTCACATTTCCTGGGCCAGTAGTCCTGAGATGTTTGCTTGACTTATTTATTTATTTTATTTATCTTTCCATATCTATACTGCCGCTCCCAGAAACTGGCTCACAGCGGTTCACAAACAAAACAGTATTATTATTATTATTGTTATTATTGTTGTTGTTATTATTATTATATTTATTTCCCGCCACTCCCTACAGGCTCGTTGTGGGTAACAGTAGTCTTAAAATTCCCCATTAAAATCCCCACTAAAAGACTATAAAAATACCCAACACGGCAGAAAATGACACTCTCTCCTAACCAAACAAGGGCATTGGGGGATGGAGGGTAATGACATATACTTCAGACCCCAGTATCAATTAAGAATACTCCCAATAGAACAGTAAAGCAATGTGAAATATAAATACAGATACAAGATGACAGTATACTAATAACTTAAAAAAATTGCTCCCTGTATTTTGGGCATCGGTCTTAAGATATAGATGGGAGATGGAAACAGGCCCCCAACACAGTCTGCCACCGGCGCAGGAGCCAGGGGGGCATTTTACAAACAATTTATAACCATAAAAAAAAAAGTTACATTCCAAATATTTATTGAGAAAATGGAGAAACTGAAAATAAAGACTGCTGAATTTGATTTGCTTTCACTTCTCCTTTGGGCAAACTGCTGAGTTGAAAGAGCAAAGCTGCGGAATTCAGTCAAAGCTGCGGAATTCTGCTATGTGATTTGGAACTACATCTTATTTATTTTTGTATTCACATACTGCCCTTCCCTGAGGGCTGAGGGCAGTTTACATAATTAAAAACATAATATAAATATACAAGTTAGAAGCTAAATTACTATAATTAAAACCCGGAATTAAATGAAACTAATGTGCCTAGGCTGTCTCCTGCTCAGAGGGGAGGTGGCGGGGTGCCAAATAATAATTAATTTGATGTAATGATTAGGTAGGGAAGTCAGTGGAATTTTAGATGTAATTTTCTGGGCCTCTTCGCACTCCAGTGGTTTCATCAGACATAGAGCCTCCAGAAGGCTTTGGTCCAATGCATTCAGTACTTCAAGAAAGCCCCCTGTTCCCTGGGGAGTAACATGTAGTACTGTAAAGCAGTGATGTTTTGTTATTACATGGGTATCTAGAGAGAGATCCAACTCTTTAACCTCAGCAGCTAACAATGCAGTCCTGGGCAGAGTTTTTCCCTTCTAAGCCAAAAGGCTTCAGTAGATAAAATTATGTTTGCACAGTGAGATATGGAAAACAGAAAACCTCAAATCATTTTGCTAAGTTGTGGTCAACAGAATTACTTTGAAGTAACTATCTGGATAATTGCCAGCACAAAGCTACAATTTAAATAATTCCTAAAGACAGATATGCACAGGAAATGGAATCACATGCAACTTTCATTGTTTTTTATATGGCTCTGATTAGAAATTTTACCTTTTGTTGTCTATGCACATCGAATTTTATGCCAAGAAAGGTTTTCTGAATCTGAATCACATGCAAGTCAGAGTTTTCTTGGATGGCTTACTTGCATTAGTTTTCATTGTCAAAGAAGCAGGAATGTATGTGAATAGACTGAACAAGTGGAGAGGAAGAGCAGGCACCAGTACAGTAGTCCTGCCTTCTGCCTACGTGTCAGGCCATTCATATGATGAAAATGTGCAAATGAAATGCCAACAAATGCTCCCTCTCAGTGATCAACAACACTGTTGTCTGAATGCTGCTATTTACATGGAAGAAATGCCACCCTCTCTCGTGGGTTGATAGCAACAGGTAAGCCAGCCAGCAAGTACAAGCTGGGACAGAGGAGGGGACTAGGACCACAGTCGGGAGGAGGGTGGTCGCCCAGCCAGCAATTGGTGCCTGGGAGAGAAGAGGGTCAGCCCCAGCCTTGCCACTGCAGTGTGGAAGCCGGGAGCACTGCAACCTGAGGTGTTGCCTCCTGCCATGAGGGTGGGCAGCTTGCAAGCAGGAATTGGGAGGGGGGAGCAAGCCCTAGACTCAGAGCCATGTGGGGTGGGCTCTGTGGGGAGGCATGGAGGAGGGCCTGGGAGGGAGGGGGACCCTGCAACATGAGGTCTCAGTGCTGCCTGACCATCCGGCCGCACATGGCCCATGCCCCATGCCCCATGCCCACCTCAGGGCTGCAGGGGATGGCTGGGCTCCACGAGGATGTGGCAAGTAGGGCCTGGACGGGAGAGCCTCAAGAGCAGGGCTGATGCGGCATCAGTGTCGCTGCCACCTCCCAGCCTAGTGCAGTCAGGGCAGCCTCCCCATTTCTAGCACCTGGTGCATTCCTGGGTGCACCGGGCTTTCCTTAAAGGTTACTTTAAGTATTCTTCACCACTTCAGGAGGCACTACTAATAAGATTTCTTCATCACAAATAGTATTTTCTTTGCAACACTAGCCCTGTTGGCTTCACTAGCCCTGTTGCAGTCAGGGCAGCCTCCCCAGTTCTAGCGCTCAGTACATTTCTGTGTGCACCAGGCTTTAAGGTTACTTTAAAGAAGAAGAAGAAGAAGAAGAGTTGGTTCTTATATGCCGCTTTTCCCTACCCGAAGGAGGCTCAAAGCGGCTTACAGTCGCCTTCCCATTCCTCCCCCCACAACAGACACCCTGTGGGGTGGGTGAGGCTGAGAGAGCACTGATATCACTGCCCGGTCAGAACAGTTTTATCAGTGCCGTGGCGAGCCCAAGGTCACCCAGCTGGTTGCATGTGGGGGAGCGCAGAATCGAACCTGGCATGCCAGATTACAAGTCCGCACTCCTAACCACTACACCAAACTGGCTCTCTAAGTAATCTTCACCACTACAGGAGCCACTTGTTGAACTAACAAGATTTCTTTTGCCCTTTCTAAGAAATAGTATTTTCTTTGCAATACTAGCCCTGTTGGCTTCATTCTCAAGCATAGTGAGAGATAGCAGAAGTGGAGATTTGCAGAGGTTGCACGCTATGGCACACTGTATCACAGCTTGCTTATTGTGTGGGGAGCTGAGATAGGCCGCTGGAATTTGTCAGAATTTGAAATCCGCGATCAAGCCATTGACCTGTTAAGTCAGGTTGACAGAATTCATGGCATTCTGTTTTATCTGTTTTCTCCTAAATGATTCAGACTCAAGAGCTCCAAGTGGGAAGCATATGAAACTGACCATACCTCTTCCAGCTGGACCATGAAGGTAACATTGTGTCCTTGCTCGGATGTCAATGTGCCATCTGAAGTGACAATTCGAAGCCCGTGCGGAGCCTTGCCAGGACATTGTTGAGGCTTGGCTGTGTACTGTTCACGCACACCATCTGTGCAGTTATTAGATACAACCTTTCTATACCTGTTGAAAAAAGGAAACGGTCGGAGAGGCTTCAGGCACAGTGACAAGAGATGCTTTATTTCATGGGACATTTGCTTCTCCCACTTTGTCACTATCATATGTTCACTACAGAAAGCAACCTAATCACTAATTAACTTAACCGTACAACTGTAGGAACTTCAGCACCATTCAGTTACAAGAAGAGAGCAGGGGATCAGGTATGAAAGTCCCAGTAAAGGCAAAGGTCAGCAGATGCAAACGTCACTGCTGGTATCCCAGAAACAGAGTGGCAGCAGCCACTGGTCCTGGGAATGTGCATGCGCACGCACACACACATGAGTTTCATTTTCATTTATTATCATTATTCTTTTTAAAAGAATCTAATTTGTTCCTTTTCTTTCTTTGTTATTAAATAAAAGGAGAATTCTATAATTATTTAGCATCAGTTTGCCTTGGGAAAGCAAAGCAGAAAACAAGATTTGGAATAGCACAACTGGAGGATTAAATTGCCATTCCTTTCCTTGCATGGCCTTGAGGCAAAGTGATTCTGCATAAGCATTTTACAGATGGAATAAATGTGTGATCTTTGTTTCCTCTGTTTGAACCAGTAGTTTTCCAACTCATTTTTGTTTCCATTGACTACAGCAGAAAACAGGGAAGATATTTTACACCAGGACTTCTACAGTTATATACAGAAATTTTGATGTGGAGGATGGTGTTTTCCAATTAGTGACCTAACTTTATTTTTTAGACAGTGTTTGAATGGACTATCAGTCCACCTAACCTGTTGTAAAAACAATCAATTCATTTAAAATGATAGTACACAGGATGAAGAGTCTGTGGACCAGCATGAGAAAAGTATAGCAACCATTCACAATGAGAATCTGCATGAATTGGTAACTCACCCAGTGCTGTTGAGATAACTTTGACCAAGACTGCAGTCTTTGGACAAGGAAGACGGGTTGTACCAAAATGCTGGTAAACAGTGGCCATTGCTGTGACGCTCAAATCCATAGTCACTGGTTTGGTGAAAGGACAGATTATTTCAGTGAAACACATACCACATACTGAAGTATAACTATGCAATTCTGGGAATTAGAGATAGGGGTACTGTGGAAATCAGGGGTAAAATTTCTAAGGTAACTCAATATGGAAATAAATCAACATATACACAGACTTTAGTTCATTTGTTTAAGGCTACTGAGAGTTTCATAAGCTGTTCCCAGTGACTTGGGATAATTAAAATGAGAGGGTGTGTTCCATGGCCATTCCGCACAGCGTTAGTGTGGCTGAAGTGATTGCAGCGCTTTTCAATAGCGCTCAGATTTAGCAACATAGCCTGTTGTGCGGAATGGCCCCCAGAATTTCCCAAACACTCTAATACACTTTGACTCTGATTCACTGACTGGTTTCCAGAAGACTGGTACCCTCTATCCAGTACTCAAACCCTTTCTCTAAACCTACCAATAGCCTTCTTGAACTTTACTCACTAGGGTTCAAAAGGCAGTTTCTAACCACACCACATCTGGCTTGAATGGGAGCCTTCATCTAATAGGCAGATGTTCTTAGAATCACAGAATCATAGAATAACAGAGTAGGAAGAGATCTCCTGTGTCATCTAGTCCAACCCCCTGCATTATGCAGGACACCCACGACCCCATCACTCACCCACTGTAACCTGCCACCCCCTTAAGCCTTCACAGAATCAGCCTCTCTGTCAGATGGCTATCCAGCCTCTGTTTAAAAATTTCCAAAGATGGAGAACCCACCACCTCCCGAGGAAGCTTGTTCCACTGAGAAACTGCTCTGTCAGGAACTTCTTCCGGATGCTTAAATGGAATTTCTTTTGATGGTCTTAGACAGAGGGTTTCCAAGCCTTCTTTTATACCTATGCTTCTTTTAATATGACCTGATATCCAACTTGCAAGTTAAGGGAGCACTTAAGGATTATCCCGCTGGAGACCCATCATTTTAAAGCTTGGGGTGGGTGAGGGGGAGAATGCATATTATGTTAATTAGATAATATCCTGACATTTTTATTTCCCTCTTCAGGTTATATGATTTTTTCTGAGTTTTTCCTGTAACTTGTGAGCCGAAGAAGGCTGATTAATTGCTTCTCAAATATACTAATAACAGGGATGAAAGGGGACAGAACTAGCAAAGTGTCGGGAACCCGCTTGCTAACTGAAAAAACAGGGTGCCCCTTTGAAGAAAACGTCACGCCAGGCCTGGTGAACGATACAACAGGAACAAGCTTTATTTCAGCAACGTGGAGTCCGCTGGTATGGAGTAAGAGCTTCCACCGAACTCCAGGTGGAAGCTCCCTTTTATACAAAACCCACCTCCTTAGGCTGTATTGCCCCACCCAGTACTTGCGGAGGGAACATGCTGATACAATCATGACTCATGCACATATGCGAGGTTTTTCCGGGGTTCCTGATGGCCCATTTTCCTGGAACAAAGGGCCATCTCCGGGCCCTTGTCAAAAGGTGGAGGGGGACATTGAGGTTCTTTAGCGGCCATTGCCACCTCAACGATCGGGTGGGGCGCCCAGCTGCCGGCTTGCCTATGATCACCATGCCCTACCTCCGTGATCGCGGGCGCCTCTGATGGCGGGGTTCGGTCCGGTTCCCAAGCCACCAAGGACCGAACCACGACATTCTGCCCCCCCAAAGGTCCATTCTCCAACCCCCCGGGACGGCCAGGATACCGCTTGTGGAAACGTTCAGTGAGTCGGGGCGCAAGGACGTCCGCTGCCCAGACCCATTCCCGGTCCCCCAAAGTGAAGTCCTTCCATTCCACGAGGTACTGCAACTTCCCCCTGTGGAGTCTAGAGTCCAGGATATCCGCCACCTCGTGGTGCTCCCCCCCCGGCAGGACCTCGGGCGCTGGCGGGGAAAACACGGGGTGCCAAACGTCACCGTCCGGAGTTTTTTTTAGAAGGCTCACGTGAAAGACGGGATGGATGTGCCGGAGGTTCTTGGGGAGCTTGAGCTTGACCGAAACTTCGTTGATCGGGGCCAAGACCTCGAAAGGCCCCAAAAACCGAGGGCCTAGCTTCTTGCTGGGCAAATTCAACCGTAGGTTCCGGGTGGAAAGGTAAACTCGATCCCCCGGTCGGATCTCCTCAGCTGGTCGTCTCTTCCGGTCGGCGTCCTCTTTCTGCGCTGCCTTGACTTTGTGGAGCTGCTCCTGCAGCGACTTCCAGCAGCTCCCGGCACGCTTCCCCCACTCGCGAAGGTCGGCCGATTCCCGGGCGGGGACCTCTCCAAGCTCCGGGAAGTGTCTCAGGTCTGTCCCGTAGACGACGGCAAAAGGCGACATCTCCGTGCTGCTGTGGTCTGCGTTGTTGTACGCGAACTCGGCCAGGGGGAGCAGGGGCACCCAGGTGTCTTGATGATAGGAACCGAAACACCGCAAGTACTGCTCCAGTACTTGATTAACCCGCTCGGTCTGCCCGTCCGTCTGGGGGTGGTAAGCGGAGCTCAGCCCTTGCTCGATGTCTAACAGGCGCAGGAAAGCTTGCCAAAACCGGGACACGAATTGTGAGCCCCGATCGGAAATCACCTTGTCCGGCAGCCCGTGCAGTCGGAACACGTGATCCAGGAACATCCGAGCCAACTGTGAAGCACTGGGGACACTGGCGCAAGGAATGAAATGGGCCTGTTTGGAAAATAGATCTACCACCACCCAGATCACCGTTTTCCCCTTGCTGGGAGGCAAGTCTGTTATAAAGTCCATGGAGATCACTGACCACGGCCGGGTCGGGACCTCGAGCGGGTGCAGCAGACCTTTCGGCTTGCCAACCCCCGGCTTGCAGGTCAGGCAGACAGGACAACCACTGACGTAAGCTTTTGTGTCCCGCCGCAGACTGGGCCACCAAAACCGCCGCCGGGCCAACTTCCAGGATTTTACGAAACCGAAGTGCCCGGCGGTCCTAGCATCGTGGCAGAGGCTGAGGGCTTCCCGTCGTAGCCCTTCCGGGACGTAGACAGCCTCCCCCCTCCGCCAGAGACCGGAGTCCAAAATCAAAGAGTCCCGGAGCTCAGCCAGCTCCTCGTCTGTCCCGTAGGCTGCCACTAGGCGGTCTCGGAGCGGGGCGGTCGCCGGGTCGGGCTCCCATTCCTCCCTGGCCCGACGCCTAGTGACGACCCCCCGTCCCAGCTGCTCCTCACCAAACACGGACCTGGTGCAGGGAGCGTACCCCTCCCCATAATGCGGCAGACGGGAGAGGGCGTCCGCGAGGAAATTCTCTTTGCCGGGGATGTGACCAAGCTTGAAATTGTACCGCGAAAAGAACTCCGCCCACCTCATCTGCTTGGCGTTCAGGGATCGCGGTTGCCGGAGCGCCTCCAGATTCTTGTGATCTGTCCAGACCTCGAACGGCTCCTCTGTTTCCTCCAGCCAATGCCGCCATTCGGTGAGGGCGAACTTAATCGCAAACGCCTCCTTCTCCCAGGTAGACCAGTTCCGCTCCGTTTCGGCGAATTTTCGTGAGAGGTAGGCCGCCGGCCTCAGCTGTCCCGCCTTGTCTCGCTGCAGGAGAACCGCCCCGGCTGCTGCGTCGCTGGCGTAGACTTGTACCACCATCGGCTGGGTTGGGTCGACGTGCAGTAGCGTGGGCTCAGACGCGAAAGTTTGCTTGAGGGCCAGGAACGCTGCCTCCGATTTCTCATTCCAGCCGAGCGCTGCGCTGGGCCGCGTGGCGCGAGGACCTCTCCCCTTGGTACCTAGCAAGTCCGTGAGGGGAGCCACTACGGAGGAGTATCTGGGGATGAAGCCTCTAAAAAAGTTAGCAAACCCCAGGAAGCTTTGTAGCTGTTTCCGGGTGCGGGGCCTTTCCCAGGCCAGCACCGCCTGCACCTTCTCGGGGTCCATAGCTATGCCCTGGGCTGAGATGCGGTAGCCCAAATAGTCCAGGGAGGGACGGTGGAATTCGCACTTAGCCAGCTTCACGTATAGGTGGTTTGCCAGCAGGCGCTTTAACACCTCCCTCACCAGGGTCACGTGCTCTTGGGGATCTTGGCTGTAGATCAGGACGTCATCCAAATAAACAACCACCCCCTGAAACAGAAGGTCCTGCAACACCTCATTAATTAGACTCATGAAAACCCCAGGTGCCCCGCTTAAACCGAACGGCATCACTTTAAATTCGAATTGTCCCAATTGACAGTTAAACGCTGTTTTCCACTCATCCCCCTCCCGGATGCGTACCCGGTAGTACGCCTCCCTTAGGTCCAGCTTAGTGAACAGAGTCCCTTTGCCCAGCCGGGCCAGCAAATCCGGGATCAGCGGGAGGGGGTAAGCGTTCCCCGCTGCGATGGCGTTGAGGCCCCGGTAGTCCTGGCACAGCCGTCGGGACCCATCCTTTTTCCGGACGAACAAGACTGGAGCTCCCATGGGACTGGAAGCGGGCCGGATGAAACCCCGGGCCAGATTTTTACCCAAAAACTCCCGGAGGTCCTTGAGCTCACCCTCACTCATCTTGTAGATGCGCCCTTTGGGTAGTACCGCCCCCTCTGGGATGTTGATAGCGCAGTCCGTGCGGCGGTGTGGGGGTAGCTCGTCCGCTTCCCGCTCGCTGAAAACGGCTGCGAGGTCTCGGTACTCTGGCGGGACCTCGGGCTCTGGTTTCTCCTGCTGCGCCGCCGCCGCTCCCCTGGGACGCGCCGCCGTCCTCTTGTGGCTGGAATTCTCGTGGGGGACCCGATGCCGTGCACCCACCGTCAAGTCGAACTTCAGGGTCCCCGCCCGCCAGTCCACCACGGGGTTGTGTTCCTTCAGCCAATCCAGGCCCAACACCGCCCGATATCCCGCTACGGGGACCTGGATCAGCCACCGCAGTTCTTGGTGGTCCCCTATGTGGATGGCGATAGGACCCACCTCCTCCCCGAAAGGTCCCCCCTGAATCGGGCTGCCGTCCATCTGGACGAAAACCAGGGGAACCTTCCGAATGCGCTTCGGTAGCCCCAAAGCCCGGGCTATCTGGGGGTGGACCATGCTGTGGTCGCATCCAGAGTCCAAAAGAGCCTCCCCCACCCAACTTAGTCCGTTCTCCGGGTTCCGGAGCTCTAAAATTACCACGTTCGGAGGTCGCGCCTCATGCTGTAGGGGTTTTCCCTCGCACCGCGGGACCTGCTGCCCGGCGCCGTCTACAGCAGGTCCTGGCCGTTTCCCGTCGCCTGGGCGCTTCCCGGTTCGTTGCGGAGGTCGTCCGCCCGGCGTGCCTGCTGGGGGCGTGTCGCACCTCCCCCCTGGGAGAGCCCGCGGTCCTCCCCCCCTTGCCGTTGGCACGCTGCTGCGAAATGTCCTGACCCCCCGCATTTCAGGCACAGACCTTCCCGGCGTCTCCTTTCCCGCTCGGGGTTCGGGGGTCGTTTGGGGCGAGAGTTGTCGGGGCCCGGTCTCGGCGCCTCGGCTGACCCGCCTTTGGCCTCCCGGGGGGGTGCGGCGGCCCAACCCAGGCTGGCTTCCAGCTTGGCGACCACAAAACACCACCCCTCCAGTGTAGACAGATCTTCTTCCGTCCCCTTGATCACGGCCCATTCCCTGAGCTTCGGGTTAAGGCCCTCCCGGAAGTACTCGATTTGGGTCTCCTCGTTCCAGGAGAACACCTTGCCTGCTTCCCTCCGGAAAATGTCTATATAGTCCATAACCCCCCTAGTACCCTGTCGAAGTCCCTTGATCCGACTCTTTGCCTTGTCCTCAGCCTGGGGGTCCTGGAATCGTCGGCGGAGCGCGACCACGAAGTCCTGCAGGTCCCGAGTTGCCGGGTCGCCGCGCTCGGCCAACCCTAGGTACCACTGACCCGCCTTGCCCTGGAGACACGAGGCCACCCCCCAGACCAAGTCCTCGGAGTCCTCATACCGGTCTCCATACCTCCGGGCATGCGTCAGCGCGTGGAGGAGGAACTGCGGGAGGTCGTCCGGCGTCCCGTCGAAACGCGCCTTAAGCTCTGGGGGGGAACGTTTTGGAGAGTAGTCCGACCCCCTCCGGATCCGGGATTCTCGGCGTCCGCCGTCTCGTCCTGCTCCGCTCCACCGGCTACCAACTTGCCCAACGACGCCGTGCCGCTCCCTGCCTTGCACGTCGCTCCTGCGTTGGTCCGGCTCTCGCCGCCCCGTCGGCTCCCCCGCTCCCCCGAGATCCTCTGCTGTCTCGCCTCTCCGCTGGCCGTCTCGCCTACTCGGGACTGAAAACTGCTCCGGGTCGGGGTCCGGGGCCCGCTCACCAGTGCCGGGCTCGTCCTCGTCGCTGGAGACGTCCTCACTCGACGCGATCCCCTCCGCCGTTGTATTACCAGTCCCTCCGGGCCCGGCCCGAGCTTGCTCACGGGCTTCAGCTGCCTGCAAGCGCCTGGCCAAGTCCGCCATGGCCCGCCGCAGGTCCTCTAGGGATTCCTCAGGTCCTACCGGGTGAAGCGCCTGCCTCAGCTGGGTGTCCCAGGTTGGGGCCAACCCCCCAGACCTCGGCGCGCTCCCCGCCGTGCTTGGGAACCCCATGGCCCGGCGCCTTCCCTTGGCCGCCGCTGCCGAGGGTCTCGGGGTCCCGGACAGCTGCTCCTGGCCCCCCGATTTTCGGAGGAAATCTCCCGGGGACATTAAACTCATGTTCCCGGGGTTCGTGGGGGTCGAGACCGCCCCGTTGCTTGAAAACGCCATCTCTGGATCCGTCCCGATAAGCGCTCGGATGCGATGCCGACCCTGGAGTTCGGTGGGAAGCTCTTACGATGTCGGGAACCCGCTTGCTAACTGAAAAAACAGGGTGCCCCTTTGAAGAAAACGTCACGCCAGGCCTGGTGAACGATACAACAGGAACAAGCTTTATTTCAGCAACGTGGAGTCCGCTGGTATGGAGTAAGAGCTTCCACCGAACTCCAGGTGGAAGCTCCCTTTTATACAAAACCCACCTCCTTAGGCTGTATTGCCCCACCCAGTACTTGCGGAGGGAACATGCTGATACAATCATGACTCATGCACATATGCGAGGTTTTTCCGGGGTTCCTGATGGCCCATTTTCCTGGAACAAAGGGCCATCTCCGGGCCCTTGTCAAAAGGTGGAGGGGGACATTGAGGTTCTTTAGCGGCCATTGCCACCTCAACGATCGGGTGGGGCGCCCAGCTGCCGGCTTGCCTATGATCACCATGCCCTACCTCCGTGATCGCGGGCGCCTCTGATGGCGGGGTTCGGTCCGGTTCCCAAGCCACCAAGGACCGAACCACGACATTAAGCCATGTCCAGTCTGGCAGTATAGCACTCTCCTAAAATGGATTTAGAAACACGGGATTCTGCTTAGGATGTAAATTATTTGGATGAGGGATTAGAGGGGATACTTATTAAATTTGCAGATGATACTAAACTGGGAGAGGTAGCAAACACAACTGAAGATATACAGGATGGTCTTGATAGGCTCGAGAAGTGGGCTAAACTGAATAAAATGAAGTTCAATAGGGACAAATGTAAAGTTCTGCATTTAGATAGGAAAGCTAAATACACAGATATAAGATGGGGGAGACTTGTCTTGGCAGCAGTATGTGCGAAAAAGATCTAGGAGTCTTAGTAGACCATACATTGAACATGTGTCAGCAGTGTGACTCAGTGGCTAAAATGGCAAATGGGATTTTGGGCTGTATCGTGTCCAGATCATGGGATGTGATGATACCACTTTACTCTGCTCTGGTTGAGCCTCACTTGGAGTACTGTGTTCAGTTTTGGGCACCCCAGTTGAAGATGGATGTTGACAAACTGGAATGTGTCCAGAGGAGGGCAACAAAGATGATGAGGTATTTGGAGACCAAGACGTATGAAGAAAGGTTGGGATAGCTTGGTCTGTTTAGCCTAGAGAGGAGACCTTATAACCATCTTCAAGTATTTAAAAGGATGCCATATAGAGGATGGAGCAGAATTGTTCTCTCTTGCCCCAGAGGGACAGACCAGAATGAATGGGATGAAATTAATTTTAAAAAATTCCATCAAAACATCCGGAAGAAGTTCCTGACAGTTCAAGCGGTTTCTCATTGGAACAGGCTTCCTCAGGAGGTGGTGGGTTCTCCATCTTTGGAAATTTTTAAACAGGCTAGATAGCCATCTGATGGAGAGGCTGATTCTGTGAAGGCAAAGGGGTGGCAGGTTACAGTAGATGAGTGATTGGGGTGAGTGTTCCAACTCTATAATTCTATGATTCTATGATGGTGGTATAAGAATTCTTATAAAATAAATTTGCTTCATTTAGGATACAAAAAGAAGCAAATGTATACGCACCCTAAGCTGAGTGGCAGCATGAAGGCTACTAAAATGATTAATCAATGGACTATAAAGGTGTTAGTTTAGTCAAGGAAAACAAGTATTTGCATAAGAATGAGGCTTCTCACCTCCAAAATCTGATTGTCACAGGTCCAAGAAGTTTGCACTTCCAAGTCCTTATTTATCAGTGTAATTAAAAAAAGATATAGCACTGCACTCACCATGTGCTCAATAAACAAATACAAAACAAAGCAGCCAAATATGCTGCAGAGAGAATACTTGTTCAGCACCAGATTTAATCTAGCAATATTTGTTTGTGCTATCATTCTACATGACTTCTAGGAGAGAGACTGGAGTGGTATCAGTGCCGGATATGGATTATTGAAACTCGTGCTTAATTTTTAAAAAGAGGAGCATGCAGAAAGTGTGCCTGTGTATGAGAGATAGAGAATACATGTATACTATTTCCTTATTGTATAGCACACTTTCTGTCACAACCTTCCTCCCTGTGACACAAAAGAAAATTTAAATATGGCCTACATTCACAATATAAATCTTCCTATTAGACTCAGTATGGGAAGCTTTGACCTTCTGGAGAGGAAATAACAGTTTGGATAGAATTTTTTTAGAGTATTCAAACCAGGAACATACATTATGTTATCATCATGTCCAATATACTTCAGTAAATCTTATGACAAAGCAGGCCAGGTTCATTATTCCCAATATTGTAAATGTGGGGATGGAGTAGGGTTCAGGAAGGAACCTGAGACAAAAGATAATGGCTTGCCTCAGACATCTGCTGAGAAGCAAAATCTAAACTGCTATTCAAAGCATTGTTTTGTATGTTCATGCGACATGTTAGATAAGTAGATCCACAGCTTTTAAACATGCGTACACCCAGCTCAGGGTTTGAATACAATTAACTTAACAAATAAGATCCTTAATAAATGAGAACTTAATAAAAGAGGTCACATTAACATGTTAACACAGACTTCAACACGTAAGACTATGCAACAGGAAAACACATACCCACACTTAAGTAATACAAGCAAACAGGTGATCGAGAACGTGCATGGTGTGCCAGGATGGTCACGTATGTAGATAATGCTTAGAAAAGTAGGTTTATCTCATCTTTAGCCAAAATTATGTTTGGCTTCTGTGCAGATAAAACACACACTACCTGAATGGCCTTAAGTGGGAGATATGTCCCCAAAAGGAACAGAGCACTTCCTCACTGAGGGCCAATTGAGGGTCTTCCCTGCCCTCCTCCTCCTCTTCCTTCCTGCTGGAAGAAGAGCTGACCCACTCTGCTGACCCACTTCATGAAATGTAAACCAGAGGAAGGAGGAGAGTCAGTCCAACCTTGTGGTGCCAAGCATAATCTCTGTTGGGCCCACCTACCTGCCCACCCGAGAGCAGTGTGGGAGCAGAAGAGTAAGTCTGCTCGCCAGCCCTGTGGCAGTGAGCACAGCATCCACTGTGACCTCCTTCCCACTCACCTGCTTGAGACTGTGGAGGAGAATGGAGCTGGCCCACTTGCCAGCTCTGCGGCAATGAGCATGGTCTCTACTGAGCCCTTCCACCTGCTGAAGACTGGGGGTGTGTAAACGAGAGATGATCCACTCGCTAGCTGTGTGGTGAGAGCAGTCTCTGCTGAGTTCTCCTGATTGACCAAGACGGGGGGAGGGGGGGAGGGGGAGCCAGCCCTGTGATGGTGAGAATGGATTTTGTACATCCCACCCACCCAAGATGGGGGGAGAAGAGATGGCTAACTTTTCAGCTCTGCTGTGGAGAGCATGGCCTCTGCTTTGCCCTCCCTCTCACTCACCCATGATCGGGGAGGGAGACGAGCCCCTATAACAATGCATACAGCCTCAGTTGAGCCCTCAAGAGCAAGAGTGTGAGGGGAAGAGAGCTGGGCCACTTATCAGCTCTGCAGTGATGAGTGAGACGTCTGCTCTACCCCAGGCCTCCTGGCCACTGGAGAGCAGGGAGATTCGGGCCCTCTCCAGGGAACCATGAGTGCCAGCGCTGCTCACCGGCAGGGCTACCCTATGGTCGCTGCTAGAGCCCGTTGCATTCTTGCGTGCAACAGGCTTTCCCTCTAGTTGTATATAGTAATGAGGTGCTAACTCCCTAACGATACATCTCTTTGGTGTCACATCTTCCTCAATCAGACTCCAGTCACAGAAGAGATCCTGGCTGAAAGAAAACTTTCTAAGAGGAGGAATTCTCAGAAGCTTCCATATTCATCACCTGTGCATCCCATTTGCTGTTTCAGTCAACCCACCTTCTTTACAGAAAGCCCAGCTGAAAGTGGATCTGCTAACATGTCACTGTGCCACTATCTTAAATATGGTGTCTGTGCTATGGTATGTTGGTCTTAGGTGTCCATAGATACACCCAAAACTATGAACCTAAGACTTTTCACTGAAAAGTTTTTTTTCCTGATCTTGTCTCACTCTCACACATACAAATATGCAGATAAATCACACAAGCAGGTCCTGAATGCAGTATCACTAGAGAGGCATTAGCATCCTTCTTTCACCTTGCAGACCCGTAATCTAATGAACTTCTTGTCTCCTCTGATGCACACAGAACTCTGATGATAGCGACAAATTGCTGTCTACCTGTAGGCACAACAGGCTGCCTTGCAATCAACAAGCGTTAACATCAACTTGAGCGGCTGAGGATAAATCTGCCTACTGATAGCTGCGCTTGAGAACTGAGTGCACAGATATGGAGCACAGTGCAGCCAGACAATATTGCCTGAAACTGGTATGAACAACCTATATTATGTAGGAGGCTGAGGTGCAAACTAGATGCTTCTCCAGATGCCATCTCTCTCACCTCTTTAGATAAGGGTTTGGGAAGAGAAACTAACAACAACAGCAACAAGCCGTTAATAGCGTATAAAAGTACAATATAAAGAAGGAAAATGCAAAAGGATCCACTGCTATACAGAGTAAACAAGGGCAGAAATCATCCTTTAGAGTAGGGCAAAATACATTCATGATCTCTCATGGCAAAATATAAAAACTTTGCAACTGGTTCAATTATATCAGGGTTCTGGGATGTCAGAAGAAACTGAATCTTAAGTTCATCCGATTGTAGTTCTCATTTACACAGCAGAGAGTTAAGAAATTTAGCTCAGATCAAGAAATAAAATGAACAATGAAAAAAAAGTGTGTAATTGATTCTATCCAGCATTGTCCACAGGGGCACGACCTAGCTGAATGTGGGATGCTTTATTCAACTAACAAAATTCAGATAATGGTGTGATGCAAAGCTTATACACAATTTTGCAATCAGTGATGTCAGCATAGAAGCTGCACACTGATGCCTTTATTTTGGCAGTGATAATATGATTTTGATCACACTGCTCTAATTCATGCACCACCTGTGATATCTGCATGATTAATATGGTGCACATCCTCCCTCTTCCACACAGAAACCCCTTGATTCCATGATAACACTCATATTCAAAGGGACCCTATTTGTGCAACCAGTCTACACAAAGCTGGGGGTGGGCAGAAACAGCATATAAAGAACTTCTGCTTGATGGGGCATTTAGGTGAAGGACCCCACTCATATATTTCATTATCTGCATGGTGAATAGAAGGGAACACTGCTCTTCCATTCCATGAATAGTCAAGGTAATGGATGAACTCAGGCTATGAATCTGAATGGGACCAGTTTGGCCGGTCAGGAGAGGACTTTAGACTGCAAAGAAAGGTCTTTTCAGCCCTTGTATAAACATGCATTCTCAATTTTGCCTCAACAAAGCAAGACAGGATGTTAATAAAATGAAACCATATTTGCCACCTACCAGGCATCCGGACTGAATGATCATGGTTTCGATTTTTAAAAAAATATATATTATTCTTTGTATGGAATAAAAGCCTTGATGTGCTGTTAGGGTATGATACTGTGCATACTGCAGCAAAGCCCAAGGAATTCAGGTAAATAAATGTTTTAATAACACATGTGTCACCGTGTAATCCATTTACTACTTGAATAAATACAATCTAGTTTCTAGGCAGTTGCTAGGAAATATTGTCCTTAGGGCTGGAGAGACCAGAGCCGCTGGAAGAATCATTCCTGGAACACCATTGCCCCCTGGTAGTAAGAGATGGGCAATGCATTAAAATCTAATCTCACTGCAGTCCTGATTCTTTTGCTTGTCCCATTCTTACTTACCAATTTTTGCAAGCATAATTGAGAGATCATTTATTTTCAGTCCCCAAATATAAACAGTGGTTTTGGTGACACAGTCGGAAATAAATGAAAATTTTTACTGTTCTCCACAAATTGCTATTCTTGCATAAATACAGATTTGAAGTCTCCCTTGAATGTCAGATGTGCTCATTATACATACATAGAAAGATAAAGGTATCCCCTGTGCAAGCACCGAGTCATGTCTGACCCTTGGGATGACGCCCTCTAGCGTTTTCATGGCAGACTCAATACGGGGTGGTTTGCCAGTGCCTTCCCCAGTCATTACCGTTGACCCCCCAGCAAGCTGGGTACACATTTTACCAACCTCGGAAGGATGGAAGGCTGAGTCAACCTTGAGCCGGATGCTGGGATCGAACTCCCAACTCCATGGGCAGAGCTTTCAGGCTGCATGTCTGCTGCCTTACCACTCTGCGCCACAAGAGGATCTTTATACATACATATATGTATATAAAATAAATAGACTATATTTAAGGGTCTTAAACTGGTGTTATTGTTGCCCACTCTTTAGCTATGCAGAAAAAAGCATTAGTTTGACTCTGACAATATCAGATTCATCCCACAGGGATCAGGTTTCGAAAGGTTGCCCACAGAATCATGTGTAAAGAGTAGCAACCAAGAGCAGGAAACATTGTGTTTCCTCTTCCCTGCAAAGTTCAAAGCAAGATGAAAAAGAAGAGTTTAATGAATCTCAGCATTCCTATCAGTCTCTCTCAAGGATCTGATGGACTATATCATTATGTTTTTAGAGGGTCTAAAACTGGATGCACAGGAGAATTTAGACACACACACAAACAGGGGAATTACAAAGACCTGTCATGGCATCTTCTTTGGAAACTACCAGAGTCTCTCTGTTTTCCTGCTTCTTTTGCACTAAGGAACCAACCTTGATCTGCTGCCCTGAACTTAAGCTTTCCCTCCTTCACTTCCCTGAAAATCTCTGCTTAAAAACACTATGTCTGTGTTTTGCAGTGCCACCACGAGGCCCAGCTGCACAGTAGGAAACCTACAGGGATTTGCAGGGGGTACTTCACTTTTCCCTGTATCAGCCTTCCTGTGTCATCTCCCATGTTCAGGTCATGTCAATTTGGTCTTTTTCTCCTGTTGTACTCCTAGTGGGTGCCTCTCCTTATTTTGTAGAATGAAGTTAATTTAATAAAAAATATTTTACCTCCAAAAATATTTTACCTCTCCTTACTCTGTGTGCCTGGTTATTCTCTAGCTCTCTGAAATGCAGAACTTGTTTTTGTTGTGTTAATGTCTTATTTGAATGATTAGAATGTAAACAGTTCTCTGCTATGACCCCAACTACTGGTTATGACTCAGTTTGCCCCCTATTTTCACACTGTCTCTGATCAAATGGGTTGACTGTGGGAAAGGGATATTCCCGCTTGAAATATAGTGACTTAGGGGGCATGGGTATGAGGGTATAATTGTTCTAGTTTTGGGGGGGCAAACTTGTCTTTGACAATATTTTGCTTATGCATGATCTGCTCTTGATGCTTTTCTGATTTCCTTCAATAAAGAATAACTTCCATTTTATTCCAGTGCCCAGAACTCCTATTTGTTGGTTCTGAAGAGAACTGTGGACTGCACCCTTAGGGTCATGAAATCCTACACTATTCTTTTCCTCTTCTCAGTAGCCCCCTATCCTATCCTTCCCCTTCTTTCCTTCCCCTGAAGCCACGCCTTCCATCCATTGAGACAGTGGCCATTTAAGTTCAAAGGGCAAGTGAACAAAGGACCAAGTGGGGCAGGCGTCTTCTTTCTCCCACCTTCTACTGCCCCCAAGAGTGAGGCACTTACCATTATGATTTTAATTTCCTTTAAGCTCAAAAAAAGCATTACTATTGTTTTCTTTTTAAAGAGCCTCTTGTGGTGCAGAGTGGTAAGGCAGCCATCTGAAAGCTTTGCCCATGAGGCTGGGAGTTCAATCCCAGCAGCCGGCTCAAGGTTGACTCAGCCTTCCATCCTTCCGAGGTCGGTAAAATGAGTACTCAGCTTGCTGGGGGGTAAACGGTAATGACTGGGGAAGGCACTGGCAAACCACCCCGTATTGAGTCTGCCAAGAAAACGCTAGAGGGCGTCACCCCAAGGGTCAGACATGACCCGGTGCTTGCACAGGGGATACCTTTACCTTTACCTTTATTGTTTTCTTTAAGGTGGGAATACTGTTCTTTTATTAGCAGAGATTCTCCCCCCCACACACACACACACACAACTTTCCAGAAGGATAAAGATACTTCCAATATTTAATGCAAATGGTAACCTTACCCTTTCTGAGTTTCTGATATGGAATTACAACAACAGTGTTTGAAGTACAAATGAGCCAACTCGCAAGATGGCCTATAAAACTAAAGTTATTAATATCATTACTACTGCTGTTAGCAGAGCTATTTTTATGTTTAAATAGTAGCCACTCAAACTTTTGTTCTGTATCCTTTCAAAAAGATTTCCTCTATCAACATTGGTTGAATTTTTGTCTCTGGAACTTTACGTCTTATTAAACTATTTCTCAGTCTTTCTCTGATACCTTCTGTCAAGAACCTACATCTCAGTACCTCATAGTCACATAGTCATCACAAACTAATAAGCAGTGCTCAAATTCATGAGCCCCAGGGGTTAGATGTACATAAGGAGACCAAAACATCTAAAAAATTGCTTATTGAGCAAATAAAATTGAGATTATTACTAAACAACACAGTCTCTAGAGTTAGAGAAACAAGAGATAATGCAGCAAAATCTAACTTTTCTTATTGATAATTTAATACCTGGCCTTAACTAGTGTACCATTCAAATTACAGAGTCCAAACTAGGAACTTATGGGCCCTTTCCATGGGCCCAAAGCCTACTGTCACCCTTATCTAAGGCCCAATTATAGGGTTTTTTTTGCTCTCTGGCATCAGGTGATCACTGGAATCCAATCAGAGTGCTTGTTCACTGGAGCCTTCCATGATAAGATGTAGCTTCTTCCTGGCTTATTCCTCTCATCTAGTTACTGCACTGAACACAATTTTTTTTTCACTTAACCAAAACACTCAGGCCTTGAGAGAGATACAGATAGTAAAAGATAATTACAAAAACCAACAAGTTGAAACACTATTATTCATGTTAATCCTTGGTGAAACTAGTGAGCTTTGCCTCACACATTAAGATATCTTCAGTTTCCCAGCCTTTCCTGCCCTTTTTAGTTTCCCACCAGATTTCCGACAAAGGCTAAGAAGTACAAAATGCAGAGATAAGTGCCTGAACTGTAGTCGACATGAAGGAAGCTTCTTTCAGTTTAAAACATGGCTAAGCACTTGATCCTTTGGCAGATGCCCAGCTGAGGGGAAGGGGGGGCCAGGCAGAGTTCACTTGAGCTGATAGTATTCCCCAGCAGTTTCCCCTAGTTTCCACTTACTCACTTGTCCTGATTACAGGCAGGAGTTTAACTTCTGTTTCTTTTATAGTGATGAATTTATTAGAAAAATAAACTTTTCTGAAACAAAATGATGGTATTAGTGATTCAGTGCTGCTGGAGACACAACCAGGATATGAGTTATAGCCCTGCTACCGTTCTCCTTCCAACCATATTTTGCACGCTCTACTTACCAATCAAAGTCTGCCTCTGTGCAAACACATGGTTCCGATGTCATAGCACCAGCGTATTTTCCCTGCATGCATTTCTTCTCCGACTTACGCTTCTTGTAGATCCTTTTTGCTCCCATGATACATGCTTCTCCCTGATTAGGGAGGGAAAAAAAACTATTTTTTTGACATGCCACAATGATCAGGCTTACCGGTAAGGTACAGAATATGGACATATTTAGGGCTTTGTTTGCATGAGAATATGGTTAATAAAGAATTTCACTTTCAGAAAATACTGACTAGTCTTTTTTTTTTTGTTTTATATCATAAAGAACATGGATAAGCAATGCAAAACTTTCCATGGTGCTGCATATGTCTGAATTACTTGTAACATTTAATAAACCCTAAAATTCGATAAACCCTAAGTTTATCCTTTCTGTTACTAGCTAGCTGCTCCTTTAAGATTCGCCTTAAGGGCTCATTGGAAACAATTTAATTTGCATTGATCAGAATTCTATGGGAAACTAATTCAGGTAATTCCAAACCAAGACATTAGAATGACAATATAATTTATCTTCAGTCAGAAAATTAACATCACAACTCAGATTCAGCTCTCAGACTTGTTACCTGGCTATGAAGTTGCCAGGGTCGGTAGTCATCTTCAGCACACCGTCTGTCAAAAATTGACTTGTAATCTACTTTCACCAGTTGCCACTCAGAGCGGTGACTGAAGTGTCCAAAAACTCTGCACAGTACAGAAAGAGAGATTTAGGAAATTCCATTGGTAAAATTTAACATAACTTTATTTTAAAAAATCATTTAGGAAGCCATAATTAGCGTGCTCTGAGGTAGCATGCGCACGTGCGCATGCACATACACGCATGTACAAAATCCACATGATAACTGGATATGAGATTGTACCAAACAGTCAGAAACCCATTATGGTAACTAATGAGGATGGTATAGCATAATCTGGGCCTTCTGAAAACAGGAAAGATCTTGTAATTCATGCTGCAAATATCTGCATAACTGGGATAATTTTAGAGAGATTGATAAATTGAAGAAATTTACAGTTAATAAGCAAAAATTGGCTCATTGTTGGAAGATTAAGTTTTCCTTTTTATTTTATTTTATTAGAGTTGCCAAGGTTCAGACTTTGGGACTCATTGGTCCAAGATCAGCTAGTGCCCTTAATGGCAGAGTAGGGATTTAAACCTGGATCTCCCCAGTACTAATCGGACAGTCTAACCTCTATACCATATTGAAACTATTCAATGACAACTGGGGGCCAGCGAGACTTCTGTAGGAGGGAATCCCATTCTCCCCCATGCTTGCCTGCTGAGCAAGCTATGCTGGGTGGTCCACCACCAGTAATACTGCCAGTGTAGTTACCCCCTCCCCTGTCTATGAGCCCACCTGACTCACCCACTTACCATTTCCTTATGGGGGGGGGTACTAGCAGCTTCTTTAGAAGGCATTGGTATTGGCTGCCATTCTTTCCCCTGCCTCTCAGTCTACCCTTCTTACCCTCTGCCTCACTTGCTACTGAGTTGGTGAAAGGGATGGGCATGACTTGAGTAAATGTGGTTCAATTTGGTTCATGGTATGCTCAGTTTGTGAACCATGAACTGTCACAAGGGCCAAGAAAACTTGTTAAGTTTGTGAGGTTCATGATCCAGTATGAAACACACACATCTCAGGCATGGTAGAGACACTAAATTCAAAGGAGAGCTCCAGCTGCCTCTGCTCTACTTGTCCTTCAAGTATGGTGAGGATTGCATTTACAGGATCTGAGTTATGCCTCCCCACAAAAGGAAAGGTGCCCTTAGGAAAGTGTTTTCTGTGGAAAGGCCACCTGTCATTTGGGTAGGAGCAGATTTGAAAGGTTCAGGAGTACATAGAACAGATCCTGTGCAAGCTAGAGACATCAAAGTCACAGAGAAATTCCCCTAGATGCTCCTCTAACTATCATTCAAGTTCTGCCCCCACTGCTTCGAAGTTTGGTAAACATTTAGATGGAGAAGAGGAAGCTTGTCTAGAAATGTATTCTTTCAGAAACTGGCACAAATTTCCAAAAACAGTTTGTGGGAAGTTTGACCTGTCAGATGACCTGCAATGAACTTCACTTCACAAACTATGAACTGGCCAAAATTTTTTCCTGAGCTCTAGTTCATGAACAAAGTTTGTGTCAATCCCTAGTGGGTGGTAATAGATAGGGAATCTATGAAGAGGTCTCTTTGGTTTTATCAGGATTTTGGTTAAAAAACTTTAACCTAAAAGCATGTATCTCTCTTGAACCAAATTCAAGAGAGCAAATTACACACTACTGTTCTTGCAGTCCAAACTGGATGTGCTGTCAACAGATGGATTGTGGGAGGAAAGCAAGTATGGTTATGTTAACAAATTTATAACTGATCAAATCAATGAATTAATCACTTTGCCCAGGGAAACCTGCTGAAGGAAAGACACAAGATCCAACATTGGTGACCACCACTAAATAGGTGAGGAAAAAAATAAACTGGCACCAACAAATTTGCTTGTGTGGGGGGGATCAGCCCATAGAGAGAACTCCACTCCTGGGTAGAAGATGTAGAAAGAGAGAAGTAGGGCATAAACATTTGGGTATTCTTGAGAAGAGGTAGTGCTGCATAAGCAAAATGATGGGAAATGAGATCACCTTATGAGGACAAGTCATAATATCCCGATGAATGCCCCGTAACACAGTGACATACCTGCAAGATCCAGGTTGAATAGTATAAAGATAAGAAAAGTGAAACACAGCGTAGAAATCTCCCTTGCTAGATTTCTCCTGACCAGTCAGTTCTATTTTCAGATTGGCAAAGCCTTGGGGAACTGATTTACAATACATTGCATTCAATAAAAGCTGCAGCTTAGTTTTTTTGAATTCTGGCTCTCCGACTCTTCCTTCTTTCTCTCCTCTTTAATCTATGACTTCATATTATGGACCCTGTTTAAATTGCTGAGACTCCAGGGAACGCTTTATCACCCTTCCTTTGATTCCTGACACCTCCAGAATTAATTTCTAATAGCAACAGCTGCAGCTTCTAGTCTCCCTCTCAACATCTGTTCTACCATGTCATTAGCACCTGCTCCCAACCATCTGCTTGTCTGCCTTTGCTTCATGGCTAGATGTGCATCACAGCAGCAGTGGTGTCCTCCATGGCTGCCACAATGTGTAAGGGGGCTGAACCATGTAAGGCTGCCTCATCTTGTAAGGGGGCTGAACCACAACATTTCCTCTTTTTCTTTCCCTCCAACTATGGTGGAAACCTGCATCCTTTTTCTTTCCTGCCAGAATTTTGCTGTAGGACAGTGTGTGTGGAGGCAGTGGTCTTCTATTTCTCCCTAGTACTTTCCCCCACGTACTAGGCGGCGGGGGGGGGAGTTCTATGGGTAATGAGGTGGGGGGAGGAGAGAAAGTTTGGAAAAGTCATGAAAAGCTGGGGGGAGGAGAGAAAGTTTGTTCCCCATTTCTAGCAGTGAAACCCGCCTCCTTCACCACCTCCTAGTCCTAAGCAAAGGGCTAGAGGCTCTCCCATGGTGCTTGTGCCCTCCTCCTCCTCTGCTTGCTTGCACCTACCTGGCTCATGTGGAGGCAGCTACCCCTTGTCTAACAACTTCAGCATACAGGGAGGAGGGTGGATGCTGCTTGGCCAGCGGTAGCACATTGTATGCACACATGCAGTTAATGCTCCTCTGTTCGGAGTGGATTTAAATCCTCCCATCCATTTTTTAAAGATTTCAGATTTTTCTGAAGGGGTGGTGGTGGTGAAGTCCCCCAATCTGTTAAAAATCTTACTTCTATGTAAATGGACCTGGTCCACATATTTAAGTATCTGCAGATTGGGGCACACTTCAGTATGAGATATAAGATCTCGTTAAGTAACATTCCATAACCTTGCCGGGATCTGTTGTACAAAACTTGGTGAATTGACTTGAACCCTGATAAGTAATAGCAAATACTAAGCAATCATAATCAACATGTGCAATTTCATAGAATCATAGAGTTGGAAGGGGCATATAGGATCAGCCCAAAGCATCCTAAAGCATCCAAGAAAAAATTTAAAAATAAAACCATTTCATGAACAAAAATGTTAAGACAATTCATAATTATTAAGAGTCAAATGTAATTAGAAATGGAAATATGGACTGGGATACAGAAAAAATGAAGACTCCTGTATTCGGTGGCTACAAATAGGAATTTGATAGATTTCTAACAAAATTATCTCATGTTCATTATTATCTTCTTTATATTCCTCACTTACGTCATTATTAGGGTTTCCTCTCCAGGTTCTCCCAACACCCCGTCAACAAAAAGAGGGATGGAAGTGAAGCTGTACTTGCTCCAAGATCTTCCTTCATCAAAACTTAACCTGGTAATGACAAAAATACTAGAGGGTATTTTTTTTCTAAAAGCACAGTGGTAAAAATGGGGGGGGGGGGGAGAGGAAGGACAAATGAATACTTCTGTTGCAGAGGGCAAATGGGCCCAAATTTAAGACTTGATTGAACTATTTTAAAAACGCAGTCCAACTTGACTTCTTACAACATTTTTTTTAAGAAATCGCAAAATTCTGAAAAATAGGATACTTTAACAAGCAAGTACCTTAAATATCAAAACACTAAAAGTGGCAAAATGACTTTGTTTTTAAGTAATATATTCATGTGAAAGGGGTCCAAGAAATAGCAAATATTCACACAGCACAAGGGTTCATTGAAAGCGTTTAATTAAAAAAAAACAGGGTGAGTCTTATAAAAAAATCTCATGACACTGGAAGGGTGAAATGGAATGGCTGATGAAATTAATTGCTGATAAGTTCAAAATGCTGAACACTGGAAAAATAACTACAACTATCCATATGCCCTGCAGGGTTCTGAAATAATATTTCCCTCCCATTTGAGAGAAAGTATTTTGAATTGTCGTGGACAATATCTTGAAAATATAAGGGCAACAGATTGCAGCCATCAAAAAGGTAATAACTGGAATTGATGGACAAGGAATGGAAAATGTCAGAAGAAATTGCAGGGAGACAATAGTAGACCCACCTTTTAAAAAGAGCACAATAAACAAGAGACATCATCAGGTGTCAGGAATGCTTTCCATATGACAAGAATGAATCATGAAAGTATTGCATAACATGCTCAAAATAAGAAAAATAAATCTTGTGGCAGGACAGAGCTGTTTTTGCCTTGCTGTTTTTGCCTATTCCACCTTGCCCATCCCGTTTCTGGCTGGTTGCCACCTCCTGTAGGGGTTATCAACATGTTTCTCTATGTAACCCTCCCACCATCTGATAGTTATACAGGGCTGCCTGCTGGGAGGATCAAGACTCCTAGCTCCCCTTCCCAATTTCAAGGCCTCGCCTCTGGTGCTCTCACAGCCCAGCATGTCAGCAAAAAGGGGACAATTTATTGCAGGGTACACTCCTAGACAAGTAACTACTTTCTTTGGCTCTGGGGTTTCCTCTAGCTCTGGACTAGTGTTTCCAAGATGGGGGAGCACTACATGAATCAGGGGACCACTGCCAGCTTCAAATTTATAAGGGATTTGTTTAAAGAACAATGTTTAAAAGTATATCTTTAGCACAGCACAGATTTAAGCAAAACAATCCAAAAGAAATTGGGTAAAATGCCATCCTTCTTCCTCTCTGCTAAAACATATCCTATGAGATGTTAAAAACAGAGCAGGTGGCTTACATGAGAGGTTACAAGTTTTAGAAAATTCCCATTACCTCATAGCTTAATTCAGTTTCCCTTTGGACTGCACGAGCTTTCTGGTCAGAGACCTTCTCCATATGAGGGTTGCCAGGCAAAGAGCAAGTAAAAACCCCAGAGCCAAGAGAGGGAGCTTGGGAAACAGCTACTCCTCTAGTGGTGTACCCTGCAGTAAATTGTCCCCACAGTGCTCACATGCTGGACCGTGGGAGACCTCAGAATTGGGAAAGGAAGCTAGAAGACTTGATCCTTTCAGCAGGCAGCCCAGTACAATGATCAGGTGGTAGCTGTTTCCCAGAGACCAATTATGCATGGTGGCAGGCACGCTGGGCTGCTGCTGTGGCAGGGTGGGATGTCCTGCCTGCCCCACCATAACGGCTGCACGCACACAACACGGGGCTGGAAGCACTGGGTATGCTTCACAGTGGCAGGGGGAAGCAGGGAGTCCCCACCACGCTATGGCAGGGGAACGACATGCCACCCTCCTGACAAGATAGGGGTGGAGGAACACCCCTTCCAGCTCTGTGGCTCCACGAAGCTGGGAAGGGTGTTTGGTGTCCCTACTGGAACACTATAGGTTGGGAGAGGATTATGCACAGGGTTGGCCTGCCCTAGGCTCCAATGGTGCCCGTGGCATCTCAGGGAATGCGAAAGTCTCTGTGTTCCCTTACCACAGAGCATCCAAGGGCCTGAGTTGGGCTAGGGCAGCCAGGATGACGGTGATGTCGTGCATTAATCGTGGATAAGTCCCGCAGCCCTGTCGCCACCAGCCTGGGCATTCCGCCGCATGTATAATCAGTCAGAGAGAGAGATATATTGATAACCTCTCCAGGAGGTGGCAACCAGCCAGAAAGGGGGTAGGCAAGGTGGAAAAGAGCTTGCAAAACAAAAGTAGGCCTGATCTGCCACAAAACCTATATTTGATTTTCAGAATATTTCCCCCCAGGTTTTGATGGGAGCCAACAGTATGGATGAATTTATAAAAGTACTGAACACACTAGCAGAAGACAGTAATGGGCCAGGATATGAAATCTAGTGGAACCACTGGTCTCCAGTTTGAGGCCTTTCAGGCCTCCCCATTCCAAAGAAGAAGGGAATATTGTACTTTTTTGCAAATTAAAACCTAAATGTGCAGCTTACTGGAAAGTGATAAGATAGAAGCACATAAATAAATAGAATTTCAGATGGATAGCCATGTTGGTTTGTAGTAAAAGGGCTGGATTTAAGTCCAGTACCACCATAAAGACAAACAGGTTTTCCACTGTATAAACACCCAAGAGTCAATGGAATCAGCTGAAGGGAGCTCTGACTCTTGAAATATGCTGGAAATCTTGTTTGTTTTAAAATGATACTGGACTTAAATCTTGTTTAATAACACATAAATACAAAATAATAATATAAATACAAAACAGTATTTCATGCTAATACTGAAGGTACTATTTTGTTGAAGAAGCTCCAGCATTCTCCTGTTTGTCTCCAGGATGTATTTTAGGGGGCCATGGAGGTTCCATTTGGTTACAATGATTAAAAACAGCAAGAAGACCAATTGACTTTAATGTGTTTAATCATTTTTAAATGACCAACACCAAGGACTGTCATTACAGCTTGTTTTTGTTTCTGCATGGAGTTGGCTTTCTTCAATTTCTGCTCTTGACTAGAGATTCACAGTGCAGAGATCCCACAATTGGTTCCATTGTTACATAGCCTTCCAACCATTCTTCATTTCTCTTTAAAACTATTGAATACATTTTCATCTGAGTATTATTGTAATTTTGTGTGGGTGTTAAATATCCCATTCAAGAATTGACAAGGGCAGTGGGTGGGGATGGGAAGAACACAGACAAGATGTATATATGGAGGGGGGCTGAGATGTGTACAGGTCAGAGGGATAGTCATAAGGCCAGAGTCACTAATCCTCAAATAATGGGGGGCTGAATATAAAAAGCATATATCCTCCTGAGAGCATTATGGTCTAGTGACCATCGCTTCCTTAGGATACCTGGCCCTAAAGAAATAAAACTGGCCTCAACCGGAGCCAGGGTTTTTTTCAGCTCTGCCAAATAAGATCAGAGCCCTGCTGGACTTTAAATGGTCCCACAGGGCTTACAAGGTGGAGCTGTTCCACCAGGCCTTTGGTTGAGGCTGAAGATGACATCTAAAACCTGCTGGTCACCCGACCTGAATCCCCCCAATTAAACGTCATTGAAGATCACATTTATGACCTTTTGTTCCATCCCTTAGAATGGGAGAAAAAACAAATAGTAGCATCAATTTGTATAATCTAACTAATGCTGAATTGAATTTTAAATTTTATATTATTTATTCTACTATGCATTGTATTGCATTTTTATATTCTGTGAGCTGCCCTGAGCCTACAAGGAAGGGTAGCACATAAATTAAAAATTAAATAAATAACAAGTGTACAAAACAAACAGCAGAATGGAGAGAAAATGTCATTTTATTGTACTACTTGCTGCAAATGTATGAATGCTAAGTACGTAGCTTGTGCTCTGTAGCTGTGACTGTATATTTCAAACAAATTTTGAAACTGAGTGTCAAAGTGAAATCTTAACTTACATAGAATGGTCACAATGTCCCTAATGTATATTAAGTGTTTGTTTCAAGAGTCCACATTCTCAAGTACAGTAAAAAGTGCAGCAGTTCCATTAATTTTAACCAAAATGTCAATAAAGGCTTTCATCTTTTAGGCCTCCTGCACACAAAACATGAAGACTTGCTTTAGTGTGATCCAGAGACAAAACATGTAAGTTTCTTCATTGGCATATCCTAGCATTTAGTTAAAAATACTCCGTCATGGGTAACTGCTACTAGCGTGTAATGTATGATGAAGGACTCCATGGCTAATGAGATTAGAGAAGTCATAGTAATTACCAGAGATGTCTGATAGGCAGAGATGTATGTTTCATGGCAACCAAAACCCCGCCTTGATCCAGATAAAGAACACTGTGTTCCTCTTCAAAGATCTGGGGAAAATAAAGAAAGACACAAGGCTTGTTAATGTGAGTCATGGTTCTGCCAACAGTTGGAAAGAGTTTCTTTTGAAAGAGATAGGTCTTGGAATTTAAAGCAGGAACCAATCTGGTCATCAAGCTTCTATTTTCATCTGAAATTTGTTATGCTACCTCACCCAGCCAGGATGTTCTTGGATAGAAGAATCATCAGTCTCATTGCATGGATTATGGATGTTTACTGAAGACAACAAACCTTTCAGTTTCCAGATACGACCTAATCAAACACTGAAAAATATTAATTTCCTGGGATGCTAGTTCAAATATTAAAGACATTATCTTTCGCTGCTTGTCCATTTGCTGAAACTAGTAAACCTACAAGGGAAAAATGTATATCCACAGATCTATTGTTCCATCTCTCCCCCCACACAAATATGAGCATCTCAGTGTGTGGTTTTCACAAGCCTGGATCACTGTGGTGAAAAAGTGGGCTTAATACAACAATGCATCACCCAAACTACTTTAACCATCTCTGCTTAGCTGTGGCTTTCCAACTCAAGAACAAGCTAACATGTATGCATTCTTTATTATATGCATCATGAGTGTATGTGACTTTTTATATACTGAAATGCTGGCTGTGCAGGAAAAACAATGTGGAATGGCTCAATTCTATTACCTTCAAGGTAAATGAAACAAGGCAGAAATAACACTAGCGAACAAAAATTAGCAAAACAAAAAAACAAAAAACAATAACAACAACAAAAACTGACTGCATCCTTATTTGTCACATTTAATATATTCAAAGGAGCCAGTGGTGAAATAAGAAGCAGCAGTATGAGCCCCTTCCCTCTCTTATTACAAAACAAATGAGAGGCCTTCTGGAGGGATTTGGATTATATAGAAGCCCAGTCCACGTGACTTTTTTCCTTTTCGTTAAAGCTTGGGATGAGATTGCACAAAACCAGTGGGACTAGGCTCACATAGGAGAATATTTATGTGTTAAAAGTTAAATGGCTTTTGCCATTATTCTACTACGACCTTGGTGACAAGACCTGGTGAATGTATTAATGGGTTTCTCACTGAAACTCTGAGGTTACATAGTAGTCTTACTAAAGCCTGAAGGTAGAGTTTACAGTTCTTATGTTTCATACTGCATACTACCCTGCTTTTTTAAATGCCTGAACTACATGTACACAGGAGAGCATACATAATATGACAAGTTTGCCTACTACATAGATCCTAAGGACCACACCAACAATTCTGATGAACCTGAGACGAGCTGTAGTTTGATACAGGATAAACTCAGAAGCGGCTCCATTTGCAGTTCTTAGAAAAATGGATGGCAGGAGTCTTCTAAACATTTGCTAGAGTTCAACAGAGACTGACTGGGTGTTAAGGGTTCAGCAGCATTTAGCTGTAGGCTAGCATGTTTGTTGAAATAAATGGTCGATGTACCTGTATTGCCCCAGAAAAGCTTTGTCTAACATGTGCCTGAAAGGTGCTCTGCTTAAATGCTATGTAAATATAATGGAAAGTTGACCCTCTGGGTCAAGTCTTTGAAACATCCCACACAGACAACGGTAACCAAAGCACTCCATGCACATGTAAAGAGAGTGCCAGACACTGAGAACATCACTGACTTCATATTCACTACAAGCACTTAAGTTTATCAAGCAGAATTCACTATTGTCCTTTAACTGTTTGTATTCCTCCTGACAAAGTAGACGAAATGAAAAAGGAATAAGAGTATATGGACTCCTCTGGTTATGCTAACGAGGGCCATTCAACCATCCTTATTTTTGCTTAATTTTTGTTGTATTATGTATTGCTTTTAATTCAATTTATTTTGTGTGGGGGTGTTCATTGCATTCTTCTTTGTATCCACTGGTATATCCTGGGGACTACATTTTCCAAGAAAGAGAAATACATCAATACTATCTGGTTCACCAGAAGGGATGGAGGGGGAAAGATACTCTACCCACCTGGCCTTTATCTGACCAGCTATCTCATATAGCAGCAATAGCAGGGGTAGGAACATGAGTTGCTGCAGGAAAGGAGGAGTTGTTGAGGGGACAGGAAGAAAGAAGAGATTTAGAAGGAGGAGAAAGGAAGGAAAAATAAAACTAGATGATGGTCTTTCCCCTTTCACTTGTATTCTTCATTCTTTTTATTGCCTAAATGATTGGGAATAAATAGCTTTGGGGGTAGGTTTTCTTCCCAACAATGAAAGGACATCCCTAATATTAGTCTATGTAATGTTTGACCTATTATGTTACTTTCAATTTCCACAACTAACTTCTGATTCCAGTAGGGCTTTACTCTGAATGCTGCACCTTTTTCCACTGCAGTTTTTATCTTAGGAATCACAACATGTATATTCTACATACCAAATGGAAAAAATGGACATGTGTCACAGTGCCAAAATTTCCTTATTTTATGAACCATTATTGGTCTCTTTTTGGTGAGTTTTCCATCGGATGTGTTTTTTGAACTAGGAGATTCTTCAATCTGTATTTACTCTTGGTGGTTCTCTTCCTTTCATAGGTGTAAAAGCTCCAATATTGCTTGCTTTTGTCTATTATGTAAATTTGGAAGTGTTTTAATCGTGGATCTTGTGCTGCTAATTGATCCCAGAAGTGAGCACAGTGACCACCAATCTTCAGTTGGTGTATGTGTGAACAGTTAAAAGTTTTAAAAGATACATTAAATTAAACCATTATCTATACTCTAATCAAAGAGTAGATGATCATCGTTAAAGCTAGATCCACAGATCCCTGCATTATGCTGCACTATTGGGTAAATTGTCTTATCCCCACAATAAAATCCAAGAGGAAATGGTTGCTAGCACTACCATAGCACAATATCTATGTGTAGAGTCAGTCCAACAGAGAAAAGGGGATAGGGCTGTAAAATATTTATTTTTGTTACAGAAATCAAAAGTTCCAAAACTCAGAGAAGCTGCTAGATGGATGTGGGAGAAGGAAGAAGACTGAAGAAGAAGACTGTAGGGGAAGCTTAGCTTAACCTATGTGCCTTCCTATCTGTCCCACATATTTATTGCATTAGCAATATGAACTTGAGATTTACCTGGCAACCAAAGAATGTTTACGATGGAATTTGGGTATTTTGCTTTGAGGTGGAAAAGGAGGCAAATTGTCCATTTTGCTTACCCAGATCAGGACTGGCAGTTGTCCAATTACATGGAGAATATCCTTAGGGTCCAGTCCTTACTGGGAGACAGTGCAGAATATGATGAGACTTTCCAAAAAAGTACTTCCCATAGTGAAACAACCAGGTGGGGCCTCATCGATGATAAGCTTTGGCTGTTAATTGTTGGGCCATACATCAAGGTTGATCCAGCTAGCTCTAAGAGAGGCTTCAAGCAGGAAACCAGCCAGCATGTTTGCTGGGAATATAGTTGGAGCCAAAGGGATGGTTATAAATTTGACCATAACAACAAAGCTTGCCTTGGCCTTCCGCCCCAGACCTTCTTGCCCACACAGCCACAAGATGCTATAGCCCTTTGGAGAGACCTGATCCTTGACAAACTCAGGCAACAAGGGGGATGAAGGTTGGGTCTCACCACCACCACAGCCAATGGCAGGCAAAGTAGTCAAATGGTCATTCAAGGTTCAGGTTAAAATCTGGCCTGACTTACCTTTGCCTCCACTGACTTTCCCTTTACTGGCCCATTATCATAACAGACCTGCCACCAGTTTCAGAAAAGATTTCCATATCACTTTATTGGGCCTTTGTGTTGTGACACTGCTGTAATCTCATGTCTGGCTGAGATATGCCACCAGTGTGGCACAAAAAGTTGCTAAGGAATGTACACTAAGGGCCCTTTCAGTTTCCCTTAGTGTTTTACCCTAGTATCCAAAAGGCCCTTGGGTGAGTTCAGGTTGATACATCACCTGTCTTATCACAAGTGCTCATCCATTAATGAGGCAATTGCTCCTGCTCTGTATGGTATGCCTCTTTGTACCATGCTATGTCCACAGTCAGCTCCTGTGGCCTTGGCAAACAGGAATGTGAAATACAACTGCCCTTCCATTTGTTACCTATTCAACATGGGGATTTATGCCAGCTTGGCCTCAGATTTGATGGCTGATTTTACATTGATAGTTGACCATACATGCTCCATGATCTGCACAGCATCTGAAACATTTACCACATTTCTTGAATAAAATATCAAGAACCACATGTCATTACATTACCAGGATCATTTCCTTTTCACTGGCCTGGCACAGAAACTCACCTGGGCCTAGTGTTTCATTAACTTTCAGGCCTTAGCAGCTGAGTTACAGGTTCTGCTGGCACAGGATAGAGGGACACAGCTGACATGGCTAAGAATCCAACTATATGCAGTTCAAGGCTCCACCTGCTTACCTAATGACAAGCCGGTGGCCCTCAGGCTCTTTTTGCTCATGTAATCAATAGAAGTAAATGTACATTGACAGGGCTCCAGGCACTCCTCAGGCAGCTTAACCACCTACAGGGCCATATCCCCAGAGCAGACTTTTGGTGCCTGGCTTGCCTGGGCCATAATTTATATCTTCACACCATCATTAGAATTACTCAAGGCATGAAAACGGATCTTCTGGTCTATCTTTATTTCCTATCAAGCTTTAATGGTGTTTCCATGGCTGTCACCATTTGGCTTCGGCAATTTCGAGCAAGTTCATACAGACACAATGAGCAGTTTGGGTTTTGGTAATTACTTTTTGGGTTGCTGGTGTATTCAGTACTGGCCTTCTGATTGGACTGGGTATAACATCCTGAAGGACCTTACTTTTCTGGAGTTATTTCCGATTCTGGTGGCAGTCATAATTTGGTAGTTCCTCTCCAAGAACAGGCAGGTTCATTTTGGAATGACAACCAAGCTGTGGTTAGAGTGATTAATCACCAACTGTCACACTCTAAGCAGGACATGCAGCTTGTGTACAGTTTTGTTTGGGTTTGCCTCACAGTTAACATCTCATTTTCAGCCTGGGGCATCACAGGGACCAATAATGACATCAGGGATGCCTTTAAGGTGGAAAGGTTGCAGGCACTGGCCCCAGTGCAAATCACCACTTAGACACCTTCACAAAGACACTGTGGACACTTAGCAGTAAGTGATCACTCAGTGGTTATTGGGGCCCACAGTACCCTCCGCACTTCAGGTATATGTCCATGTAATAGCTGTAGATTTGGCATTTTGGGCAGCAAATGGTGGTGTGTGGAACCTGGCCATCATCAGAGAACCGAGCACTGAATTACTTGGCATCCATGATGCAGTGGATTGTGCCCATTTAGGATCCTAGGGCTTGCCATTTCACATTTGTACCCCAGCAGGTATCCTGGGGGAAATGGATAATATTGGGTGGAAGATGAGCTGTCTGATTATGGCTTTGTCCCTATGAAGCGTCAATGCTCCTGTGGTTGCATGTAATAAAAATTGTAGACATTTTGTCTCCAGTTATGTTGGTGAATATTTGCTGTTAAGGAAGTTGCTTAAGGGCAATAAAATGGACTGCTTTGGATTCAGTGCAGGTTTCTCTGAGTGAAAAGATTTCCAGATGCCTCCTCCATCCCACTGCAAGTCAAAATGCATCCCAATAAGCACTATTCTGGGGAACAAGGTCCCCAAAGAACACCATTTTAAGGGAATTTAATGTTATTATGGGACGGGGGAGGCAATAAAGTAATAGGTGTCTTTATTCACTCTGTGCTGGATCCATGCTAATTGGAAACTATGAATATGTTACACCTGAACGCAAATTCCATCTTTTAAAAGCTAGAATTAGGCTTGTGTGATTTGGCCGCTTCGGCGGCCGTTCCCTCCGGGTGCAGCCAGCGGGAGGGCGGTGTCAGCAGCGGCGTGACAGCGGGCGCAACCACGCAGGCGCTGTTACACCGCTGCTGGCACCGCCCTCCCCCCCGTGGCGCGGTGCTGGCTGAGCCCGGAGGGAACACCCGCCGAAGCGGCCGAATCACACATCCCTAGCTAGAATTGCTTGGTGGGAGGGTAATTGCGACACTCAAGGAACACGCTAATACAAATAATCAGGGTTTTTTTTTTTTTGCATGAACAGGGCCACAGCTTTCTTGACATTTGGCGAGCGTAGGCATACTTACAAGGTAAGAAGGGTGGATTTCCCAAAACCACCCCTCCCCTGCAGCAGCAGCAGCAGACCACAGCCCTATGGGGAAGGGGAGCCACCAGCAGGCCTGCCTGTGGTGATTGAGTGACTATCCAGTCAAGCTCCCCCTAACCATCAGGCCTGCTGGACCATGGGAAGGTAAGCATAGAGAAGCCCTACAGGTGTCAACCTCTATTGGAGTTCTGCCAGCTACCTCGTCATGTGAGGTTGATGACTCTCTAACGGGGAATATGACCGTGTTAAAATGAGATTGTATAGATAACAACATTTGGAACTGTATTAGACAAAGAGCAGGCTGCCCTGGACTGAAATATTAGTTAGGCCTTAGGAAAAGTTTGATTTTCAGCTGCAGATCTTGCTAAATGGGACTGAAATATTGAAAACAAAATGGTTGCTAGAAAGAAAATAGCTTCAGTTAGAGTTGCCAACTTTGGGTTGAGAAAACATGGGGGAATTGGGGGATGAAGCCAGGGGGCAGCAGGGGAGGGATCTGTGCAAGGTATAATGCCATAAAGCCTACCCTCCAAGGCTGGACTTTTATCCTCATCTAAAATAATATATGTCCTAGCACCGTCAAAAGACATTTTTTTCAAACAGTCCATATTAGCTTGCCTACCGTTGGCTGTCTAAAACTCCATTAACTACTCACTTGTCTCCAAGTGTTTCCAGCATCTGACGAAACAAACATGCTTATATCATTGTCTGATAACTCAGTTCCAATGTTACCTGTAAAGAGAGACAGCATCAGGAAATCAGTCAAAAGGCAGGAAGAAATTCAGCCTTTGTAGGTCTAAATAATTCATGTACATGATGATAGTAAGTTTGAAAAAAAAACTGGCTAATTTATCTAAATGATCAAAGTTAAAGATTTCTACTCTTATGCACAAATTTAAGAATGTAAAGAAATTATCCCTGTCTTTACATAGCACTGGAACATTTCCTACCAGAGGCCACAATGATGCCTGGGGCAGTATCACGGCTAGCAATATTTCCAGAAGTGTATGGATTCTCTGAAACCTTCAGGTGAAGATGTAGGGAGCAATATGGCTGGAAAGGAATAACACAAAATTCAGTGATATATTAGCAGAATTGAAGCACAATTGCCTATGGAACTGCAGTCTTAATCCCTAATCCAACTACGTATATGCATAAATAGCAAGCTATAATGATACCAGCTAGCTGTTTGTGAAAGATGGATAACAGAACTAACTCATACCCCTTATCCTGTATGAAAAGTTGTGAGGCACATATACTGCTTTTTAAGAAGGTCTTTGTGCATGATTCTGTATGCCATACATAAAAAATTATTTTTTTGGAATCATAGCAGTTAGTTGTCACATGATTCCATAGATCTTCTGTGGATTAAAGGAAAATCCAAATCCCATTAGCAAAAAGGTTTCTTTGATTTTACTAGTATTGAATCTTGATATTTAAAAGATATACATGAATAATACCAAAATAGATATATAGTCTGTGTAACACAGTAATACTGTATTTTAAGTTTACAGAATTCTAGAACCACATTTTATCCAAAGCTTATGGGGAAGTACTCTTGGAATTACTCCTCAAACATAAGAATACCATATTTTTTTGTAAGGCGGCTGGTAAGAAAAAATGAGAACTGGGAACACTGATATTTCTCCTGTAATGCTACAGCATACAGAAGTTGTAGATAACTCAGTACAGTCGCTAACATCTGTTTGTGTAGATGCTGGAGGCATGAGGTACAGACAGGAAGACAGTCAAAGTAAATAATAAAACAAGGACATTTTCTCTTCCCACTTGAGCCCTGGGGTTGAAATACTCTCTAATGACTAGCAGAATCCCTCAACAATCTCGGTAGATACATATGGAAAGACCTCCTGAGAATACTTACCAACCTGCTATATCCCCAGCTAATAGATACGTGCAAAACTGCTGGAAGTCAGTTTAAACATCAATAAACTTGTTATCAGATAATCCATTCACCTGCCTCCTCAATCCAAAACAACCCCTGGGAGCAAGACTGTTGTCCACCATCTACACCCGTGGAGAAAATCTGTGAAGCATGAATTGCAACATGCCTTGCTTTAAAAAAATGAGTGGGATGTTAGTTCTGAAAGGTGGGATATGGGCTCCCGCTGAGAAAATAAAATGGGGGAAAGGGTTGGATGGCGATTTCATCAGGCAAGAACAATGAACCAATATAGTAGATACAATGGACAGCCATGGAAAGGTCATATTCTATAGCACCCCAACTGGGAATGAGAGGAAGAAAACCAACTATAGCTGTAAAGTAGGGAAGAAGCTTGTGTGCTTTGACAGTATCTCCTGTTCCAAAGGGTTTCCAGGGAACATCCTTTGGCATATTTAAATTACTAGTTGAAATATACAATTTAAGTTCTGTGGTCTCATTGTGGTTACATCTTGCTCTCTGTCTCTCTCTTTGATCGAGCATAAATTCAAAAATGTCTCCATCTTGTTTCCTCTGATTAGCTTAGACTGGGCACAAAACAAATAGCACACATTTACAGGCATACTTTGCTCGCCTTTATCTCAATTTTCTTCAACTATCTTTTACATCTGGCACCTGAAGAATGTCCATGGAACATGAGTACACGCAAAAAAAGACAAATGTCCATTCATATAAATGCAGGTATTATTGTCTTTATATTGGGATTAGGAAATTACATGAGTAACCATAGGATTGTTATTTTTAAATGATTTTAGCACTTGTGATTGTGTTATTAAATTATATATCATATCGGGTATATTTGCACTATGTGCAGATATATTTTACTTTTTGAATGTCCATGGAACCCCGTGACCTTGCACATTTCTGTGTGTCTGGGGTGGTGGTGCAGAGGAGTTTCTCAGTTTTTCCACAGTTTTCATTTAATTTTCTGGAGATGGGTTAAGAGAGGACCACGTCATAGAAACACTTATAAACACAATCCATTGTCCTAAGATAAGAGTTGGATGGTGACAAGCAATAGAAATAGGACCAATGTGAAGAGTTGGTTTCCATACCCTGCTTTTCTTTACCATAAAGAATCTCCAAGTGGCTTACAATCACCTTCCCTTCTTCTCCCCACAACAAGCCAACAGGCACCTTGAGAAGTAGGTGAGGCTGAGAGCATTCTGAGATAAATGTGACTGACTAAAGATTACACAGCAGGCTTAATATGGAGGACTGGAGAATCAAACCCTTCTCTAGAGACCACCACACTTAACCACTACATCAAACTGGCTCTTCTGGAGAGATGAACCACAAAATGGAGGCATGGAGAAGACACAGTTTTTCAGACTAGTCATTAAGATAAGGAAAGGAGGAGGGCTTACAAGGCAGAAGGCTGGTGCATTTTTTACAGAAGGCATCTTCATTTTCTGCCAATGGTACTATTTCTTTTACTGTTTACAACCAACATTGTACTATGTGTTTATCATTTATATTAAAAGGTCAGTTTAAGATGCTATGTGCCCTGATCACAGGATACAATCCATGTAGCTAGTTAGCTAGCAGGAGGTCTAATCAATTCTCTTACATCTGAGTCCTTGGCTTTTATGAGGGTGACTACTTTTTAATTTTTTCTTCTGAGATTCTGTCCTCCCCAACCCTTCCACTGATTGCCAGGCACTGCCTGGAAGCCCTAGGGTAGTTCCATACTCCTGGATTGATTGGCAGGAGCTGGGGTGACAGAGTCAGGCCAAGCTGCAGCATTGTCCAGTACTTAATTTAAATAGCTGCCTCACCCCTTCACCAGCTGGTACATTAAGGCTCAGCCCCCCCACCCCGCACCTGTTCCTTCCTACTGGGTTGGATGTGCTGCCAGACTCTTCAGAAGGCCTGGCTCAGTGGCCCTGCCCCCTGAAGAGTAGATTGCTCTGCTGTGGCAATTGGCAGGGGCAGGGCTGAATTCTGCAGCTTGCATCTCCACTTATGCTAAGTATGGGGATACTGGGGTTATCCAGTCATAAGAATTGACTATCAAGCTAATATTAGACTTCATTGATTGTATTTCCATCACTCTCTCAAAACATCTTCCTAGAATGAAAAATCCAAGGGCATCTCCACTTCTTTTGGAGAGCCAGAGAAAGACAGCTTGAATTCTTCTTATACAGGAAGTTAGTTTTGACAGGAGGAAACCAATAGAATAACAGAAGTCCAGTTGACTCACATGACCATGTGTGCAAGCAAAAAAGCAGTGAACAGAAAATGTATGAGTAAGAGAGGGTTAGTTCATATGGAAAACCTCCTCAAGTTAATTTTAATGAACATTTATTAACAGATTAATCAGAAGTCTAACAAATCCTCTGTAAGAAAACTCAGGATTCAGATGGACATCCCCAAATTTTGCCATATGTTTCTCATCTTTAATATAGATTTTTCAAATTGAAATACTTTACACTGACTACAGCATTTTCTCCCTACTCCTAAGTAACCCTAGATTTTAGTGCACTGCAAATTTCTCTTTCATTTGTCTCCACAAATGGCTCATTCTCTCCATCTAGTGTTCTCTTTCATAATGGCACAAAATCTACAAAACTGGATACATCAGGAGAAAGTTTCATTAACACACTCACATTCCCTCTTGAAACCCCGAAAATACTTGATTTCTAAAGCAGGAATGAAGTTTTCACACAGTTACGCTCCTTATGAAAATCCTTTGTTGCAAGATGCATGTATTTTTAATAAGCAATGTCATTATGCTGTTTCCCCTCCCCACCAAATAGTTCTTTCCCTTCCCCACAAACCATCACTTACAAGAAGGCAGTGAACTGGGTTTCCTCTCAGATCTGTGTCCGGGGCCTGCAGCAAGTGCCAGTCTCGTCCTTTATTGTACGTGATGAAAGTTTTTACTTGGTTGTCAATCTTCTTGTTAGCCAAGAACATTCCCTTTATCCCTGCTACCTAGGAAAAATTGACATGGCTGAAAAATAGATCAATTTGACGCAGATTCTGTGTGCGTTGCTACCTGTCAAATCAAGCTTAGGGATATGGTGCACAGCCTGTATACATAGCAAACTCTAAGGTGGAAAATGCATCAAAGGAATCCTTATTAGCTCCAGGCGAGAGCTGGTTGAGGGAATAAAATAAAACACTGCTGCAGATTCAAAGCGTATGCTGTGAAACCCTAGGAAACCTAAACCAGTGTAATGGATTGGAAGTAGCTTCTTCTTGAGGGCACAACTCTCAGCCATAATACATAACAACTAACAGTGATAATTAATTTATCTGTCTGATAGTAACCATTGAAGCAAATTATACAACCAATTAAGAGGTTCTGGTTTGGGAAAAGGTCTGAACATTTTTAAAGGAAGCAAAAAGAATTTAAATAAGGACACCACATTTTCTCCAGAGATGTATACATCCCAATGGTGTTTGCAGAAACAAAGGCATCTCAGTGTTGATCGCTTAGGTTTCCACATCAAACTAAGGGGAGTAAAAGGAATGGCATTTGTTAAGACTTTCAGAAGACATACAAAGCTAGTGTACAGGTTTGGAAAGGACAATTTGTTTGGCTCTAAATAAAACTGAAAGGGATTCGAGAAGCACCATGAAAAACAACTTTGCTTTGTCAGACAAGCCTGCCTTTCCCCATGTCCTGAAAAATCAATAGCACAATATCTACAGCAGAAGGAGACACAATCTGTCATTGTGCCAACTCTTGGTTTTGCAGTGAGATGAGGAAGGAGGGGACCTTTGTCTTTCAGCAGGGTGTTTCTGGATTCTGCGTCCTGTACTGCTTGTTTGACAAGGGAGTACAAGAACTGAGACCTAATATCACCCATGGGGCCTTTTTATTCTCAGCAGTTATTGCCTAACTGGCACCTAACAGCAACTATTCTAGCCATAGAGAAAGTTTGAACTTCAATTGTTAATGACTCGTTCAAGATCAGAACATAAACAGAAGCTGAATTAGGATGTGTTCTTTCATGATGTAATAAGCAGTGGAGAGATCGAGGTGATGGTGTGATGCCAACCCTGCAACTCTGGTGGGCTCATGTTGATGATATCACTTGCACTGGGGACTGTTAATAACCATGCAATTACATTTTTTTAAATTCATACCCTTTTCCCCAAGAGCATGGTGGTATTCATTTTTCTCTCCTCTTCCATTTTATTTTCATCATTATCTATTGTGGTTTGTTTAGCTGAGAGACAGAGAAACTGTCCCAAGATCTCCCAGTGATTTTTATGGCTGCATGGGAATTTGAACCTGGATCTCCCCAATCCTAGTCTGACCATTTCTGCACCTGGAATCCATCCCTACTCACTGCTCGTCCAGTCACAGGGCTAATTCCTGCTTCCGGATGATGTTGGCACCGGTCTGGTCTGGTCTCAGGCCTGTGCAACTCAGGCCTTCAGTTGGCCTGTGGCGACAGAATACAGATAAATCCACATTCCCTTTATTGACAGGGTCCTCATCGGGGCATATGTTGGGCCTGGCCAGTCTGATAGGGGAAAAATCAGGCTGTCCTGGCCCAGTTTCCCCCCTGCCCACAATACTGCATTTGAAAAAATAAAAATAAATGTCCCAAGTGGTTCTGCCGCACTGAGCAGCATGGCAGAGCCACCTGGCGCAATATTTTAAAAATTGTAAGAATGCATGATTGTTAACAATGCAATCACAAGTTCATACAAATTTTTAAAAAATGTTTACACCATCGCGCTGCGCGGTGCCTCATGGAGTACAAATTCAGGGCAGATGGGGTGCAACAGGCCAAATTCTCCCCCATGTGGGATCTGGAAGGCTTGGGGCAACTAGCTCTGGGCCAAATACCAGGCAGCAACCCAGTGCAATGTCCTCCGTATGGTGAAGGTAATCCCTACATAATGTGCTTTCTCCCAAAGGATGAATCTGAGGTGTAAATTACAATACAGATACTGTTAGTGAAGCAGTCTGAGAAGTGTAATATTTAGCAACCAAGGAAATAACGCTTTGCCTTGGGCAGAGAGCAGAAAATAAAACTGTAACTACTGTCAGGCTACTATTAAAGCTCATAAAAATTTATGTCAGGGGCCATATAGGGCTTTAAAGTTACAAAGTTATATTCACATTATTTACATTTTAGTTTGGTATAGGATTGACAATTCTCTATTAGAGAACTTTTACAAAACTAAAACCCCAAAAATTCCTTGGAAAGTTACTAGACCACTGTATCTCAGATTAGAACGATAGCCAGCACCCCCGAAAATCTATGCCTGAGGTGTTGAGAGCATGGAGGAGGACTGGGGGGGGGGAGGGTGGATATAGGATAACTTTTTTCACTGCCAGTTTATGTTTAATGTTAATGTTTTTAATGTTTTAATTGATGTGGGGCTTTATTTTGTAACCCTCCACAAGATATTTTGCAGGAGTGGCAGGTAAGAAATCTATGGTTGAGGCTGGGGCAGTGGAGGTAGATTGACACCCCCCCCCGAGGGTTGAGTAATACATCATCAGACCTCCTTCTCCACCCCGCTAGTGGTGGGGGTTGGGAGTGGGTTTTCTGCCATGTTGGGCATTTTAATGTCTTTTAATGGGGATTATAATGGGGATTTTCTAAGACACTGTAAGCCGCCATGAGCCGGCCAGGGAAGGGTGGGGAATAAATATAATAATAATAATAATAATGATGATGATGACGACGACGACGATGGTGACGATGTCGAAATAATAACTTTGTGCTGTAGATATGTCATTCTTGTTCTGGCATTACCCTTTACTACACAGATGTGAAAGAGGTAGCTGAAATAAGCAGGCTGCAGTTGCCCTGGACCTACTTTGGGTCTGAAGTTTCTGATGCTAAAAGAACATCAGCCTCAGGAAATATCCAAACAGAATATCTCCATGTTTTGCCATTTCCAATTCAGACAATGTATATTTTGAAATTTTTCCGAGTAAGTTAAAGTGCTTGTTTTTGGACAACTAAGTCCTTCATAAAAGAGCAATAATGATACAAAATTCTTGGTAACTTAGTACATTCAAACACCATGTGCATACATATAAACAGAAATCTGTGATTTCATAGGCTATATTCGATACCTATGCAGTACAGAACTGCGGGGGGAAATCTGACACAAGCTAGTAAAATTCTATGGTATTCATAAATCAGTAGAAATAAGGGGATGAAAAAGGAATTAGCACTGGGTGACATTTCTCTTGCTTTTCTTCAGCACATTTGGTTTTAAAAAAGAAAGCAAGAGACTCTTTAATGAAGAGAATTCTAAGAATATAAAGAGGATTTCCCCCGCAGGCACATCTGTTTGATCCTTAAATGACATTTTGCAATGAAAACAGAGAAAAAAGTTGCATCTGAGATAAAGTTGCTTTTCATATATCACCCACTCCTGGGGTGCTGTTCCCATAATAGAAACTAAAAACTATTTGTTACAGTGTTCAAAGTTTGTAGGGTTTACATTAATCTCTGGAAGCTGAAACACAAAGGCTGGGGAGACCACAATAAAATGTGCTAATTCACATCATACTATGAAAAAAATAACACTAAAGAACCTTTGGTCCATAATCATCAACTCATGTATTATAACATCAGAGATAGTGGTTTCAAAAATAATGGGAGTGGGAGCTTGATCTTAAAAGTACACAGAAGGCTCCTTATGCAATAGTCCACTGCCAAGTCAAGCCCACAATGGCCATTTACAGCATGAGTAGCATTAAATATGATTCAAGACTGTCATAAAAGTCTAAAAGAGGAAGGGAGTGGGTGACAGGATAACCTGCCTTATAAAAGAAATGATACTAGTGTGGCTTTGGGGATGGATGGTTCTACTGTGGGTAAACGTGCCATATCTTTTTTTCACTCCATGTCTTAACAGAATGAAACAGTCACCATGGATTGACATAACAGGAGATATGGAACAGCCATTATAAAAAAAAAACTCAGATAATACAACTAGTGTGATGTCTCTGTAATAATTTTGCTATATCAGTTAGCTGAGAAGTTAACCCAATCTTGGCCTTAGGGGAACAAGAAGATTGACCAACAGCTATGACTGTTACTGGGATTACATGTGTATGTATTTAGTATCTACCACTACTTCTTTTCTTACTCATACGGGCTCTGATTACTCAACCCTCCCTTCTTAATTCATCTGTGGATTTTCCTCTTGTCTGTGCTGTATCTCCATTTACCCCCAAGCACTCATCATTTATAGCAATCCTACTGGGAGTCTTGTGCTGGATGGCTTTCAGCTCGCTCCCAGCCAGCACAATCAGATTGAAGGGAACGCTTTGTGCTAGCCTTGGTGTCAGCCAATATTCTTTCTATCTAGGCAATCAGCAGATACGACATGACTGGTCTGATCACATCAATTTCAATCCAGACTGCTATGAACTGTCAGCCTAATAATACAGGAGCCTTTCGTTCCACTGCTCCCCCTTCTCTTGGGATATACGACACCTTTACATAATGCAGTGAAACCACTCCTCTACCTGATGGTAATAGGAGGCAACAGCCTTTTCAGTGGCCTGCCAAAGTGCTACAAGGCTTAATCAGGCTCCCCCCCCCCTTCCACAAAAGAATCTTTCTCTGTAAGACCAGGAAATGGCATGCCCATTCCTCCACAATCTGTCTGCTTTTAAACAGCAGATGGTCCAGCTTTGTGCAGAGCTGTCTCAAGGTGCTTGCCAGTCAGAGACATGCAAAGTCACAAAGCAAAGTCAAACTCAATCTACCAAGTGGCTTCAGATTCATGTGGACAGCACCTGAATCTGAAGGCAGCATTTTGAAACCCTAATGACATTTTTCTGTATAGCCAGGTTGGCCAATTAGCTATCTCTGGGTTGTATGCTAGATTGATACAATCTTATTTGACCTTTGTTGGCCCTACCAAATTGTGGTGAAAGGTTTGCCCTAAGTTTCATTTGGAAGAAAAAGGATACTTCCTCACTGTATAAGCTGGGGAAAAGCCCATATTTCAATATTAAATTTCACTGTGGGTTTATAGGTAAAGTTCCAGTTGTCCCTGAATGCTGGCTACCTCAAAGTAAAAGCTTCTTATGCTACATGGTTCAGATTTATTATTTATATATATCCTCTCTTTCTTTCACAATGGGACTGGTTCTCAGTTGATTTCTCAGTTCTCAGTTGATTTCCCATAAAGGAACTGACTAGAACTGTAACTACATATTTCAGATTTTGGTAAAAATCTATTGTTTCGTTTTTGTTAACTTGAATTTTTGAGACTCACCTTACAATTCAGGGATTTTCCGCTCAGGTATCTGAGGATGATTTTTGGGACCATTTTAGCAACTGTCCACCCATTTTCCTGTTAGAGGCAGCAGGAGTGTGTGTGTGTGTGTGGGGTGGGGGGTGGGAAGGAGAGTCAGAAAGCTCTGTAATAGAGATTTATCTAGAGGTAATCTCTGTATCAGAGGTTTAAAAGAAATACACTTGGGGCAACTGAATTCTTCAAAGACAAGTCTAGTATTACTATATATGCCGACATGGCAGTTGAACTCTGTGGTCCTGTGGTATGTTTGGAAGACACTTGATACAACAGCTTTGCTGTAAGGGTGTGCATTCAGGTATATTTGAGTTAAAAACAATCCCCATGTTTAGGGATAAAGGGACAGAAAAAGGAAGCTGGCCTCACTCAACAGTTATCTGTTGGGTTTTTAATACAAAAATTAAAGGACCATGATTTTCTATGGGAACCTGACCTATGAACTCAATTCTGGAGCTGGCTGCCTGTCTCTGTCCCTCTTGGCTCCTGGCATCCAGAAACCCAAAACACTCCCAAAATTCTGGAATCTAAATTTACGTTACTCTCAGAATTTCTAGCATGTTTTGGTCATTTCAGATATCCCCAAGCTGAACCAGAACAGCTAATTTAGGAGTTATTATTGATGGAGGTATTCCTGAAGGCACAAAGCTACAGCAAAATCCTTGTATCATATGTCTCCCAAACACAGTGGGACCACAGAGTTTAACCATTGTGGACAGATTAGCTCATTAGTAATATATACCTATAGGCTCAAACTATTCTCTGGAGAATTGATTGCACATTTTATAAATCTCTAATACTGAGAATACTCTCTCTATATATACTTGTCCCTGCCTGCTTACATAAAAGCCAGGTTAGTTGCTTCTGAATCAGTTTTATCACATTTCAAGCTTTAAAATTGATGGAGATCAAATATTACCTCTTATATTGCCATATGATATAAATAAATAGAACATTAAAATACTATTAAAATGCTATCAGAATAAACCATTTCCTAAAAGTCAGTCCAAAGAAATAAAAGTATTAAGTGCTTCTAGAGATGCTCAAGTTTATATTTAGAAGAATCTTCAGTTAGGGAAAATATGCAGAAGTTCTTGAAAACAACTCTGTCTTCTCTTGGCACTTAGCATTTATTCAGTCTTAGAGATCATAAAATGAAACAGTTGTTAAAGCTTAGTTTTAGAGGGTTGTAAATCAAACTCAACATCTTGAAATGGCCTCCACTCCTTAGAAAGCTGGTGGGGACAAACTTTCAGCTACAGATGAAGGGCAAACTTCTAGTCCTGCCTTAGCTATGGATTTTTCTGGGTATATATATAAGAGTGGTTGCTATTGTCACATACCTCATAGAGGTCTATCATCACATTGCCCTCTAGGTCTTGGCTGCTCTTGACATTTTCCAAAGCCAGGGTGAAGTAAACACCTCGGGTATCAGAGATGTAAAGATTGTATGTATCATTCTGGTTCCACTCCTGAACTGCAGCAAATACCTGATTCTCATCTGTGCTGATAACATGCATGTCCTGGGGGGAAGAGTAGAAACAAATATCACTCTTGGGCATCTTCCCCATCTCCAGTCCAAGTGCAGTCCAAGTGCAATCTCTTCTTGGAGAAAAGCAGAGATTCATTAAAAAGTCTAATCAGACAGAAACCAAAGCCACTCTACTTGCAAGTGCACATGTATATTTTATGCAGCCTCTCCTCTGCAAATATTCAGATCAAGAATGGACTGAGGACTTGTTAAGTGAACATTTACACTGGCAATAGCATTGCACAATTAGGAATCACTGAGTATTATGGATAAGAGAGGAGGAGGAGGGGACCATCAGGGAACAGTTTTATATGCAACTTGGTAATTCATCTTGTGGTTCAAGGAGACCCCTTATATGCACGGTATCACCTGGGACCTAGATATAGAAGGAAGAGAATGGATATATCATTAACAGTGAATTAACCATGTAGGATTCCCCTGCCCCAGCACACATATAAAATACTGTGTAGACTTACTCCAGTTATGACTACAGCGAATGTGCACTGTTTATGAACAGACATGAAATATATTCATTTGCGGGATTACATGATATTACATGAAGGGTCTTTTTGTGTGCTTTAAAATTCTATTTTAGGTATTTTTTGATGTTGAGATGATATAAATTACTGATCTGATCAAGTGTGATCAAGCTGCAGTCAGCTATTGGTGATGAAGATGCTTGTAAACCATTTTTTAAAAATTATTAGTATTATACGGTTAATAAAGTTTCCTTTAAAATGCCCAGCTCTTGTCCCAGGATGATGTTTTGCTGCCTCCGAAGAAATAAACTCTTAGTTTCAATTCCTAATTACTCCATATCTGGGCTGAAAAACAGGTTGCCATAGCTAATTTTATAGATATAGATACTGGTAGAGATTCTCCAAATCTGAAGATTTGGGAATGAAATACTGAATAAAAATCCTTGACTTTCTCTTGGGACTTTTGGACATGGCTTGGTCCTGAGACCCTTCAGAAAATGAGAGCTGCCAAGTAACAGAATGTTTTGAAAGTATTACATTACTAGGAACTGAAGCCCGTTGTACGCTTAAATACAACGGGCGCTAGCATGGTGTGATGGGTGAGTGTTTGGCTTAGAAGTTCTGGGTGTGAAGGTAGGGAGCAGAAAGATGCAGTGGCGAGAACACGGGAGGGAGGCAGGCAGGCAGGCAGGCAGGCATAGAGAAAGGGAGAGAGAGAGAGAGAGAGAAGGGGAGAAAGGAGATGAAGCAATGGGAGAAAGAAAGGCAGAAGAGAAATGGATGGAAGGGAGGAAGAAAGGATGGGGGGAAGGCATCCTTACCCCCTGGGCCAGAAGTACAGCCGGGGCCTGCCTCCATCCCCCTCCTGGCCACAGCAATACAGAAGGTGGCAGGCTGGCAAAGAGGAGTGGATGTGGGTGGTCTCTCTGGAGACTTGGGGTGGGGGGTATGTTAGGCTGGAACAGAACTTACTGTCTTGTATGCCAGCCTGAAAGCTACAGGCAGAAATCCTCCAGGCTTTTCAAGGGAATGTCCCAGGAGAGGAAGACTTGGCACAGGAGAGCCCTCCATGAGTGCTGTGCTCGGGACATCTCCAGACCTCTGCACAGGATTGCTAAAAGGTGTTGGTGGACACAGTACATTCCACAGGCTTCGTGAAACTTCTCAAGTAGTTCTTCCTCATTAGCAGCCCGTGCGCTTCTCCCGGGAGCCTGCAAGCTACAGTTCCCAGGCAGAGAGATAAAGAAGCAGCAACCGGCAGCTTCCCTGTTAATGATTTACTTAAGTCATTGTATGTTTGTTTGGCCGGGGAGTGGGGGTTAAATCGCTGCCTCCTCACGTGTAGCTGTGAAGTCCCCGCCTCCTCCTTAGCAGCCCGTTTGGCTCTTCTGGGTGCCTGCAAAGTCCAGCTCGGAGAGCTGGAGAAAAAAAAAAGCAGCAACCGGCAGCTTCCCGGTCTTGCAAGTGGAGCTCTTGAGTCCAACCTGAGGCAAGAGAGATGGCCTTGAAGCATGGGGGGAGGGGCAGCATTAACCAGAGCTGATTTTGAAACAACTTGGCCGGCTCTCGCAAACGGGTAAGAGACTTCAAAGCGGACCAGGAAGGCACGTGGGGGCCGAGCAGAGGAGTTTCTCAAATGGAGCCGACAGACTATTGCTGTGCAGCAGCCCCGGAAGCTTAACCTGTTTGCTTGTTGCCCCTCAAGATAGAATAGCAGGAAGAATTTTGTTAGCGTGTCTTCAAAGCCCACTGGTAAGGGCGGGCTGAAGAGCGGGCTTTGAAAGAGGAGGCGGGAAGGCATGTGGAGGCAGCCGACGGCGGCTGGTGTGCATAGAAGGCAGCGGTTTGGGGGGGGGCGGAATGGCAAGCGGAGTGCCTATGGAGTTGGGTTGGGTGGTTGTGCAGCCTGAGACCCTCCCCCGTCACCCGTCGGCTCCTTGAGGTCTCCCCCGTGCGCGGGGCCTACCTGAGTCGTTGCAGGGTAGGGAGGAAACGATGTTGGGCATGTGCGTCAGCGGGGCTGGTGTTGGCCGTGCTCGTTGCTGCATCGGGGCGGCTCTGCCGGTTCTGGTGCAGTGGAGGCCGGCAGCTGCTCGAGGCTGGCCGGGCAGGCGGCGAGGTGTTGTCTCCTGAGGCGGGGCGGCCGAAGCAGCCCTCGGGCGGCGGCCTGACGCAGCGAGAGGCGCTTCGCGCCTCTCAACACATCAGGCCGGTGGCAAAGGAGCAACGCGCGGCTCACAGTTGCTGGGGCTGGGAATCGGGGAGACCAATCGGCAGGCGCTGCGCGCCTGCCGATTGGTCCCTCCGATTGTCTGTCCAGAGGAAGGGTTCAATCCGGACCCTTCCTCATCCCGGACACATCCCGCCCCAGAACCCCTTATCCTTTTATTTAGTCCGTGGCACCTGCGGCGCCACGGGCGGTGTTAAGATTAGCCATTTTTGTGAATGAGGCACAGATCCAGACTCACAGTACTTTTTAAAGCTAAGATTTATGGAACTTAGTTTTAGGTCTTATTTATGGATCAGTTTTAAATGGACTCCGGGGAATGGTAGAGGACAGGAAGGCCTGGAGGATCATTGTCCATGGGGTCGCGATGGGTCGGACACGACTTCGCACCTAACAACAAGTTTTAGATCTGGAGGTCTTGTCTTGTATGACTCCACTGAAGCTCAGTCCAGGAGCTGGTGAAAAAGTGCTTCTAGTTTTTCCTTTCCCATTTCTTGTACTTCTTGAAGGAGATGGAAAAGCTTCACAGCTTCCAAGAGGGCTTCAGATCCAGGCATCTCTCAGGAGAAATTCCAATTCCATTCAGACCCACATTAAACAGATACTATCGTTAGAAATAGTCAGTCTTCCAGTCTCAAGATGGCAATTCTGTTATACATAGTTTGGAAACCACAATAGAAAACCAATGGGAAGGCCAGTTGAGTGCTCATAAATTGCAGATAACCAGACCATTTGTTTGTTTGTGTGTGTGTGTGTGTACTCACATGCCGAGGGGGAATACTATGTATTCTCGATATCAATGAACTGACACTGTTTCCTCCCACTTTTTTTACCCATTCTTTATTCACTTCATATATTACTAGGATGGGCGACTGTCAAGAACCTTGTCATGTGCAACAAACACCTCTCCCATGTGTCACTTAATGTGGCCCTTATTTTTCCTGTCAGGTGCAGTAATTTGCCTGCTATTTCTGCTGGGTAAATCATTCTATGAAACAATCTTCTCATTGACATGGAGAAGCAAAATACAGGAAGACAAAGGGGGAAGTGCTACCGCCACTATCTCCCCCCCCCAAGAGAAATAAATACTCACCACTTGCATTTTTAAATAACAAAAAGAAAGCTATCTTCCAATTAATGAATGCCCCATTGACACTGGTTGTGATATGTTTCCCATCTCATTGCCCACAAGAACATCACAACCCCACCCTTCAGAATTCCCAGTTTACATCAATGCAGGAAAGTCTGGGTTTGCCTGCTGTCTAATTTGTCTGGATTTTATGCTTTTCCAGAGAGAAAGAACGAGCAACATTATGAACACTGAGTTTGCATGGGTAACTTAAGGGGAAAAAGGCTGATACTTTCTAAATCACCTATGTGCCGCAAGTACCCTTTTCTCAGTCGGTCAGGAGAATATGGCTTATTGGCACCTATAATTTAATAGATCAATTACAGATAGGGTTGCCAGCTCTGGGCGGAGCTTGGAGTTGGCAGAATTTGGGGCAGGGAGGGACCACAGTAGATTAAAATACCACAGAATCCACCCTCCAAAGCAGCCATTTTCTCCAGAGGAACACATCTCATAAGTCTGGAAATGACCTATAATTCCAGGGAATCCCCAGATCCTACCTGGGAACTGGCATCACTAATTGCAGACCCTGTCAGTGATTAAAGAACCTATTTTGTTTTTAACTTGTTGGACTTTTCTTCCTTCCAGAGGTTGTTATGTTGCGTTGTCCTAATAACCCATGGATTAAAAATGGACAGAGAGTGCTAATTCTTTCTGTCATTATAGAACTTGTAACTATATAAATGATCTGGCAGACTAACAAAGGTCAGGAAGATAATATGCGGCACATGCTGGAGGCTGGAAATGCAAAGCTATACAAATAAGGCAAGTATGCATGAATGTAAGTAGGCAGTGTGGGTGGGGTCCAGAACTACAGAGACATTCATGTTCTATAGTCCCAGTTACCATTTTGCGTCACTACATGCATCGGTTTGGTTCCAGTGGAAGAGGAGGACAAGAAGGTGATGGATTGTGTCCTTCCCCACCTTTCCCAAAGACTGTGTCATTTCTTCCTGATGATCAGGAGGCAAAGAAAATGTAACTAAGGGTGAGTGGGAATTGGGTAAATGTTCCTCTTTCTTTTCTACTTCAGGCTTCCATGAGCAAAGAACAGATAAAGGCAATTTAATCTTATTCTTCCTTCTCGCTGTAGTGCTCTATCCTGTGATACATTTTGTTTGTCTCTTGTTCTTCAGAGATCAGATCCAGGAATTTGGAGAAGCAGCCACTCAACTAGTTCCTTCAGTGAACTCTTCTAGTCAGATCACCCCATGGAATTATGCCTGTGGGGATGGGTTGTATCTGTAAAAATGCATAATCACTATTCTTGTTTAAAATTATTGATGAAATGAATCTTTTTATATATGACTTACTGCATGTTCTATTTCAGATGGTGTACTGGAAAATGTAATGGCATGAAGGGTACTATACCATAAAGAATGATAAAGGGGTGTTAGTTTGCTGTTATCCCTCTTCCCCCAAAATGCATAGCCATAGGGGAATATTAGCCTCACTCATACTTAATACAAATGCAGAATGAGCCCTACGGTGCATACATAACATGTAGTAGTTTCACATTAGTTTGCATGATGTAGAAAGGAATCTCTAAAGATTGGAAAATTGAACTTCAATATCCTAAAAAAACAACTTCTGAGTGTACAAACTAGGCATGTGCAGTTCGATTTAATCTGTCTGAAAAGTAGTCTAATCAGCCTTGATTCAGGCACAGATGAGCTGAATCCGGTCCAAATCACCATTTCCCAATAAGTTTAAATGGCCAAATCAACCTTGCTTGAAACATCATGATTCAGAGTGATTTGGTGCTTTGAGCAAGTGTCTATTTAATCTTTAAAGAGAAGGAGAAAGTGGGGGAAAGTATCCCCTTTTGACTTTCCTGGGCTCTGGGAGGGAGGGAGTTGGAGGTAGAGGTACTAAACTTGCAGTGTGGCTGCAGGCATCTCTCTTCAAAAGAACCACCCAAGTTGCAAAACGATTGGACAAGGAGGTCCAGTTCTAGGGGCATCCAACCGGAGAATAGCTGAATCAAAAATACACTATAGGTTATTCAGATAAATCAGTTCAATCCAAACTGAATTGTACTGAATCAAAAACAATCTGAATCTTCTTCCCCTTGCACATGCCTAGTACAAACTTTTCACACACTATATTGGGGGGGGGGAGAAAAGTCCCAGTTAAAATTTCTTGAGACATAAGCATTCAAAGATAATGATAGAGCTTGTATTCCAATTCAATGGTTTCCAAACTTGTTGGTATGGTGACCAACAAGTACAAATGTATTTGGTATAGTTACTCATTCAGGCCTGGCCCAAGACTTTTAGCACCTTGAACAAACTATCTAGTTCAGCTCTACATTATCTACAGAAACCAACAAACATTGTGTCAAGGGCATTATTGCCTCCTCTATGAAACCAAAGTAAGAGTCTTTGTGTGTACAGGTAACATTCCAGCCTTTAACCACTTTCTCTTCCAATAGTCCCTCTAATCCCCTCTAAGATTCTAAGAAACTCACTCAGATCTTGATTTTTCAAAATGCAAAAGGGAACAATTGAAGGGACAGAGGTGGCCACTAGGGAGGGCTGTCCCATGACCCATTTTCAGAGGCTTCTAGACCCATTTCTGGGTCCTAGCCTACTATCTGGAAAACATTGTTTTATTGCCTTCCTGTGAAGCCAAATGTCTCATGCAACAAAGACACCAGAAAAAGGAGTTCTACTTCCTTGTGTAGCATTCTTGCTTGGTTCCTAATTATGTTTGTTTGCTTTCTCTTTCCCTTATAGGTATCATTGTACATATATCTCTTTCCATCATTCACAAAAGCCCCTTTGGTAGCCCTTGTGAAGGCAGAATGGCAGGATATACATTCTGTAAAATTTTTAAAAAGCATGATAACTCACACATTCTCCATTAGATTCATTCTGTTTCCCTTCTGAGTCATTGCTGAAAAGCTGACACCTGAAATCACTATCAATATAACCACATCAAAGGCACTAAATCCAACCACTTCATTTTGCCTAAGTCAGCTAAAGGGCCGGATTCTGAAGAGATCAGGGATGCAGAGATCAAACTACTTTGGGTATGAAAATTCTGCTTCAACATTCCACAAGCCACTGCAGTCTCTAAGAACTCTTTGCGCCATTGATTTTATTTGGGCAAAGTAATTGAGCTGAAAGAGATTAAAGACCTTCTAGTCATAAAGGACCCTGCTTGTTTCATTTCCTTTTTGACTGCACTGTGCTTTGTTCATTTTTAATAAACGCAGTCACCTGCTTTGATAACAGCATCCTAAACACGCATTTTCTGCTGTAGCTCTTATGCATACAGATTTAGTACTCACCCTTTGAAGATACTGTAATATTGTAATGAAGCACTTTGTTGCCTTAAATACCATGTAGGTAGATTCAGCAACATCTACTTCTTGAGCTGGGTGACAGAGAGAGCCTCATGGGGCTTGTTAAGAAAAAGTGGCATATCAAATTACTTATGAAGTATTTAATACAGGATATTCTTCAACAGAATAAGATAGGGTAATGAATGCTCAGTTAGGAAGCTGTCCTTGAAGTTACACCAAGATGGACAACCAAGAGGCAGCCGGAGGATACTGAAGCACTTTGACACAAGGCCAGATGCTCCCAAATCATACAAGAAAGATGTTGCTCAAAGCATACCCATATTCTGCTAGACAACTGCACATTCTGTTGCTTGTAAGATATTCCTAGACCAGGGATCTCTAATTTGGTGTCCATGGGTGCCATGGCACCTAGAAACATTATTCCTGGGACCCACTGAGTGGTTTTGAAAAGTGGGTTTGGCCAGATGGGAATTTCCCCCAGGAGGGCTTCTGATTGGCTACTGGAGATTTTTGCAGATTTTTTAAAACTTTGGAAACCACTGCCACCACAGCACCACTTGCCATTTCCCCTCTTCTGGATGAATCTGGTTAGAGCAAAAGATAAGTATTTCTTTAGCTCTAAAGAAAAGTTAGCTAAGCTTTACAAAGAATGAACACAAGTTCATCCATAGGAATATTTTGTTCTAATGAAAATGAATGGGTTTATGAAGTTTAGCTGAGAGACCAATTGAGTCGAGAAGAAAGGATTCTTGAGAGTTAGTTCCTTGAGGTGACATGCAACCTTTATGATATCAGAATATACTACACTGAAGTGCCAGGTCAGGAATCTATTAATTATACGAAGGTGATCCCTTGTAGAAAATATTTAACATGTGTATGATCTGAAAATTGGTAGTGTTAATTCCCGGAATGGCTGAAGCCAAGTCATGTATTAACGTAGCACTAAGGACCTTGTAAATTTAGCTAGCAGACATTCTAGTTAACTTCCCATGTGGGATAAATTCCCGTGTCCCTATGCTCACCTTGGGTGACAGGGTTACCCTAACTATGGCAGTGCCCAGTGTGCCATGGGATGCAGCAACACCAAGAACTGGGGATATAGGGATGATGGCACTGCCCAATAAGGAGCCAGAAAGGCCTGGAAATGCCTGGGAACATGGTGATGAAGGAGAAGACAGTGGAAGCATGGAGAGGATAGGTGCAGCAGCCCAAAGACCTGTGGTTGCTGGGTCCACTGCAAAGACAGCCAACAGCAGGAGAGCTAGGAGACATGGAAGTACCAGCCTAGCCACCAAGAAAGGCACAGCCAAGGCTTGAACAGCCTTGGGAAGCCTGGGAGCAGGCTACATGGATGTTCCAGCACAAGCAATAAGTAGAGGAGCAGGAAATGGGAGCCTTTCTAGATTCACCAAGGCCAGACCTTTGGCTCATGGAGGATAGAGAGAGAGAGTTTCCAGGAATCAGCCTCTGTCCAGAAGGAAGGGAGAGGAGCCCAGGGATTTCTTGCTTCTAGAGGACCTTTAATAGGTAAGTTGGGGTAGAACCAGACAGAAAGCTGGATCCCTCCCATGGTGCTTTGGAAGAGACAGGTTGCATGAAAGAGAGAGGGATCACAATATACCAGAACTCCCATCAAAGGTTCAGCCTGCAAGAACAACCACACTGGAAGGTGCAGACCGTCAGATCAAGGAGTATCTGACACCCCCTTAATCTATTGTGGCTCTAAAAATCTTTCATAAGAACATGATTAAAACTGGGTAGAGTACTTGCATGAGAATAAAAGAGTTGAGATAAGTTATTCAGAATCAGCTAATATCCAAAGTTGCTGGCGATCAATCTACAGCCGTCAGATGGAGCAGAACTTGTTCTAATACTGGGCATGTAAGAGAGTGTGCTGGCTCTATCATAGGTATAGTGAAAGTTGAAGACAACTTGGAACTGTAGTCTTCTCAAGCTTTACATGATTATTAAAACTATTTTTGCTATGTGCTTCATAGTTTACCAGAGAGTTTGGATGGTTACTATTTTGGAACATAATAACCTCTACTTTCCATGGTGTGGGGAGTGTCTTAGTTTTCACTAGTATTGTATCTAGTGATTATTAAAAAAAGAGCTTGGAACCAGCAAAAGGGACATTTGTTAGGTGAGACTTTGGGACAGATCTATAAACTGGTATTGTAGTCAACTGTTTTGATGGGAAGCTATATTTTCTGTCATGTTTTATATTGACTGAATTCTAGTCCAGGGAAGAATCCATCTGCAAGTTCCCATGAATATCCTTCATTTTCTTAAGAATGTATACTTCTGCTGATTTCTGTGAAAGAACATTTTCATAATTTTATGGTTGGGGGGGTCACCACAACATGAGGAAATGTATTAAAGGGTTGCGGCAGTTGGAAGGTTGAGAATCACTAGGTACACCTGGTCTGGAGGCTAAGGAAGACCACTTGGTGTTTACCAGAAGACCCAATCTGTGATGAAAAAGAGGAGCTAACTCAGAGATTTCCCCTCTCTGGAACTGCTGGAGAAATACCATGTACCTTGATGCCACTGAAGCCATTTACTAGAGAAATCCTGTCACAACAGTCAAAAAGGATGCAAACCAACCACCTGGTATATGAGATCTGCCAATTACAAAGTCAATGAGAGAGTGAGTATCGATGAGCTGATACAACCATGTTGGTTTATTTCTGGTTCTGTATGTTGATGTCGTCACCCATTCTACTTCACCTGATTTTTGTTGCTATCAGTTATGATGCTCTTTCAGTGGGTTCCTTTTTGTCATTTATGTGTAATTATTGTGAAAATATCACTAAAATGTGCAAACCTTAGTGGGGAAATTAGCAAAAGGAAACAGAGTGATGCAGACTCCTGAGTTCCTTTTTGTAAGAGAAACAAAACCAACCTGGAAATAGACACAGTGAAATTTGGTCTCATCCATTAAGTGATCTTCCTGATTTTGTGTAGATGGTCAGATGGACACTAAACAATACGGAAAGCCTGACCATCTTAAGTGCAAACAGCCTAATTCCAAATGGGTTCCATGAGCTGCAGTTTGGCATTTCCAGGTGACCTTTATCACAACTATTACAGTAACTGACTAGAAAAGGTTTTGCTGACTTTTTAAATGTCTATTGCAAATAAACACTTGTCTGACTATGATGTGAATTGACAGGATAATCCTCCCAAGTCTTTTCCAATGCCTGAGGTTTCATTCTACAACAGAATTCCATAAGAGCAATGATTTTCAAAAACATGTGGTTAGATTTTAGAAGTTTAAAAATCAAATGGAGTCCAGACTTTCACCTGACAATTTTTTAAATATCTTTCAAAAATACAAAAACAATGACATCCATGAGACCTTGTATATACATCTAGAAATTGAAGATCAAGGACTCTGGCTAATGCCAGATGTTTCAAAGGGGATTAGTTCATTTGCTGCATAAGCTGTCCCCCAGCAATCATGTATCTAAAAGATGCAGAACCTTGAATCTGGCAAGCAATTTCATAGCCCATATTCCTGAATCATGGCAGAATGAATCAAATCCCTTGGTGTGGGGAACAAAACTCTCTAATAGCATTTTCCCTGACCCTCTCATATGTCTTAAGGGCAATTTCCAAGAAAAAATCACTTCCTTCTGAATGACTTTTCCTTAGACTTCTTAAAAATCCTGGCACCAGTGGCAATGGCATATTTTAAAGCTATGTTGCTAATTCTTCATTGTTCTTAATTAGATGTGAAGCATGCATACAAAGGCATCTTGCTTTAAAAATTCCCATTAAAATCCATTAATGAAGCAAAACACGGCAGACTCCCACACAGAGAAAGGAGGGGGAAAACATAGAATAGAATAGAATCCCAAAATGTCATTAATGATTACAACAAAATGCTAATTAGTTATTTCCTCCAACCTGAAAATCAATCTGTATTTTGAACTGACATCTTTGGCCAGCTGAAACACTGACCTCATTGAGTGAATTGTGTGTGTGTGGCTGCAATTTTGTTTAAAAGGAATTGGGTGAATTATATTAATTAAACCAATCCTGCAGAAGCCATTTAAGAGCTGCAGTGGCTGATCTAACTGTGATTTCAAAAGGACATTTGCAAAAAAATGTTCCAGGCATAATAGTTTACCTTTGGCAATGCATATTTAGGCAGCTTCATCTGTGCAAACGCACTTCTCCGATAGGACACGTAGTAATGAGGCCGACCTCCTGATGTCAGCTGCAACATAGAACATTGTTTTCTTATATCATCAAGGTTATGATTATCACGGTTCCATTTTTTAAAGCAAGAGAAAATAATAGGCAAGCTGGAAAGGGGAATGCAATTGTGGCAGTGACAGCTCAAAAATGGCACTGCAGTTACAGCAAGCGGCAAAATAGCCATCATTCACATCATCAGCCATGGAAACTGACAGTGTGAAGTAGCATAACCTATTCAGATTGTTTGTACAGGAAGACAGAAGGGCACAGGAAACCTGAGAGCCTCGATACAGCCTTCTGAATCCTTGGCTGAGCATGTGGCAATTCTAATGTTCAGTCTATGGTCTTTATATCTAACAATCAAGACTTCAGAGTGCAATGAGAGAAGCTTTTATGTCCCTGTCAACTTTTGGGGAACTTTATCCAAACACCAAGCCTGAAAGTTTCATCTAGACTTTTCAAGTATGCCCAAGCGCTCTGAGTTCTGCAGAGAGTTCCATTTTGTTAACATTGATCATTACATCTGCCAGAGCCATTAATATTTTCAACAGCTGGCAAAAAAGAAACAGACCGCCTTCCCCTACTGTACAGATAAAAGCAAGGTACAAATAAATCAGAAAAACTTACTCTCTTCCCAGGAGCCCTCAAGGGCAAAACAAAAGTGAATCTCACTGGATTGTACATGGTAAGAGCAAACCAATGGCTGGTATGATACACTTATATAAAGAAAACAACAGGTGTGACAATAATTTGACAGACATGTTAAGTAACATGAAGATACTTTGAAGTTTGTTTTGGATTTATATTAAGTATCAAGTGTGGTACATAAAACTTTTTCATTTCATAACATAAGCATAACTCTGACTATAACAGCACAAAGCTATAATACATCACATAGCAGCCACTGGGCATTATGCACACTTACACATACTTGTTTTTGTAAGCCATACAACAAACTTGCTCATTATGCTTTGTAGCCCTAAATAAACATACCTCCTTCTAAGCCCATTGACCTCCCTGAACACAGAAGGGTAGAATTCTGCTAAGGATGGAACTGTTACACTTGCACTGGGCCTTAGAAGATATTGTGCAACTGACTCCTAACAATTTCTGTGCAGTAAGTTAGGTACTTCAGAGGCTTGGTTCATACACCTGTGAGTTCCTCAGCACTAGTGAAGCACCGGATTTCAGAATTTCAGATGCAACAACAAGTTTCTAGGACTTGTGGCTGCACAGAAAATCTTGGAAACATGAATTGTTTTCACTGCACCCAGGAATCAAAGGAGTACTGGTATGATTTCCCGTTAATATTTATTTAGAACATTTTTATTCTACCTCTCCAGAAACCTGCCTTGAGGCAGCTTTTGTAAAAAAAACAAAAAACAAAAAACACACAAAAAACAAGTATAAATAAAATATATTAATTAAAATCCAGCATTAAAAAAGCTCCAGCCCAGCATAAAAACACAGATCATTAAAAAAAAATCAGACTACATACAGCTTAAAATAACAATTTTCAGGCTAAAAGAAAAAAAAAAAAGCCCTTAATTAAAAGGAGGGTTATTCAGGGATTATGCAGTCATGCAAAGTACTTTTGTCCATCATTGCCTATCGTGGCCATTCTGCATCTGCTTATCATAACATTGTCATGCCATGGCTTATACTCTCTTAACTTCCAGTATTACATTTTCACACCACTATTGATATATACTGAAGCTATACTAGGGACAGATGAATTACCTCCAAATACATTGGTAGTGAACACTGGTATGAACCACATCGACATTTGGGGGGAATTCTTTACTTGGTGAAGGAGAGGGAGAGACATGCCAACACATGGATATAACCAGGTTTACCACAGCTGAAAAAAGAGGAGGATGTCCCATTTGATGAACAAAAATCCTGAATTGAGAATCATGGGACCTGAATAGAGAAAAGTCAGGTAGGATTCAGGCTGCGCTAAAAAGAATCATACTCAGGAGAGCTGGTAAACATTCTCCCTGGATTGGAAGGATTTTTGGGGAACAAACTTCTGCATACTTTCATGGGGCTACCATAAAAAGGATGTTTGGTAACATCTGTGGACAGCCAAGTATAATTTCAGTTCCAAAATCACAGAATCACAGAATCATAGAGTTGGAAGGGGCCATAGAGGCCATCTAGTCCAACCCCCTGCTCAATGCAGGATCAGCCCTAAGCATCCTAAATCAGGACCTTACACAGTCCAGCTCAGAAAGTGGCTCCTACATTATGCAACGAAACAGTCCAAGGACCTCAGAGTCTCATAAAATAGCTTGAAGCCAGATAATTTACAGCTCATCACTACTCCACTTGCAGTTTATTTCCAGCTTCTTTGTTATGAAATGGACAGCAGCAGGAGGATAATGAAACCTGAAACCATTCAGTTATATTCTCTGGCTTTCACCTGGAACATAGCTCAGCTGAATACATCTCATCTCCATCCTTTTCGCAATAATCATAGCCTGTGCATGACAATCATGCCTGATTACTCTTCTCTAGCACTCGCTTTCTGTCTCTCTCGTTCACCTCTTCTCCCCCTATCTGAAACTAATAGAAAAAAGCCTTGATTGGTCTGTTGCAATTGTGGTATCAGAACCTGGCATATAAACTTAGAAACCCGGTGAGGAGGCGGATACTCTCAGAATGCAAGATGAGGATGGCTGATTGGCAAAAAATATTCTTTCTGTACACAGTGCACACAGATCCCCCATGACCCTAGTGTTGATAAGGCACTTGAGGTATAGGCAGAAGGAAACAATTATCATCCCAATGGGACCAGTGTGTGGTTTTGATGCACTAAGATGCAACACTCAAGCTGTTTAGTTGCGTGTGTGGGAAAGGGAGATTAAAATTCAGGAATGGGGAAGAAATGAGTTGCAATCAATCAGCGGGGAAAAAGGCTGTTTCAGACCTGAACAAACACATAATCATCCTGGACAATGAGGGAGTCAAAGTCAATGTATCCTGGAAAAGGTTTACTTCTTATTGCTTCGGAGCAGTTTTGCATCCTGCACGTTATATATTGAGCATCTGAAATGACAAACAAAAAACATCATTTTGAGTGGTCTTAACTTTATATAGACATTTATTTTGGCTCTACTTTTATCTGTATATTGGATTAGGTTTGGTGTACCTCTATGTAGGACAGAAAACAGGAACAAGAGCTCAAACTGCCTTTCTGCTCACTTGTCAGTCACTGCTGGTGAAAAGGCCAGACAAGGACAATGGCTTTTGAGAAAGTGGAAGATCATACTGGCTGTAGCATAGGTATAAAAATAAATGTCCACTCTCCCTTGAAGGTATGCCACAAATCCCATTGAACTTGGTTTGTTTTCTTCAAAATGCTTCCAATGTTTCACCTGAACAGGAAATGCAAAGTATGTCTGGAACGTTGTTGTATATATTTCTGACAGTCTCTCCTCTCTAATGAAGCCAACTCTGATATCTGTGGCTCAAGCCTTTAAAAAAACAGCTAACAAATTTAAGTGATAGGTTGTCCAGTATAATTGATTGAACTACCAGGTGCTTACATTGATTTCTAAGCAAAACATGTATATGATCTATATGCAGAGGCAAATTTATTTATTCTTCATGATGTACTATCTCGTGGTAGCCCACCATCTCTTTGCAGTTCAGGCAATTTGGGGACCAATGATTTTATGGTCTGAAAAGCAAGAACCATGCTCCAAGCCTTAAGGCTTCAAAAAGGCACCTTCTTTTTCAAAATGCAAGCTTTTACTCTATCCCCTTGATCTGGTTTGGCAAACAACCTACAAAATACACAACTAGGGAAGTTGTAAGATAAAGGTAAAGGTATCCCCTGTGCAAGCACTGGGTCATGTCTGACCCTTGGGGTGACATCCTCTAGAGTTTTCATGGCAGACTCAATACGTGGTGGTTTGCCAGTGCCTTCCCCAGTCATTACCGTTGTATGCATAGTTTTATTGGATAACTTTAAGAAGGGATGCAAAAAGCATACGAAAGACCTGGGAATCGTCTAGCAAATGTATTTGCTTATGACCAGTCCATGAGCATTAACAAATTTAATGGAATGGGAATGGATACCAGGAGGAGAGTTATAAATGCACTGTTGCTAGTCCATCATGAAGAATTCCTAAATGCACTGTTTTGACACTGATTTTTAGTGAAGATAACCACAGGTATATGTGGAGGGAAACCTTGATACAACTTTGTTTCTGGCTACATGTTGTTGGGTCATAGGTGATGGGCTGGCAGCTGTGAGCAGTTGACAGGAACCTATAACTGGCAAAAAGACCATAAAAGCCTAGAAAAGGTAGAAGTGAACCTGTCCAAATTGGACAATGAGCTGTTGTGACAGAATATTGAACCAGTTATAGCTGGAATCCTACTGAGAACAATTATTCACCAAAACCCATTGTTGGATGCAGGGGTCCTGATCTTGCCAAGGCTCAAAGCTCCATTACTTCTGCATAAGTAGCACTGGGTGAATAGCAAAGAAAGCCTTTACAAATTACTTAATAATAATGCCTAGCCTACTATATTCAGTAGAACTGCAAGGTGCAGACTCCCACTATTGATTTGGTTTCAGCTTTGGCCCAGTGTATTCTTTGCCCCTAGTGTTATGGGAGGAGAGTTACATGGGATCAGGAAATTGACAGGTCCAGCAAGAAATTTACTTTCTAACTATTCTGTTCTGTCAGCTCTCAGCTTTCCAGTTAACTGTAATGCTGGTATACTAAGAAAGCAGAAAAAATGAAAAGGAAACTATCAAGCCATGCATACCACTGATACAAACCTGTTTCTTAGTTGTTTTTATCAAGCCTACTATATGGGTTCTTCAAGTCAATAATCCCCTCATAATAGGCCAGGTAAATGTCAGGAGCTATACTGAGTGGGGATGGGCATGACCCAGCTCATGAACATAAGTTTATGACAAATTTTAACTGGTTCATAATTTGTGAACCAGGGATCATGAACTGAAGAGCCACCATGAACTTATATGAATTTTAAGGCAGTTCAGAGTGGTTCATGAAGAGCAGAAATGGCCCTGTGCCATTTTTTTTTTTTGTGGAGAAACCCTCCACTTTCTGCTCCTCGTGAAAAACAGCAGGGAGCAAAAAGCAGACATTTAAATGGCTCCAAGCCATTTAACCCCTGCTTTCTGTTCCCTGCCACTTTTTGCAGGGAGAACCTCTACTTTCTGTTCCCCATGAAAAGTGAAGTGCTACAAACTGGTTCGGTTTATGAATCAATCTCCTGGTTTGCATTAATTCATAGTTTGGCCACAAACCACAAACTGAAATGAACTGCAAAAATGCAGTTTATGCCCATCCCTAATCCTGAGTCCAGACATTGAGGACTAGAAGATTAAATGGTTCTAAAAGTCTCAAAAATAAATTAAGTTAAAAAAAAAGTATTTGTGGTGCATGGAATTTAATCACGTCCTAAATCTGGAGACAGAGTGTCATTACAGTAATCGTGGAATTGAAGGAAAGATACTACATATATTACAAGCAATGTGCCAGAATTTCTTTTCACAATAATTGTTTGAACTTATGGGGGCTCATTAGGGTAGCTTTCAATAAAAGTTTGTCCCTTGGAATTCATTCCATGTGGGCTCTTTATTTACCCAGCTAAACAGGAAGTACCTCATCACTTACACTTAATTCATGTCAATTAATATATTCTGATGCTGAGATCAGGAATTAATTTCATTCCTTCTCTAGCACAGATGTTCTCTCTCCTCTCAGTAATTGGGATGTTATGCTTCTCATTTCCAACAGTCTCATCTCCAACAACAGCTGCTGTTTTGATTGTTACGGTAACAGTGAAAACATACTGCATCTTGACTAGGGAAGGGGATGGGGAATTGCCATAGTGGATAAAGCCAAAATGGAGTGAACAGCCTTGTTGATTTTTTTTCAATTTTGCTCTGCAACCAGTATAAAAAAGTCTAACTTAAAAATGTAGACATGCCACAATGATAGGTAGATAAGGTCATAATGAAAGAGGGTGGGACCTATCCTGTGGGGTTCCACAGGGTATAGTCTTATTCCCATGCTATTCAACCCCTATATAAAGCTCTTAGAATAAACTTTTTTTGCAGTTTGGGGATGGATGATCCTCTGCGTTTCTCCTGGCCCAGTGAACCAAGGCAAGGAAAAAGGTGGAAGAAAAGTCCTTTTCATGGTGGCCCCCATCCATTTTTTCTTAGCTGCAGAAAGTGGCAGCTGGGAGAAAGGGAGAACCTGAATATGCTGGACCAGTTTGGATCAGTTTGGGGTTCTGTTCATGAGCAGCTCTGAACTGTCCTTTTTAGGTTCATGCCTATCCCTAGTCTTGAGTCTCAGTGAGAAGAATAGACTACATTAAATAAATTAATTTAAAACTTCAAAAAATAGAATGACAGTCGGCAGCAAAATCTCATGAAGAATGAATCTAATGACATAGTGGTGGACCAATGAAAGAACATGAAGATTCAGAAGTGTCACTCTACAATTAAAATGCGTTATTTACAGCTTTCACATTTACTGTAAACTACTTTAAGTTTCTGTGAGAAAAGCAATTAATGACCCCCTGCCTTCTAAGAAAATAAAAAGAAAAGGTAATTAGATGGCTAAATTAAGCTCATCTTCATTTGACAAGAAAATAAATTTGTGGAAACAGACCAATGGTGATTTAAGAAAGCCAAACAGGAACAAATGAGGTGACTATGTAAAGGTAGAAGCAATGAAAAGGTTCTCAATTAATAATTCCAAATCAATGAAATGATTACTGGCAGAATCTCAGAACAGTTATCATGAAACCCAGGGCTAGACACTCCCTGAACTAAATTGCCTTTTGATCCGTCAAGGAAGGACCTGTGAAAAAGAATAAACAGACGAGCTGAGGAAGTTCTGCATATACTGCTTCTGAAGCACTGGCAGCCTGAAGTACAGATATTTGGGCAAAGCTCAATGGCAGCTCACACAGCCAATTTCAATCTGCTTTTGGGGGCCAGAAAAGGACATATGTGCTGTGGGTATAAAGATACTAGTGTAGCGGCCAGACTCTCCTCTTGCATGCACACTGACATTATGTGCTAATACCATTTTGCCCAATAGGAAGAGATGTTACTGGGGAGTATGTTTGCTCCCATTCTTATGTGAGATATACTGAGCATCTGATTCCCCTAACTGTAGTATACAGAATGATTCTATTCCAAGAATTGTGGTTGTTGTTGTCATCCGTTCAGTCATGTCCGACTCTCGGCAATTCTGTAGGAATCATTGGACATTTTTAAAACAGAGGCTGGATAGCCATCTGACAGAGAGGATGTTTCTGTGAAGGCTTAAGAGGGTGGCAGGTTACAGTGGATGAGCATAGGGTTGTGAGTGTCCAGGGGTTGGACTAGACTCGGACCCATGAGGTCCCTTCCAACTCTATGATTCTATGATTCTAAGTCTTTGCCATGTGCCCCGGTCTCTGACTGCTTCTTTTAGTTGGTTCATGTTCATCCCTGCATCGGCTTTGATCGTGTCAAGCCATATAAACCAGTGGTCCCCAACCTTTTTATCACCAGGGACCGGTCAATGCTTGACAATTTTACTGAGGTCCGGGGGGGGGGGTAGCTTTTTGCTGAGGGATGTCGCCGCTGCCACCTGAGCCCCTGCTCCACTTGCTTTCCCACCAGTGCCCCTGACTTCCTGCTGCCCACTGGGGGGCACTGCCAGCAGCAGTTGCACAGTGCCACGCCAAGGAGGAGCCCCAGCCATGGCGACCGCTGGAGAGCACCAAAGGCGAGCTGGCAGCAGAGTTGCAGGGCAGTCCCTATGGCAGCAGCTGGGGAAGAGCTGTGGACCGGTACTGACTGATCCGCAGACCGGGACAGGTCCCCGGACCGGGGGTTGGGGACCACTGATATAAACGATACTAGCATATAAACTGAAGCACTGGACATAAGTTTGCCACTCATGAAGATCAAACACAATGACTCAAAAGGTCAAATGTTAACTGGAAAAGTTTTTAAACTCTGAAAGCAGCTACGTCAGTTTACCTCAAAAAGCAAAACATTTGTGATTTTTCCTGCTGTCATTCTTTTCTGCTACATTTTTGTAAGCCAATTTCAAACTCAAAATAACATACGAAGAGCACAGGACAAAATAAACAGAAGCCTGCTATAAAACATTCTATGATTCTATGAACTGCATATGGGCTTTTTTCAATTGGAAATCCAGAAGTGAATGCTACTTTCACTCATACTTTCATTTTGGAGGGCAATCCTTCAAGAAACCTATTAAATATAAATATGGATTTCAGTTATCTACAAGGCAATCCTCACAAGGGGGGAAAGGACATATCATCTAGCTGGTATGCTGACATATCTGAAAAATGCACTGGTGCAGCTTTCTGTGCTGGTGTGAGAGAGGTTACACAGAGGAGCATGGCAGGTCCCTAAGCTGTTCCAGTCTGGGAATGTCCCCCAGTAAAATCCATGGCATAGCCCATATGCCCCCTGCTCCCTCCATTGCCAACGGTGGCACCTGGCAGACAATATATACCCTGGTCTTTTCATGGCCAGGTAAGGTGCCAAATTGCACAGCATGGGGAAATGTTTGCTGGTTTTGCAACCACTCACCAATGGCTGCGGCACCAGAGCCACAAGCGGGCCACAGTGCTGAGGTTCACAGCTCTGATGTTGTGGCTGCCAGTCTTCCAAGGCTGCTCTTACCCTCTGGAGAACAGGAGCAGCCACAGAAGACTGGCAGAGGCGGCAGTAGCAAGCAGGCTTCAGTGTGGGCCCCAGCCACAGAGGCCAGGCTAGGCCAGCCGCAGCGCCCAGGAGCCACAAAGGTAAGGAAGGAAAAGGAGCAGGTTGGAGTGAGTCTGGGTATGTGTATCTGAGAGGGGGAATGGGCAGGGGACAAGGATTCTCACCCCTTATATAGATATTCCACATAAGGGGTAAGAATCCTTGCCAGTAGTTTTTTTTTTTTTTAATGCATGCATTGAACAATCCTCATACTTCATTTATCAAATCACTGCAGTCTTTTAACTCTATAATATCCCTGAAAACTATTACATACTGAGAATTATTTCATCAGGACCAAATCCAGGTAGAAATATGGAACTGCCACGAGATCTTTCTAATGCATCCTACATCTTTTTATTCCGAGTATTTGCATGCATGAAAGTACTTACGGCCATCTATTGCCTTTGCTTCCAAGTGGACAATGTCTGGATCTTTACTAGTTCCCATCCTAGACCTGGAAAAGTAGAAACCAAAGCTTTAATTTTAAAATTTTCTATGTGAGTGTTTGTGCACATGCACATGTATGTAGGTGCTCCCGTATTTCTATATTTAAAATATTTTTAGGCACGTTCTTAATTCAAATATTAAATGATAAGATGATGACTGTAAAATAAAATATACTTATTTGCTCACAGAATTAGAAGCTGTAAAATACAAGATTCTGCAGATTATATGAATGGAATAAGATAGGCCATTAAATGCAATACAATTTATCTAATTATACAAATTTCTAGGAGAATCTTTGTAATCACATAATTTTTGTACTGTGCCACTTATTTATGGCTCATCACAATGAGAACCAAGAGTTCAGTCCCAGTTTTACTGCTCAATTAGAGGTGACATCATCTCCAATTCCACCAGAGAGAAGACTACCATTTTAGGCATGGAATTCCATTGATTTGCAAAGGCATGAGTGGCCCCATACACCTTTTCAAAAGCCCACATTTGGATTCTTGAAAATGACATACAGATAGAGCATACTGTTTCCCCTCCTTCTTCTGCTGCAATCTCAATCAGGAGGACACAGGTCCTGTGGCATTATAACTGTGGAATTTTATTCTTACATTGGTGGAGACATCCTTGTGGTGGTCTTGGAGACACTGTCACATCCAATTTAAGCATTATATAGTTGCTAGCTGCAAAGCCCGTTCCTAAGAACGGGCTTTGAAAGGGCCTCACCCCAACCCCTCCCACTACGCAGCTTAAGGTGGCTTGAGCATCTCACAGCCATATGGGGGCTGGCCAGCTCATTAGCAGGCCTGGGACAGAGCTCCTTAGCAGGCAGTCAGCAGGCCAGGTGGGTGGTCGTTAGCAGGCTGGGAAGAGCTCTTCTGCAGGTGGGAAGAGCTTGTCAGCTGGCCGGGTGGGAGTTGTCAGCAGGCCGGCAGGTGCTGGTTAGCAGACTGGGAGGAGCTCATTAGGGGGCTGGAGGGCTCGCACCCTCCACCATCACCCTTTGCCCAGGGCCCTCTCGCCTTACTTGCTGCACGCTCCAGCCACATCTGAGAGCAAAGTGGCTAGCTTCCAGGGATGGAGGGCGGGAGCTATAGGGGCAGGGCCAATCAGGGTGCACCCAGCAAAGCTGGCTACACTCTGATTGGCCCTATTCCATCTTGGACTCCCAGGGCACTCTCCACCCCCCGGCTGTTTCACAAATATTAAGAGGAACAATAGGAACAATGGATAAGGATAATTGTTATAGAATAAAAATCTAGGTCTTTCAACTCTTTAGAAATGCATTTCTGCCTCAAAACTATCCCCACATAAGGAAGCTTTCCTTTTAGATACTTATTAGAAAGGAAAGTAGGATTTCAGCACTGCCTTGGCAATTGCTGGGAGATTCTGAATATGGTACCTAGAGAGGAATTTTGGAGATAATGAATTCTCCCTAGTTTCTCTGGCAAGGAACATAGAAACATGGATAAATTCCTGAGTATCACTACAGAAGCCATTTTCTGGTCATTTTTTCTTCTACTCAGTTTCTCAAGGGCTGTTGGGACCAAGAGTGGAGTTTTACCTGCTGCAGGTAAATGGGAAGCCTAATGAAGAGGGAACTGAAATTTACCAGTCTATGACTCTTGGTATGTTCTTCCTATATAAGCTTCCTGGACATGTATTTGACATAAACAATTGTAATATTCAGAAACCACTGGAAAAAACATTTTAATCTGCTAGGACACTATATTGCAGAGTTAAAACTCATCATTTTCCAATACAAGTACTTCAAAGGAAGACATCAACTACTGAATTACAGGAAGCCAGTTTAACAAAACTGGTGAGATTGCATTATCATTAATTACTGTCATTGTGAATAGTCTCTCTGTACTATTCTTGATTACATTTGAATTTTACATAATTATATCACACCCTGTTCTTCCTGCCTTTCACAGTCCTTTGGCCCTGCTGTTTACAACTTTTTCTTTTTTGAAACATTGTATTTGTATCCACCAAGTGAGGAGATAGTATATGCATCCAGATGTGGGCTTTAGACCAGGAAAGCGTACGCTAGAATAAAAACATTTGAGTCTAAGATGGCACAAATTCTTGATTCTTTTTGCTGTAATAGATTAGCATGCTTTCCCATTTGAAATCACTTTGTAGCATCAAATGCCCTATTCTTGTTTTTCTTAAGAAAGAAGAATACCAAGTAAGACATCACAACTGGATACATCTTCAATTGAATGTTTAGGGGATTTCTGTACCCTTTAAATGTAGCATAATCTCCGTCAAATGCATGCTATATATTCAGGCCCCTTCACATGATGTTGCCCACATCCAGCGTCTGGCCCACTGACTGCTCTCTATACCCTCCATTTTAAAGCACTTCTCCGGGAATCCCAAAAAGTGGATTCACGATGCTAAAAAGGGCTTAGCAACAAGAGAACAACCAGCAGTCAATGAGCAGAAGGAAGGTATGGAGGCTCAAATGTACTAAAGTTGTCTGTAGTGTCCTGTCCTCGCTCCCACCTCCCTTTCCCTTGTTCCCAGGGACGAGAATGACTTTTAAAAAAATGGTGAACTTTCTGGAGCAACAAACAGGCAGATCCGTTTGTAGGCAATGCCAGATTAAAAAAAAAATCATTCAACAAAGCATGCCTCCCCCCCAAAAAAAAGATCAGGAACAATATTCATTTACTCATTTATCAAAGGATTCAGCCACTTCGGCTTCGGTGCCCATGGAAATCAATGGTGCCATAGACTATTATGGGAATGTTGGAGTTCCCGCCTTTCCCAGGGCTTGGGTTTGAGGTACAGCCTCCAAACTTTCAGGGTAGCTTTGGGAGGCTATTCCCTGTCTCCCCTTAAAATTGCAAAATGATTTGTCCAAGAAGTCCCAAAGAGGCTCCCAAAGAGGGTGTCCCCATCCCTCCATTATATCCAATGGAGACTTCCATGGGAGCTGAAGCAGACAAATCGGGCCCTTCATGCACTAGCCTAGTGATCCCATAAAGGGTGGTATTCAAAAGCACTATTTGTCTATGATTTATGCATAGGCATTGCAATGGAGAAGTATGACCTTTAAACTGTGTCAAAATATGGAAGAAAGGGATTGGTTGCCTGAATTGATTGACAGGTGGAAGCATGATGCGTATAAGTCGCATTGCTCTCTTCTGCCTCTTCCAGGCAACAGGTGGGGAGGGTGAGATATGCAAAAGCAAAGCAGACAAGGGCCAGACAGCAAAAAAGTGTGGAGGGCCAAGGGAGTGTGCTATAATGTCGCACTTTGCCATTCTGCGGGCATGACACTATTTCTACTTATGTGAAGAAATGCCATTAGTTATTCCTCTCCTCTGAACGGAACTCAGAGTGACTAACACCATACAAAATACATGCAATAAAAACAATACAAAAAGATTCAATAAATCCAAAGTCTATCTACTATTACGCAGGGTAGGATGCATAGATAGTGAAAAAACAGCTGAAATAATTTACTAGCTGACTGGCAGATCACAATCACTCAAAGACTTCCTGAAAAACAGTATTCCTGCATGCCTTGCAGAACCTAGGGAGGTCCCGCAAGGCACATATATTTTCAGGCAGCTAGTTGCATAAGATGGGGGGCTACTACCCTCATTTACACAAGGTAGACGTTTGTGGACCAGGGACCTTCAATAAATTTAGAAATGAATACTGGAGAAGACAGGGGAAGATCATGCTGGGAAAGGTGGTCCTGAATGCATGTGGATCCAAGGCTGTTTTGAGCTTTAAATGCAACATTTTGAAGTGGCAATGCAAAATTAATTGGGAATCAATGTAACTGCTATAGGATAAGTTGTGCTAGGATGTTCCTAGCAGCTGTGTTCTGGAACCGCTTGATTTTCTATAGTGTCTTCAAAGGTAGCCCTGTGTAGAGCACATTACAATAGTCCAGTTTCAAGGTGACCATTACATGCATTAACATAGTAAGCCCAAGACAGATAGGGAGCCAGTTGATAGGGCCTGCATAGATGGTAAAAAACAGTCTTTGTCACTAAATGTTTGTCCATGGAAAGCAAAGTATGGAGCCACATTCACAGTCTCCTGACAGAGTTGATTATATAAAATAAGACCCCCATCAAGGGCTGATAGAAGTGGTCATTCCAGTGGTCCAGGCTTTCCCAGACACATAATCTCTGTCTTAGATGGATTTAATTTCAACCAACTTCACCTAGCCTTTCCACCACTACATCTAGGCAGGAGGTCAAGACCAGAATTTGAGCTACCAGTTACTTCTTAAACAAGAGGTAGACCTGGATGTCATCTACAAATTGATGGTATCCACTCCAAAATTAAAACAATTATTTTGGTTTTCAGTTGTGGTTTTGGTTGAGTTTTGATGCTTGCAGGCTATGCTTTCTTGTCAAGGTATTCATTTATATTATTGTGTTTTTCCTCTATATATTTGTTTTATTTTATGGGTTTTGTAGAAAATTAAGGTTGTTTTGAGAAGTAATAAATAACTAGGGCACAGAGGAGTGAAAGATAACAATGTTTTCAATTAGACAATAAACACTGAGATACCCTCCCTTTATTTTAATAGAAAAACCAAATTCATTTCATTCCACATTAAATTGGAAAAAAATATCATTAAATCAAAAATAATGGATCCCTTCTTTTTAAACTTTTTTTCAAGAAACATCTCTTGAAAGCCCTAACCTATCGGCAGTATTTCAATGCAAAAGAACAAATACCAATAATCATTCCTTACTACATTTGAGTGAATCAAAAATGAATAATGTAGACAGCAATCTCTATTTGTCAAAAGCTAACTAAATAAAGTGCACAGGAGGGACAAAAACCCTATAGTTTTTGAATAATTACATATTGTCAGTTCTTGGATTAGAGGGCTCTAATCCAAGAACCTTCCTTCAATTTGCAAAAGAAGTGATACGTATTTAATTTATGAGGAAACGTGTCTAGAATAATAGTCTTATTGGCTCAGTAGTAGACCTTTGTTTTATCAATATCTTTTGTCATTTCTAACTGGCTTCAATTCTCCAGGATTTCAGACAGAGGTCTTTCAAAACGCTCACTAACCTGATTGGTGTAACTGGAGACTGAATCCAGGGCTTTTTGCATGCAAAGCACAGGCTCTACTACAAAGCCCCAGATCGTCCCATAAAGCTTCATTTGCTATTTTATTTTTTTGTGATATAGTTTGCGGGGAGGTCGGAAAACTTTTACAGTGAGGCACAAGGAGGCATCAGAAGCACTGGAAATATTAGGCATGTTTTAGAAGGCATTTCTTTCTTGTAATTCCACAGTTCAGTTGCTTTATGGATCCAGTGAGGGCTATTGACTGATTAAGGGGTTTTACTTTAATTCATCTTGCTGCTGTTATCCCATTATTTAATACACTCATTAAAAGCATGCTAGAACATATCAATTCAGGTGGAATTATGAGAATATGAATGATGAAAACCATTTCTCTTAAACAAATAGCACATACAAGTAATTTACTTATGCAGAGTGATTAGAGATCCTTTCACACTGGCCAGATTTTATTCAAATCAGCTCTTTATTATACAATGCAATAATTATGTGACTAATCAAGCTGATTCATTGACTAATGCTTTCATTAGCCCAGTGGGTTTTTTAATTTAAAAAAATCATTCTGCTTTGTCCAAGCTTAGGTATATACTATTTTGTCTTTTAAATTAGCGCTGTCCTTTTCACTCCCCGAATAAATGTTTATTTTATACTAGACACTGTATACATCACAGTATTCTCCCTCTACAGAAGTTTTTGAAGGTGGTGCATAAAGTAGTTGTTATAATTATGCATTTATATTTACTTCCCATCTTACTGATTTTATTCCCTTTTTGTTAAAATTGTTCTCAACAAATACAGAGTGGTCTATTTTTCTGCAGCAGTTAACATACTGGCCTTGACCCAGAAATGGGTTTTAAACGTATGTCAGTAAAGTCAGATGCCAAGCTTGCTTTTGATGAATCACACTGGCTCCCTGTTACCATCAAGGTTTAGGCCATAGGGTTGTTTTTTTATAAAGTGTTAAATAGAGTCAGTGTGGCCAGATTCAATCAACAGGCCAGAGACCAGGAAGTTCAGGTGGGTGTTGCACCATCATGATGACTGGGCTTGCAAATCTGGTTTAGAAGGATAACAACCAGGTATAAGCAAATTCCAAATCCCACAGATGAATTACACAGGTGAGCCTATATGTGGAGTTGTTAGACTACTGGACTATAATTTAGGATATCCAGATTTGAATCTGAACACTACAAAGTTTACTGGGTGCTCCTGGACCAATCACACACTCTTAGCCTAACTTACATTACAGAGTTATTGTGAGGATAAAATGGATGGGAGAAGAATGATTAGGGATGCCAGCCTCCAGGTATGCCCTGAGGATGCCTCAGAATGACAGCTCATCTCCAAACTACAGAGATTAGTCCCCTGGAGAAAAATGATGCTTTGGCGGGTGGACTCTATGGCATTGTACCCACTGAGGTTCCTGTCCTCCCCAGACTTCATTCCCAAATCTCCAGCGGTTTCCCAACCTGGATCTGGCACCCCCCCCCCAATCCCCTGGCACTGGCAAGGAAGAATGATGTAAGGTTTCAGTCCCCAATTGGGAAAAAGGTGGAGTATGCATGAAATAAATGCATTATTTTTTAAAGCCAGTTATTAAGCTGTCAATGGTCTGTCTGAATGTTGTTTTTATTTTAGGTTGAGTGTTTCATGCTAGATTCCAATTAATATCATTTAATGTTTTATTGTTATTTTTTCAGTTTGTAAGCTGCCTTCAGAGACTGCATTTAACGTTTCTAAGTAAATAATGAAATAATTTGCGCTCTGTGTCATGGAGGAATTTTTAATTCATATCAGCTTTCTTGGGCACTGAGGTCACTAAATGAGGTTTTGTTCCATCATTTGCAAAAGATCAGTGAGAAAAGGGGAGGGGAGGTCAGAGCAGGGCCTTTTCTGTGATGACACTTCTCTTTAGATTAGCCTGTTCAGGAGGTCCGAACATGTCTCATAATCATTGTTATTTTATTTTCATATCCTGTCCTTATTAATTGATTCACAGCAAGTAACAACAGATATAAAAATACAAATCATCATCACAATCACAAAACATTATCTTTACAAAGTTGTATAAGGATAACTTACCCGCTACCTGATTGGCCTCACCAGAAATATTTCCCCAATAGAAGATAACCCTGAGCCAGGAACAGCTCGCCCTGGTAAGTGTAGCCCAAATCAGGAGGGAGCCCTCAGCCAGAAAGGATTAATAAGAAATCAGTTCTCCGCTTCCAACTCCCTGCCAGTTTCAGATGCCAGGCTCTGAGCATGCCCTGCTTCCAGTAAATTGCCTTGGCCTCCTGGCATCTGAGTTGAAAGGACGTGGGGGGAGCGAGCCACCTACTAGCACAGTTTCTGTTTGCCTTCTGGAGGGGGCCACAGAAGGCCCAGAAAGGGGACCCTGCTGGCCCTCTGGGACCTAAATCAGCCAGGACAAGCCTCTGCCCTGGGAATGTTTACTCATGAGTAGGTGATGTAGGTCATGTGATGTTTGTCATTTGCAGTCTGATAAGGGAGGAATGCTTTGGGATAGACATCACAGGCAATCGCAGCAGAAAAATAATGCTGATGTGGGTGGGACTGGGAAGATATAGACTTTCCTTTTCCCATCTTGATACCACCTTTGATACCACCTTGTTCTTGCTGCAGTCTTTACAAGACCATCAGAACAAAGCAAATTTGAGGAGGAGGAGGAGGAGGAGGAGGAGAAGAAGAAGAAGAAGAAGAAGAAGAAGAAGAAGAAGAAGAAGAAGAAGAAGAAGAAGAATTGGTTCTCATATGCCATTTTTCTCTACCTGAAAGAGTCTCAAAGCGTCTTACATTAACCTTCCTTTCTTCTCCCCACAACAGACACCCTGTGAGGTAGGTGAGGCTGAGAGAGCCCTGATATTACTGCTTGGTTAGAACAGCTTTATGAGTGCTGTGGTGAGCCCAAGGTCACCCAGCTGGCTGCATGTGGGGGAGCGCATAATCGAACCTGGCATGCCAGATTAGAAGTCCGCACTCCTAACCACTACACCAAGCTGGCTCTCAATGATCCCTATGGCATGGAAGATGGGGAAAACTGTAGAGGGGATGCAGAAACACCATGAGGCCATGGGGACATGTAGAGGGGAAGAGACAGTGTTTCTCAGTGGCACCTTCCCAGTAGAAGAAGAGTTGTTTTTTATATCCTGCTTTTCACTGCCCAAAGGAGTCTAAGAATGGCTTACAACAGCCTTCCCATTCTATCCCCAGAACATGCAACCTGTGAGGTAGGTAAGGCTGAGTTTCTAACAGTTTCTAACAGGGTGGTGACTAGCCCAAGGTCACCCAGCATGTAGAGGAGCAGGAAATCAAATCCAGCTTGACACATTAGAAGCTGCTGCTCTTTACTTCTACATCAAGGTGTCCAAATTGCCATTGCCTTAAAGAGATGTAGCTAAAGGACAGGCAGAAGCTGTTTCAGGAGGATGGTGTAAGATTTTTTTACTTGCTCATTGACAATTATGGGATTCTTTTCCTTTACATTTGGGCCTTCATTATCAGGGTTCTCTAGGTCCCACGTGGAGGCTGGCATTCCTGAACAGTGGCAGGGAGGTCAGCATTTTCATGATGTTATTCTTGTCCTCAACACAGGCCTGGAAGAACAGCAATATCTTACAGACACTCCAGAACTGTTTAAGGACAGATCTCACTGGGAAGACCATTCTACCAGGTCAGGTCCAGGGCCAAAAAATCCCTGGCCCTGGTCAAGGTCAGTTTTACTTCTTTATGTGATTTTATACTAAGAAAAGCTTCTTATCCCTGACTCTCTAGAAACTTATGTTTATTTTATAGTTCACGTCTTAATCACATTTAAAAATCCCTCCTCCCAATAATAAGTGGACAGTTTACTGAGATTTTTTTTATCAGAGTTTCATCAACCTGAATTCCCATGCTCTTTTGCAAAAATGTAAATCACAGCTACTGTTTTTACTTTTTTTAAAATGATGGGAAGACTCAGTCATGCATTTCCCAGCATTTGTTTTTTCCTGACATTTAGCGCTCCACCAATAGGAGCTGATGGAAGAAAATTGGTCTAATGGATTTTCTGCAAGTACATTGTTGGATTGTTCAACAAAATCTTTGTTATTTGCAAGTAAATGAACTTGTAACACAAAGGCTGCAAACCTCCATGTGTTGAGGACTGTAATAGATACCCACATATGAAAAAAAACAGCAAAAAAAAAAAGGAACATCTGTTTAAAAAGAAAAAATGTAAAGTTAAATAAATAAATGCTACGCACACTCAGATGTCCTTATACATAACATACATAGATAACAATGTGTACTTTATAGATATAATGAATAATGAGTGGAGAAAGGCTTTCACTAAGACATGCCTAAATATTCAACCACTTGGGAGTTTTAGGAAGCTGCTTCAATGGGATTCCATGTAGTAAACGAGACTGCTCCTGTGACGGTAGGTCCATTCAGGATTCCTCTCAGGTCATATACCATGCCCGAGATATGCGGCTGAGTGTAAAGGTTTCTTGAGGACTATTATCTCTCAATTCCCAGAAAGGTCAGAAAAAGGTATAATAGTATCACTACTGGCAGATAGGATGGAAAAAAATTGTTACTTTCCAAACCATAAAGATTATGATAAGACATTATTATGATTATTTATTATTTATTAAATATCTATAAGGGGCTCGGGGCAGTACAACATGCTGACATAAGTGTGATTGACCTACACACCAACTGTTCTACACTATGGTCATTATGTATTTTAACTTTCATATGAAAATGTCTCAATATGTTTTTTTTTCTATTTTGACAGAATTACTGGTGACTGCAGTAAAAACATCACAATATGACAATGATCAGGCTTATATAATATTAAAACATGTGACAACATCATTTCTTAGTAGGACATAGATGGCCTGCCAGTCAAAGTCTAACGGTGTACTCCAGAGGGTGGTCAGTGAAAGTGATCAGGGACCTGATCAGCTGCTATGCTGTCATATCTCCAAAATACACTGGCATGTCTTAAAGATATGCCAGTGTAGCACCCTGCTGCCACAGCATCATGGCTGGTTGCCAATATGGATCTGCTCTGGTTCCCTGCTGGAGCACCCTCTGCATCACCAGGAGAGGTGTCAGGCTCATGGTTACAGCAGGAGATAGTTGGCTCTCTAAATTTCCTCAACTTAGGAACATCCACAGAACTGATATGAAGTTACGCTGTCAAAAACCACAACATAGTTCACAGGTATCCATGCAACAGAAAAGGTAAATGTTCCCCCATCTGGGTGCAGCTCTGTATTCAAGCCCTGGAATAACACAGAATGCTGACTATAGCAGCAGCCAGTCACACACCCGCACCCACACTATGCAAAACTCAATCAGGACTCCCCATAGCTCAGCTAATAGAGCAAGCAGCAAGGGATTCTGCCTCTGAGATTAACAGGCTTGCACATATAGAACACGCAGCATTTCATCCTGTTAGTGGGAAATACACAGAAAGGCCACTTAGCACATATACAAGGTAGGGGGAGCAAATCCCCTTGTTTTGTGACTAGCAGCCAAGATTCAGTTCAGAATCACCTCCACACTCCAGCTCTATTCTAGCAGGCAAAAGCCAGTCACCCCCACCCTCCCAGTTCTCTTAGGTCACCAGCATCCTTGGAATGCCATAGAAGAAGGCTGAGAATAGATCTACATGATAGGCAGGGCTGTACATGTCTCACTGCTCATGCCAGCTGCCTGATGATACTGGAGATGAGTATTTGCAGGACTACACCTGAGAAGATGGTTGTACACATGTCTTGGCACGAGGCTCTAAAATCTCCTTAGAGAAGCTTTTTTGCATGTGGACATAGTGTTTTTCAGGTTGTGAATCTGCTGACACTGCCCTTATTGATTTCTGGAAACCTGACCTCTGACCAAATGATACAGGACTTCTGAAACCACTTCTGGCATTGCTATTAGAAAAATGCTATAGCCTGATACTGGAATCTGGCAAGTCAGCCAAACAGAAGTTTGTGCCAACCTCACCCTTCCTCCATGTGTTCATTCTGTGCATCACCTCAACAATGCAGCCTCTTATATACAAGGCTAGTGGTGTGCATATATGAGTGTTGTCAGGCAGCTGCCCCCATGTATTTTCCATGTCTTCAGAAAGTGTACTTAGGCTTGCTAGCAACGATAACGGGGATGACAGGGATTTTGGCAGTCCTATACCAGCATTCACAAACACATACTTATGTTTAAAGCTCTCCCTGTCACTAATTTTTTTGACAAGCAATTTAAGTTCAGGGAAAAACAGTAGGACAGACTAAATAAAATAAAATGTATATGTACCAGTGTTTTATTACCAAAGAAGGAAGGAGGAATAGCAGGAGGTACAGAGTGGGAGGAAAGACCTCAATGTGGGTGGTGGAAGAGTTGTGTCTGAGAAAAGGGCAGAAGGGAAAACTGACAGAACCTTTATGCTTTGGAATGACCATCAGCCTGGGAGCCAAACATGAAGAAGAAATACCAAAAAAGCACTCTCAGAAACCTTGGGAAAATAGCGACTAGAAAGCAAACTGAGTGCCGAAGGTAGAAAAGCCATAAAAAAGGTAAAGGTAAAGGTATCCCCTGTGCAAGCACCGGGTCATGTCTGACCCTTGGGGTGACGCCCTCCAGCGTTTTCATGGCAGATTCAATATGGGGTGGTTTGCCAGTGCCTTCCCCAGTCATTACCGTTTACCCCCCAGCAGCAAGCTGGGTACTCATTTTACCGACCTCGGAAGGATGGAAGGCTGAGTCAACTTTGAGCCGGCTGCTGGGATGGAACTCCCAGCCTCATGGGCAGAGCTTTCAGACTGCATGTCTGCTGCCTTACCACTCTGCGCCACAAGAGGCTCTCTAGAAAAGACATACAAAATGACAAAACCCAACAGAGGTGCATGGGGAAATACAGAATGGAGAAAAACCCTGATGGATATGCACTACAAAAGCATGGGAAAACACCAGAGCATAAAAGTCCAGTAGCATTTTAAAAGCAGATTACATATAATTCACTATGAGCTTTCATGTGGTGCAGTTCAGTTCTTCTACAGATTGACATGGCCATTCCTCTACACTCCCCATCTCCTTCCTGCGGATCTACTTGGCTGGCTGCTGTATGTAGCTGGCAGAAGGAACAGGTTACGGGTGGTATGAGGCTAGCTTTCATTCTCACGTTTCTCCACGGAACTGCTGACATTTGGTCAGCCATGCAGCCTGTCAGCTTAAGCATATGGGAGATTCAAGATAGATGGGGAGTAAGGGTACAGCTCAAAAGAGTTTTTGAAGGGGTGACAGCCAAAATTAGGGGTGTCCAGGGTAGTACATCAGGTGGGCTATCCTGTTTCCCCTTTGGAGCTTTGGGTGGTGAAATGGCAGCTCCAAAACCTTTGCCTCTGTCTTCTGTTCATGTGGAGACTGAATCTAGTGCTGTGTTTTTCCTGTTTGTGCAAAGTTGCCTGTTTGATTTCATATTGCTGGTACCTGATATGATATCAGAACTACTGCCAAGAACTTACTGATGGCATGCCTGCCCTACATCTACCTCCGTGGTTAGGTTGTTGGTTGTGTGTGTGTGTGTGTGTGCGCGTGCACGTGCACGTGTGAGGGGGAGTTGTTGATGTTTTAAGCTTGGTCTCTTTTCCCCTTCTTTTTCTGGGGAAAGGCATGTGATGATTGGCAGCACTTCTGTGTACCATTCAGAGGAATGCCATCAGGCACTACTGCCTGGTTGGTGGGCAAACTCATGGTTAGAGTCTGCACATTGCATTCCTCCGCTCCCCACATACAGCTGCAGAGATCTAACCAGTGCCCCTATTATGTCGCCATATCAAATCTCAGAATTGGGATGTCCATGTAGCAGGGTCAAAATAAATACAGAATCCTCCATTCAAGGAAAAGGTATTAAATGAATTGGGAATTTGGATGGATGTTTTCATGGTATCAAATGGTTAAAAGAAAAAAAAATCCAAACGGTGGAAAATCAACAGATTAACAATCGATTTACGTATAAGCTGTTTCGCCTTAGTAAAGCTAGACTCTCAAACCATATACCAAATCCTGTCTCTTTAGAAGTTTCCCTTTCCAGAGATTTTGAAATGTCACTGGTTTATCTTTCTGATGGCATTTTGTCTCTCTTTAGAGCATGTGGTGGTATTACTTAATAAATGCTGTAAAGTCCCATAATGTCCTGATGCAGATAACGGAGAAAGCACTGAAGAAATAAAGAACCGTGACAGAGGAGGACGTGATTTGGATCCAAATCTAGGAAGGCAGTATAGTGCCAGGCTATGAACTGAAGGGGATGCTGTCAGGGAGAAGCAGAGCAAACTATACTTACCTACCACTGAGAAAGACCTACAGTAATACATTATCCAGTCTACTACTAGCAGTAAGGGAGATGAACCTTCAGATTTTAATACACAAGAACAGTTTTCCTACAGAGAGATAGCTTTTTCAGTCACCTTGGTATAGAGAATGATGGAAACAGCCATAGAGGCACTGGGGGAAAGGGGATTTTAGGGGACAAAGAAGGAGAAATATGTATTTCTGTAGCTTTGTTAGATTTCAGACAAAAGAAACAAAGGTATATTTCATATTTACACAGTCACTCTACATATTTGCATTATCGAAAGGAGAATAAATTGAGACAAAGCACAGAAAATGAATGTGTCAACGCTTATGAAAGCTTTTCTGCAGAAGAAAAAGAGCTTCAGTACAGAAGAATGCCCTCAACCTATCCACTTAGAATGCAGCCCATATAAAAATGAATCAATAGGGACAAATGTAAAGTTCTGCATTTAGGTAGGAAAAACCAAATACACCAATATAAGATGGGAGAGACTTGTCTTGGAAGTAGCATGTGTGCAAAGGATCTAGGAGTCTTAGTAGATCATACAATGAACATGAATCAGCAGTGTGACTCAATGGCTAAAAAGGAAAATGGGATTTTGGGCTATAGTACACGGAGCATCGTGTCCAGATCATGGGAGGTGATGGTACCGCTTTACTCTGCTCTGGTTCGGCCTCACTTGGAGTACTGTGTTTAGTTTTGGGCTCCCCAGTTGAAGAGGGATGTTGACAAACTGGATTGTGTCCAGAGGAGGACAACAAAGATGGTGAGGGGTTTGGATACCAAGACATATGAAGAAAGATTGGGGGAGATTGGTCTGTTTAGCCTAGAGAGGAGACGACTGAGAGGGGATCTGATAAACATCTTCAAGTATTCAAAAGGGTGCCATATGGAGGATGGAGCAGAATTGTTCTCTCTTGTTCTGTCTGTCCCTCTGTCCGCAGAGGGACAGACCAGAACAAATGGGGTCAAATTAATCCAAAAGAAATTCCATCTAAACATCCAGAAGAAGTTCCTGACAGAACGGTTTCTCAGTGGAACAGGCTTCCTCGGGAGGTGGTGGGTTCTCCATCTTTGGAAATTTTTAAACAGAGGCTAGATAGCCATCTGACAGAGAGGCTGATTCTGTGAAGGCTCAAGGGGGTGGCAGTTTACAGTAGATGAGCGATTGGGATGTGAGTGCCCTGTGTAATGCAGGGCGTTGGACTAGATGACTGATGAGGTCCCTTCCAACTCTATGATTCTATGATTCTAAATAAATAAATGATAATTAAAGATGATGTGAATGTGATCACCATGTGAACTTACCATGATTGCATATATGTCACTCTTGTAGAGTGCCCCCTTAGCACGCTAAGACAGCTCAGCTCTTTGCCAAAAAGCAGATAGAAGCCACTAGGAAAACAGATCTATGTAATCTGAACATCAGATGTAATATTCTCTATACTAAATTTTCTTCATTCTCACCACCTTGCTTTCCCTCTTTTCCTGTCAATGTACATGCAAAGGAGTGCACAAGAAGATGTGCTTTTGCCCTCTACATATGTGCATGACTTCTAAAAAGCAGCAAAAAAAGGTAGCTCTACTCTATAAGGACCTACAATATGTTGTGTGGAGCTCTGCCACCCACGTCAGGGATCCTACTCCTGGTTTAAAGACCAGTAGCCGAAGGAATGCAAGGGTTTTCCCCCAAAAAATAACTAAGGCTGAGCATGTGTGAACCTGCGTGTATGAATCGATCCTAATCAGAAAAGTCCAACTATCCTACCTAGTGAGGATGATGATGGGAACTATTGTTCTATTTTGGGAACAAAGCTGATGGATAGAGGGGGGATGTGTAAGGCCCAGCCATGAAGAGAGGCCTCAAGCAGAGTGATAAAGTGATTATTTTATTCAAATTAAAGTTGCTAAAGCCCATTACACTCCACCAGCTAAGCCAAGTTCTCTTGTCTCCCTTGCTGAATCTCATGACCTTTCTTCCTTTATTAATATAATCTCCCCTCCCCACAGCTCTTGGGGGCTTGAAATGTTCTTTCCAGAGGCCCCAATAAGGTCCAAATTAAACATGATACTGACAAGAAACAGCACTCACCCAGAGGGCTTTGCACTTACAGCACTGCATCTGGTTTAACCAACCTAGGCTGTTACCTGCACAAAGCAATTATGCAGGCTTAGCTAGCAGCCCAGAGACAGGTGGGTGCTGCACTACTGTGATAACTGAGCTTGCAAGTATGTTTTAGAAGAGGAGAAAGTCAGTTTAGATCAATCCCAAGTTCCACAGGTGAGCCAACAGTGTGCGGTGGTGAGTGTTGGTCACCTTACCATCCCTCATAGGATTGTTGTAAGGATAAAATGGATAAGGGGAGAAGTTTGTAAACCAATGTGGATCTCCAATCAGGCTAAAAAAATGGAGTATAAATGAAAAATAAATGTTTAGACGGAATTTCTTTTGAATTAATTTCATGATACTGCATCTGGTCCCTCCTTCCTATGTAAAATAGTGCTGTTTTCTCAGAACACCTAAAATGAAATTGACTAACCATGTCATCCTAAGCAGAGTTTATTTTAATGGACTTGGTAAAACTCTACTTAATGGTAATACTTTGGGCCAGCTAAGGAAACCTTGGCTAATTTCATTTTCCGTGTACTGGGACAGTAGTTGGTGCACTCGTTTGGACAAAATATATCAGACTGGTCACTTTAAGTCCCGTGGACTGAGAACTGAGTAGTCCAATATTAGGGAGAGTGTTATTTGATAATGATGATGATTATGATGATTTCTTGCTATTATTATCTTTAAAAAGATCACCATTTTTCTTTTTAATTTAGAAATTCAATTCTGATTCAAGTTCAATGCAAAAAAAAAAAAGTTCAGTTCAGGTTAATTAGCAAAATAACCCACAACAAAAATCCTCTCTGAACTGGTGTTTAGGTTCGGTTTCTAGTCTGACTCCATCCTTTTAGCACCAAACCATCTTTAGTCTCAAAAGTGGAACATACAAGTATTAGAATGGTCAACTGTTCATATCTCATTAGAATCCAAAATCTACAATGCCAAGCAAAATCTCTTGATTAGGTTCTACATAGTCATATTATAATTGAAAAATCACAGGATCCATAACAGGCTCAAAAATATCCTTACACTACTAATTCTGTAATCTATCAACAGATTCAATGGGTCAAAATTTCATATATATATATATGTGTGTGTGTGTGTGTGTGTTTAGATATCTTACTCCACTTTTCCAAATCTACTCAAAACAGCTGACAAAATATCCTAATAAAAATAAAATCTCACATACTATTATCCACCTAATAATCCAGTCCAAAATCAATAAATCGCTCTAAAACATGTTCCCACATTTCCCAGAGTGTCTGCACCATCCCACCCCTCCCTCAATCACTTACTGAAAGGGTGACTAGTTGGTTGCTGAAAAAGAAAGTAGGGCATGATGAAAACCTCCTCTTCGTCTGAAAAGCATCTCTGACAAAAAGGAACTGAGCACCCCCCTCTTCCCCAAAAAACAGATGGGGGAAGGACTGCTTCATTCTCCATAAACAACCTTCTAACAAGAACAAGGAAGGCAGAGGAGGTTACAGAGAAAGCTATCGCTGGGCACTTATCGACTTTCTTCCAGATCTAAAGTTCTGTGCCACACTCTTGTTCTGTCAACTGCAGACAGAAAAGAGCTCATGGGGAACTACTCTTGACATATAACCAATTGATGATAATGCAGATAAGCAAGCTTTGTGGAAAAGTCCTTTTTCTTCAACTAAGCAAGGAGATTTAACAAATAGGGATTGAAGATGAGGCATTTGTCTGAGAAGCTCTTGTTTCCCATCTGACACTACCTATGGGAAATTACTCATGGAACAGGGTTTGTAGGCCAACCGTAACACAATTTAGATCTTTCTCATATCTAGCTCTAGACTCTCTTCTTCGCCTCACTCACAAGATATCCACAAGGCATCATCATGCATTATGCTGAAGGAAAAATGGCTGTGTAAATCCACAAAAAGCCTTCTCGAGTGCACATGATGTAGCAACCTGTGAAGCTAACTAAATCAGTAGGAGTCTGGTCAGTGTCTGGTTGGCAGACATCCTGGAAACCCTATGTGTGCTGCCTTATGTTCTATGATGGAAGAAAAGAGAGACATAAATATAATGAACAAATAATGTAATTGAATTAAATAGGCCACTTAAAAAGAATAATAGTAATCCCACTTCATTTATCACATTTATATCCTGGCATTCTCCCAAGCTCAGTATAGTGTACTTGGATTTATCTGACTGTATCCTCAGAACAATAGTGTGACATAAACTTGGTCAACAGATGGTAAATTTCATGTCCAAGAGGGGATCTGAATACAGGCCTCATTGGTCTATGTACAATATTCTTGGCCCAGAAGGCAAATGATGCACTTCCTGGTCTGAAAGTATGAGTTATTCTGCAGCAGAAGTTAAGCAGTTTGAAAGGGAAAAGTGCCTGAACGAAATCCTATGTAAGCAGCTTTAAGATAAGAGAGAGACAGAGAGAAATATAATGTAATGAAATAAATATCTCTAATGTTACACTGACACTTCTTAATGGAATTTGCACTCCCTTGTAAATTATGCAGCTATTTAATCAACAGCCATGCCTTCTTCATAAAGAAGAATACAGCTGATATGGCATTTAACATCTTGGCAAATGGGAACTCTATTTTTAAAAGCATGGCTGTGCCTCCAACTATCCTGAATGTATTTATTTAGTGCATCCCCTTCTTGCAAGCCAGATAGTACCAGTGTGTATATGCTCTTCGGTGATAGACATAAGCCGCAGAGTTTCAGCATGGACATCCTAGCAATGTTGCTTTACTTGCTCGGACCAAAATACAGATTCTTTCATTACTGAGCATGCATAAACCACTGAAGCAGCTTCACAGGAATTGCATGGAGATGTTCTAAAGCAGGAAATAGAGCAAAGATCCAACAACAGGTTAACAATAGGATATCAGCCAGTGACTACTAGCTCTTAAGATATTAATATATCCGCTTTAATAGTCACTGTTCTGCCAGAATACAGCAGAAACCACCAGAGGGAACCAGAAGTCTTTGTGTATTTGGCTCCACTGGTCTTACTGACAAAGTTCTCATGGTGGGTGAACACTTTCCCCGTGTCTTTGTTCTATCACTTCCTTTACCAAAGACATCACAAAGTCTAAAAACAGCCTAAATCAGTTGTCAGAATCTGCCAAATATCACAAACCAGAAGGGAATTTATCTGATCACCAAGTTAAGGTCTTCTGAGTGGCAATGAAGGACAGGAGCAGCAGTCACCACAAAGGCATTAAGACCTGCAGTTCAACTCATTTTGCCTTCTCCCACACTTACCCAATAAAGGACTCACCAAAGGCTGGGAGTCATCGGGATGAAGTAGGAATATAGTGTGCTTTTCATATTGGCAGCGGGTGGTGAGCACAAGGAGGAGCTGCCACTACTTCTGCTCCTGCTGTTTCTCCTCTTACATACAGAATAAGGAGAGCTGCAGTATCAACACTAAAGCCACACTACCTGATAGGGGCCCATGTGTGAGTGCAAAGGGGTTTCTTGATATTAGGGTTAGAAATATTAGGAATGAAGAAAGAGCAAGCACTTTTTCCCTTTCTCCAATGGAAAACTATGGTCCTCCCCTTTGTGCTTCCCATTGCTGCTAGCAAAAAGTAAGGCTTTATTTATTTATTTATATTTATTTATTACATTTATATACCGCCCTCCCGGGAGGCTCAGGACAATTCACATGGAACATAGGGACAGGAACAATACAGAGAAGTCATTAATCATAAAACAATGGAACAATAAATAGTAAACACTAAGAACAATACATTCATAACTGGAACATAATGAGCCCATGAATGGTCAGCATTTGTTTCATGGACTGGAGGCTTGGGGGCCCAGTGGAAGATGTTGGAACAAGTGGACCTTAACCAAATGCCTGGCAGAAGAGCTCCCTTTTGTAGGCCCTGTGGAATTGTTCCATTAGGGCCCTGATCTCTGGGAGCTCCTTCCACCAGGTGGGGGGCCATGACAGAGAAAGCTCTGGTCCTGGTTCAGGTCAAGTGACCTTCATGATCGCCAGGCAGTTGGAGGGGGCAGAACATAAAGCTTTTTGAGGGGTGTATATGAAGAGGCAGTCTGTGCTGCCCCAGCCGGGCACATGCAGGGTTAGTGCAAGGGCAAGCACAGTTACAGAGTCAAGCAAGTTCAAAGCGTGTACCAGAGAGTAAACAAAAGTCCAGTCGGGGTCATATCAGGAATTGCTAGTGGATGAAGTCCAAAGGAGAACCGAAAGAGTTGTCATTTATCTTTACCAAGGTCAAGCCGGGAATCTGTGGAGCATTCAATCAAAGCGTAGTCTAATCGGGAGTCAGTCAGAGCTTCGCCGAATCATCAGTGAGCAGGAAACCAGTCAAGGCAACGGGTGGACATATGCACAAGTTGTAGCCACACTGAGAAGCAGTTCGGCTGTGCTTAAGAACAAGCTGAGCTGTCACACCAAGTGGCTGCGCCTAGCACTCAGCCTTCCTCCGATGAATGAACCCCACCTGAGCCCAACCTAGCCTGTTGCTTTAGTCTAAGCCGAGCACTTTTCCTGCATGTTGCCAATGTTGTCCTCCTGCATTCCCTCCTGCGCTCTGGAGATGAGTCTGGGCTGTTCAGGGGTGTTGCTGTAGGCTGAGGTAATGCTGGTGCAGAGGGCATGGTGCTTGTCTGGCTGGGACCTGGTTGTGGCTCCCTATCGGGACTTGCCTCTCCAAGCAGCACCCTGCTGTTTTGCTCCAGCTCCTCCACTTCTTCCTCCAAGGGAGCTTGCAGAATGAGCTCAGGCAGTGGTGCAGAGGCACCCTCTGGAGACGGGGCCATGACACAGTCCCTCAGTTACACTAGGCCCAGACCACGTATGGCCTTACAGTTGATTACCAGCACCTTAAATCTGATCCAAAATTCAACTGGAAGCCAGAGCAGTTGTTGTAGAAAGGGCCGAATGTGGGACCTCCAAGGTGTTGCTGTGAGGAACCTGGACACTGCACTCTGGACCAGCTATAGTATCTGGATCAAAGTTAAGGGTAGGCCTGCATAGAGCAAGGCAGAGTCTGCACTTACTTTGTTTATTCCATTGTCAATCCTGTTGAATTCAGATCACTTTGAACTCGGATCTTCCTCTCTCCCCCCCCCCCCCCCCCCATTGAAACAGGAAAGTCTTCTGCACGTGGTTAGGGTAGTTCAGAAGGGGGGGAGCCAAGCCTCTTCCTTTCTTTTCTTGAAGGGTGGGGGGAGAGGAGCCAAGCAGGAGCCTCTTTCTTTTCTTGGAGGGTGGGGGGGAGATGATCGAAAAAGGCAGAGAAGGTTTCTACCCCATGGCAAGGCTGGAAACATGACTGGGATGGGTCTAAGTATGGAACTGCTTGGAGCTTACTCCAAGAAAGCTGATTGTTGGTCTGCAACAGCCCTTTCAAGCATCTTTCCCAGAAACACAAAGTGTAAGAGAGGATGATAGCTGTTGGGCTCTCACAAATCCAGAGATCGTTTTTGAGCAACAGGTAGGCAACTGCCTTATAAAGCCTTCCAAGCCCCGTGCTGAAGCCTGCAGTGGGTGGGGAAGCCTTCAGCATGGGGGGCGGGGCAGCCTCCAGTGCAGGGCTCCAAGCCCCGTGCTGAAGCCTGCAGTGGGTGGGGAAGCCTTCAGCATGGGGGGCGGGGCAGCCTCCAGTGCAGGGCTCCAAGCCCCGTGCTGAAGCCTGCAGTGGGTGGGGTGCGGGGCAGCCTTCAGTGTGGGGGAGCGGGGCGGCCTTCAGCACGGGCCTCCCGCACCCACCCACTACCCACTAGTGCCCGCTGTATTTCGGATACAGCGGGCTTAATTGCTAGTTTTTATATATTTTAAAACATTTGTTAAACATTTATTGGGTGATATGACCAATGTGATATAGCCAGTGATGGGTCTGTAAGGAGAGGGGGCCCAGAAGGGCATATACACAGCTTTGCTTCCCAAACATATTTTTCACAATTGTGTCATTTACAACAGTGGTCCCCAACCTTTTTTCGGCTGGGGACCGACAGACGATGGCCACACCCGCGCAGCGCGCATGCGTGGCCCATGCACGGCGTGGCCCTGATTCCCTCTCCCCGCCCTCCCACAGTAAGAAGCTTCCCAGGCCGCAAGCTTGCGGCCCGGGAAGTTTTTTACCGTGGGGGGGGAAAGGGAACTGCGGCCCGGCGCCCTGGCCTTCGCGGCCCGACACCGGGCCGCAGACCGCAGGTTGGGGACCATTGATTTACAAGGTTTTGCAAATCCTGAAGACTGTTTCAGGGGATTCTCAATGGTAAAAAAAAAAAAAAAGTTGAGAAATGCAGCCCTAATCGGAGGCTAAATTGACATCAATTAATTTAGGAGGCTGCAACTCTGCTTAGGATGGCATTGTTAATGTGTCTTATGTATTTCCCTGAGTTGATTTTGGTAAACATCAAAGTTCTCTGTGGGTGTGAATCTGAGTGTGAGTATGGAATTGCATGCATCATATAGGCAAAACAGCTGAAAATTTTGATATCTCCTCAAGCTTGCCCATTAACACAGCTCCATCCACAGAAGGAACAATAGAAGCAAAAATAAAAGATCTCTTTCAAGACACAATCAGAAAGGATGGCTGCCAAACTCTCATTTTACCCAGCAATGTCATTCAGCCAAAGGTCAGAGGCAAGATAAAATATGAGCTAAAGCCATTGCTTGTCACTTTTTCCTCTTCTATCTCAACAGAAAGCAAGCAGTTCTGTATCTTGTGGGCTAACCTTACAGGAATCCTCTATATTATTAACTACTGTCTTGGCAGGGGCAGGAGGGGGGGGAGGGTAACAGGCAGTTCCTAGTTGTAAATTATTATGGAAGTTGCTGTTGCAGCAAACATAATTGCTTTTGCCTGGTTGGCTAGATTTACTAGCAAGAAGATTTTCTCATAGTCCTAATTTCATGTGATATCTCCCCCTTTTTCTAGTTAATAAAATTAACCGGATACTTCAGCGTGAATGGGCAAAAAAGACATGGCCTTCATTTGCACAACATAAACCTACCAGAACAAGATACATTTTCACATTAGTAGACCATGCAAAATGATTGCAAGGTGCTGGCCTCCCGTTATGATGTTAAATATGTATGTAACAGAAATGGTAATCCCAATTTAAACTACACACAAGTTTACTTTCAAGGTTTAAACTGCATGAAGATGCACAAGTGGTGACTTTGTTCTAATGTGATGTGGAATGGAAACGCAAGCACCAGGGTCAGAACAACATATGACTTGGCCTGCTTAATTTGGACTTAACATGATGCTTGAGACGTGCAATAAGGCAATGTAGAACTTACTTGCCTTATCTCTGTGCCAGAGAAAATTGTGTCAGCAGAACCACTGAGTAATAAACAGGAGAGTGGGGTGTACAAACCAAGGGCTGTAGATTTTCTTCCATATGGAATTGGGATCTGTGCTCTGTCTTTGATTCTGGGACAGAATCTCTGGAAGTCTGTGGATTTAAACCCCCTTATATGTCTACAAGTGATTATTTATAGTGTATTGTTTTACATATCCATAATCTATCCAACAATCATGCTTCACCATTTCTTCTGTTATCACGAGCTCACACCAAAGCTGCACATCTCAGAAGCAGATTTCAGCACTGACCCACTGTCCAGGGAAGACTAAGTCTTGTGGGTATCCCTGCTAACAGCATTCATATTGAGGTGGCTAACTCCTGTGTTGTGAGGGCCATATCTGACATAAATGCCACTTAGTTGGGCTGGGCTATATGGGCCATTAAACATAATGCCAGACAAGAATCAGAGATATAAACTTTATAAAAGGCAGTACCTGATAAGCTCTGAGTTGGTGTATCCTTGCCATAAGGCCCCATGGGCTAGAGACGAGACTGCAAAAGAAGACCACATGGGTGTAGTGGAGAGTCAGCGGTGCATTGCTGGGCAGACATTCATCTGTTGTCGGGGGGGGGGCAAACCCCTTCTCTTTAGCTAATTCTCGCTGCCAGTGCTGTGAGCTTGGGCTCCAGGAACATTGTGATCTCCCTCCACCCCCATGCCACCATAAAAGGCGCAGCAATGACAGATGTTCAAGCCTAAGATTTCCCACAAGCCACACCACTCCTATGCAGTGGCAGCTGCCACTGGCCAAATGCTGCCAGATTGTCCAAAGGGAGAGGTAGGCAACTGCTGCCAGATTGTCCAAAGGGAGAGGCAGGCACTACATGTGCAAGGCCGTGTGTGGTTAATGCCCCAGGCCACCCAGCAATCAGTATAACTGGAGATTGCCTAAGAGTTGGTAGCTGTCTACAACTGAAGGCCACCAGGTGGTTCATGGGGGAGGGAGGCCTGGCCACTGAGTCACACGTACAGTGGCATGACTAGGCCCCCAGAAGAAACTGCCAAGTAAATCCCCCAGGCAGGGGGAAAGCTCCGCTACTCCTAGGGCCAAGAAGGCCCTCCAGTAAGTGTAGATGGGGGACGGGGAGGGGAAAGGCTCCAATCCCCCAGGGCGTTCCTGGCCCTCTGGTAAGTGCAGGAGAGTGGGGAGGGGGAAGCCTCCGCTCCACCCAGGGCCTTCCAAGCCATCTGGTAAGTGCGGAGGGGGAGTTAGGAAGGGGGAGCTCTCTGCTCCCCCCCCCCCCAGGCCTCCCTCTCTCCTTGCTATTTCTCCCCCTCCCCGTTCTAGTGCCCATTGTATCAGCTACAACAGGTTTTAATTCTAGTAGCATATAATCCATGTGAAAATAGCCAGTAAATATATAACAGGCTAGAGAGACATGACCAGTGATTCAGGATGAAAATAACCAAAGACAATCTTAGCGTTCAACAATGGATTTTTTTTTGGGGGGTGGGGAGTTCTTGAACCAAACAGTAACTCACATTTTCTTAATAATAACTTAATAAAAGCAACATTGACACTATTGAATTCTCACCAGCAGGATCACAGTTATCCCAGACATCTAACAATGTACTCACTAAAACTTCATGAGCTGTGCCTGGAATTCTTTGTACATAATTCATAGTTGAAACAGAGCCATAATTCACCCTTTTTACTGCTGGTCATTACCATGAACACACACCAAAGATTCTACCCATTTTCATCCACTAGGAGGGCAAGACCTGAAACACAGTGACTCAATAGCACCTACTGTACATTTTGCTTACAGCTTTCAAGTTTTACTTACAGAATTGTTTGGATGGATTTTAAATTGAATAGTGGGAGAGTTAAGAACTGGCATGGAGTGGGAGCGTAAGACAGAGTCATGCCAAGGGGAATCGCAAACTAATGTTTCTGGCTGCCTCTGCAGAAAGTGGTTATGTTATGAAATATGTAAGATCCCTCAAAAGCTTCTATTACAAAGTTACTTCCTAAAATTTTAATCACCTTCAAGTCCTCTAAGTCACCATGAGGGCTTCAAAGCTTCAAAACAATTTATGGTGTGGCCCAGCAATAATAGTACAATAGCTATTTGGTTTTGTCTGCATATGTAATGAAGTTGAAATTCAAGGACAGACCCGTTCCTGGGTTGTTGTTGTTTTTCTTTATTGCTGTAAGAAAGTGTCAAGGCAAACTAGTGTGATGTGTAGAATGAGGAAGCTTTACATTAAAAATCAAAGAAGGAGAGTTTTGACAGTAGGCTAGAATCTATCTAGTCTAATCTCCTGCTATGTGTCCCCAAAGGATTCCTAAGAGGATAGGCTGCCACGACTCTGAGTACCACAAAAAGAACAAAATAGACAAATACAGGCTGCAGCCACATGGTAATGATTCTTTAACTTCAAAAGCCCTCCAAAGGCATGGCAGAGGAAAAGGCAGCTGCAAGAATGTGACAAGAGTAAAATGGTATCACTGTGGGCAAAAGTATAGAAAATGTGCACCTTCCTATACAGAATGCTAATCTGCTTGAACTATGATCTTTTGGGAAAGACTCTAGCAAGGAAGGTTTGGGAGAAATTGGGGCAAAGCAGCAGAAAACCTAGTAAGCAGATGACTGAAGAATGATGTTGTGTGGATATCCCAAAAAGCACCTTGCCAGATTGAAAACCAAGGAGCAGCAAAACAATCATGTGCTACAGCCTCAGCTGAGACATTTAAATATGTTACACAAGTACATTTTTCAAAATGTTTTCTGTAAACCGCCCAGAGCCGTAGGGAAGGGCAGTATAAAAATCTAAATAAATAAAATAAATATTAGTAGCCTGGTAACCAATTCATTTTTAGATTCTTCCCCCAACAATTTATTTAGGGCATGAAATGTATAACTCACAACCTCCAAAACTTCCTGTGAATACCTAACCCGTGCTATTAATATTAATTAAACAAAGTTTGTGTTGTCTCTAGGCCAGGGATTCTCAATCAGTGGTCCGTGGACCCCTGAGGGTCCCAGAGGGGGTTCGTAGCCTTTCCCCTCCTACCTTAATGGACTTGGACACAAGCTAGGGAACTGGTTGCCTCCGTCCAGGGGGCTCGGTGGTTAGACCGTGAGAGTCAAAATCAAAGTGAGGAAAGTTGGTTGTGTTGTGGTATGGGGGGCCTCAACTGTCACCTTAGCTCCTGCCATTATTTTAATACAACGTGAGGCAGAGTCGGTGTACTAGTAGTAAAGGTGAGGGGGAGCGAAAGAAGGGTGAAGGGTACAGATAGTGATGTCACTGGAACTGACTTCCTAGGGGTGTGACAGGGAGGTTTGGCCAGCTGACTTAACGTCTGGTGGTCTTCAAAGCTTGAAAATTTATTTCAGGGGCTTCTCCACCGCCAAAAAGTTGACAAAGTCTGCCCTAGGCTATGTATGTTTCTTTCCTTTTCTCCTGGTCAACAATTCATTTTCTTTGTCCTCTTTTCCTTTATGCTGCATGCTTCCCTCTTAGGCCTCTGTTTCTAAGAAATCACACCGAGATTTCTATACAAAGATGTAAACGAAACAAGAATTTAGCTTGACTTTTTAAAAAAATTCCTTAAAATAACTGAAAGGTGCTTATTTGATTAAGCTCTTGGATGAAAATAATCCAAAACCATCCCCCTAAATCTTGCCTCTTAATTACCCCCTCCAACACACCTGACACTAAGGATGAACTTCTGAGGGCAACAAAAAATTCCCCAACATTAGGCTCCCTATTTTTCTCAGAACTAACTAAAAGGAGAAGAAATATTTTATACTTATTCTTATTTCATTTATATGTTTCTGATTCTAGCAGTTCATAGAAACTAATATATATTTGTTTATGGAAGCTATGAAGGGTTCTGAGAAAATCAGTGATTCCCAATTCATTCCTTTGAAGCCAAATATGGAAATGAAGCATCTGCTACATCATGGAAGGAAAGAGCTCTCCGTGGGTCTGAATACTCTGCTGAGAAAACTGAGTAAACATATGATTCTGTTCTCACCCTTAAAAAATTAATATTTTAATATTAATTAGATCCAGAGAGTAGTTAATAGATACAACATAATATGAATCAGAATCACACAGATTCTGGGGGCTGGAATAGATCACAAAGGGCCATCCAATCCAGCCCCCCCCCCCCCAACTTCTCAGAAATTTAAAAATTATTCACTCCTGAATGGTGTTCATCATTTCTCCCCCTAAAACTTCCAGCAAAAGAAACTTTACCACCCTCCAAGGCAGCATATTCCATCTATGAACAGCCCTCACTGCCAGAAAATGTTTACTCATATTTAAGTGGAATTTTTTTCAAAATTTGAACCCATTGCTTCAAGTCCTTGTCTTTAAAGCTTCAGTAAACAAGTTGGCCCCTCTTCAACATGTCTACCTTGTATGTAGTTAAACACAGCTATCATATCACCCCTGAACAGAATTAAACATTCTTGTTAGTTCCACTGTACTTAGACACAGTTGATATATAACCTATTAATATATTTTCCTGATAACAAAATGATATCCCAAGTATAACCTGAATGATTACTTTCACAATTTCACAGCAGACTACATTAAATCTCTCAAATGTCTTTTAAAATAATTAATATGGTCCTTTGTTCCCGTGGCAATTCTTGAAACAGGATTTGAGAATTATATTCATAATAATACGTAATCTTCATAATCTTCAAAATCATCAGTAATGTCCACTATACACCCTTTTCACTATACTCTAAACATAAGGCCTCCACAGGTTTTCAAAACAAATTTGTTGAAACATCTTCTTTCCTCCCTCTTTCAGCACACCAACAATTGTATTTCTCCAAAACATGGTTCCCTTTTGATATCAGTTATTTACTTTGCCCAGAAAATTAAATAAAGACCTGTCATCCACCTATTACGTTTATGTTATGAGTGTGAAAAAGTCTATAACTCTTGGCCAGCCATGGAAGCGTTAGTGAGTCAACCCTCTCTTTACTCTGAAGACACATAATCAAACAGGCATCCACATTTGATATTTCATCATTACAGCCACAGTTCCCCCCACAGAAAGCAAATTATTATCTCAAAGTTCAGGATGCAGGTAGATTCCATTTCTAAGCAGCTATGAAGTTTTAAAAAAACTGAAATTTACGTTGAGATAATAGCTTGTATCTGTAAGGCATTTTAATATTTTGTTGTTTTAATACTTAGATGCCGTAGAACAGTAGGCTGAGTACTATCACACTTTATTTGGAAATTCACAGTGTAGAAGTTTAGGCTAGATAAACAGAAATTGAGGCATCCAAATTAAAAATAAATTTGGAAACACTGTTAATGTCCCATGTTAGATGTTTCAGATTCAGAATTCAGCTGGAGCGGCCGGGAGAAGGCCGCAGATGGTCGCTGCTGGGGGGAGGCCCTCCGCAAGAGCTGCAGAAGATCGTCCCTGGTGGGGTGGGGGCCCTACGGGGACAATGGGGGGGCCAGGCTCTAGCGCTCTCTGTATTAACACTACAGCGGGCTTTATTTCTAGTTCTATAAATAAAGGTGCAAGACAAGTGGTTTAAGTTTATGTTTATTAACTAGAAAATAAGCCCGCTGTAGTGCTAATACAGCGGGCGCTAGCGGGCGTCGTGAGTTCAGTGGGGTGGTTCTCCGGCTCTCAGTTCACTGGGTCCGCCATCGAGTCCTGGCGTGAGGTGGGAAGCGAGCCGCCACCACCTCCTCCTCCCCCGCCATCCTGCCGCCTACCCGCAGGGAAGTCGACAGCATCTGTGTTGTGCCGGCTCCGGTGGCTGCTCCAGTGCTTCCGCAGCCGCTCCCACGGCATGCTGCTCGTGGCGGTGTGGGCTGGTGGGCTAAGTTTCATTGGTGCTGTGGCGGCTGCCGGAGCGGCCCTCGCAGATGACGGGGCCAACTGCTCCTTGCAGCATGGGAAGGCGGGTGACCGGTGCTCGTTGGGGGTGGTGCCGCCTTGGCCATGGCTGCGTGTGTCCGCGCCGGGTGCGGCCGCCGGGCCCTCAGTCCTGTGCAGGCCAGCAGCGAGGGGTGCTGGTTTAGGCAACAGCCGCTGGCGGGCGGGCAGCAACCTTCCCTCTGGATGGTGAGGCAGCAAATGGCGCCGATGGGCCGCATGCGGCCGACGCCGGAGTGGGGCAGTCCCGGGGAAGCCTTCGCAGGGCGAAGGCTTCCCAGGGGTGGCGGGCAGAGATCGGCCCTTGGAGGGCAGAGAATTGGCGGGGCTTCTCCCGGCCGCAGCTCCAGCAGGCGGGCTGAAGAGCTGTGGGCGGCTCTGAGCAGCGAGGAGGAGGCCAAGGTGGGGGGAGGCGGCGAGCGGCAGTTTTTCGTGGTGGGCAAAGTGGGGTCAATGGGGGGAAGCGGCGGCAGGGCCGCGATCCGAGGGGAGGTGGAGTGGAGGCCGCTCCCGCGGCCAGGAGAAGGCAGAGTGGGCCCCAACTCACCGGGGTCGATGGCTGTGGCTTCTCCCGGCTGCTTCAGCGGCCGGGAGAAGCAGGAGGAGGAGCAGGCCGGCTGGAGGACTGTTGGCATGGTCTGCCAGACTGCACTGAGTCCCGGCCGGGCAAAGCAGCCAATGGGGAGGCGTGCGAAGCACACCTCCCCATTGGCTGCTGGCCCTGGATGGACACTCAGAGGGGCCCCTTCGAGTTTTTATCCTGGACAGGGCCCGCCCTAACTCCTCCCCGACAGTCCTTACTCAATTATTTAGTCCGCGGCGCCCCATGCCACGGGACGGTTTAAAGATTATTTACACCTGAAGTGCAGTTTATTGACTTTATTTTATTATTCTATTTGAATAAAACAATACATTTTTCAGAGCCTGGACAGGACTTGCCTGGCTTATATATTGGCAACACAAAAAGAATTGTTACTATGTGAAGAAAAGCTTTTATTAAATGCATTGAAAGCACAAACAATACATTGAAATGTTAATAAGCTGTAGGAATGCCCCTGGAAATTCCAAAATTCAAATGAGGAACCAGTAAATTCTGCGTTTCGCTCATGAATGCTTCCTCAGTGGACCCCAATAAAAACTTTGCTCCGTCAGTGCCTAGAGGGCTCTAGATAATGTTCACATACTAATGCATTTCTTCCTAGTCTAATGGCAAAGTGACAACTCTTCAAACTATAAAGGACTCTTCACTCTTGTCACTCTTCTCTACTCATTGTTGGGGTCCACTGAGGTAGCATTCACGAGTGAAACGCAGGATTAACCAGTTCCTCCTTTGGATTTTGGAATTTCAAATAGTATTCCTATACCTTGTTAACATTTTAATGTATTGTTTGTGTTTTCAAAGCTTTTCTTCACATCATCGTACCAATTCTTTATGTGTTGTTTTTTACACAATGGATTTTGGGTTTTTGTATAACTCACACTCTGTACCCCAATTTGTATTTTTTGTCTTAAATATTGGAGCAACTGTTCTTTACTCCCCATATCCAAGGATACCTTTGAGTGCTTGCTGGTCTCAAAGTGCTATCTTAAATACGCTGATTTCAATTGATTTAGATGAGTGTAAGTCTGTTTAAAAATGTGCTGCTTAGGTAATAATGTTTGTCTCTAGATGCATCTAATTAATGCAAACCAGGCCTATTTAACTGGACTTACACAAGCTGCATGAAACAGATGAAAAGTATCTCCAAAATTCCTGTTAATTCTGGTGACCAGCTAATTCCACTTTTTTAATGAATGGAAGAGCAGAAATGTTTTACCAAGTAAATAGTTGTCTCAAATGTGCAGGAGAGCTATTAAAATCCTGCCATTGCTCTGTTCTAATTGGTCAACTAACTGTTCTGCAATTGTACTTGCTGATCACATAGTTTATTTAACTTCTTGATCTACCACTATGGTTTTGTAGAATACTTCATTCTCCTATGAAATATATGAAGCAGAAATTTTGTTTCAGTTATGAATCCCCTCTGGGAATTTTTAAAAAGGTCAGTTGTGTTATTTTATAATGGCTCAATGAATATTTTTGTCATTTCTTCATACTTCTGTTTTTTTGCTTCTAAGAGTACCCCAAAGAATGATTCTTGGGAGGAAGACTTTCTGGTTTGGCACCCCCTTCCAAAACAACATGGGTCTGTGCTGATTCCCTTAGTGATCCTGCTAGTTCATTCTATAATGGCAAACTAGAAGTGATCACCCAGCCTATTGCTACCTTAATTTGAATTAGTGATTGTCTCACACCTCTTTTTGGCAAAGCAGTAAAGTGACCATCTGGACACAATTTCCCTCCCTCACCCTATATCATTCGGAAAGGCTAATTGGCCACAACAGATGGGAGAAAGAGAGATGTTTTTCCTGCAGTTCTCTCACTTCAAGAATAAATATCTAATACATTTCCCCCAGTCACTAGAGAGTCAAAAAACGGTATCTTTTCAGCACTTGATGTTAACTTTGTAATTCAATTCCTGCAAAGTTTGGCTTGAGGGATTCTTCTTTTAGCCTCAGCAGTCTAGCACATTCTATACCATATATCTAAGATACTTCCCTATTTTCATAAGAACCTCTTGTTTAAAATATGTAACAATTCATTTCAAAACACTGAATACCAGAACCCTGATCTGAACTTTCAAAGGTTAACCTGTACGGTATTACAAGTAGGAAAAAGGAACTTCATCAGTATGTACCAATTCTTGTTCAGTAATTAGTCTAGAACTTCTCTTGAATATCAATATGATGGCCAGCAGGATGTGATAAGGTGAAGGACGGATCTGATACGGTAAAAAAAGGAGTGGCACCACCTCAGTTATGGAATTTACAAAAGGACATTCATTAATTCATCCTCTCATGAGAAGTTATTCATCTTTCTCATTCATTTCATGTCAAGTCAGTGAAGAAGTAGCAGCACTGGTCCCACCGTTCTGGTAAGCAAACTTTCTTCAGGGATTCAGTGGCATGCAGTGTGTCTTTCTGTATGCTGAAATATATTCTCCATTTTCCAAAACAATGACTTCCAGCACTACTATCCAAACTATCCTATGCTCAGACAGTATTCTTCATTCTTTTCATCAACCTAATCAGGAACAAGGAGCAGAATCTGTGAGGGCAGACGGAAGGAGATGGCTGGCATTATGTACTGAATTCAGGGGGTTTGCACTGGGGATATATATATTTTTGCCATTGTGACCTTTGGCTTTCATTTTAAACAAGTTTATCAGAAATCAGTAGGTACTTCAAATATATTGAGCTGTAGTTATAGGATACGGAGAGTTTTTGGCATGAAGTCTTCACTAAATACAAAGCAATAACTTTGGATCCCAATGGACAGAGGCATGCCAAATGGAGCATATGCTTCTCTGGTCACATCAGGAGGCAAAGATGTTACACAAACATTGCTGGCTTGCTCACACAAGATGCCGGAGGCCTGGACTGCTGCCTTGGTTCATTTAAGTATAAAGTCCCCTTCAGTTGTGCTGGCAGCAGCATCTTTTAATTACAGAGAATTCAAACATCTTGTTTTTTAGGGCCGGCTGGCACCTCAAAGTGCCATTCACCCTCCTGCATATGGCAGTGTCCCATAAATCCAAAATTCCTCAGAGGCGACAGCCTCTTTAAGGATATCAAGACTAGAACATCATCCTTTACCCTGAGGCTCTAACCTTGACCCAGACTTCTTTTCAACACCAAAATCCATTTGACAATAAAAATGCTTCATTAACTTCCAGTTCCACAGAGCTCCAGAGAAACTGCCAGCAAGCACATGTTTGCTTTATGGATAAGCTATGAATTTTATCTATTTTTAATTATTTTTTCTTGAGCTGTTCCAATCTCCTACCATAGCTTCTGTGTCATATCCCACAGATGATTTTCCCAGATGTGATGCTGTAGTGTCACTTTGATTGGCAAGTTTTACATCAGCCTCCAGCAAATGCCCAAAGGGGTGAAAGGTCTGAGATGCTGATAAACAGTAATTTTTAAGCTTGCTAAACTCCACACCATCTCACTTGGCTCCTTCTAAAATATACATATAAAGCTCAGTCAATCAAATATAACCAGCTTTTTGAAAGACAGGTTCTAAGCTACTGATGTGGGTTTATTGCTATTGACATCTTGCAAATACGAATATTTTTAAAGGCTGAAAATCAATTATATTTATATTTATAAACCTTTTCATTGCCTAGAGATGATTCTTAGGTCCAAACAAGACAAAAAGAAAATTGGCTCAGTTTCCAATCATCCCAAGGTCCAACTTGAATCAAGACTGCAGCACTGAAGGAGAACAGACTTTACTCTGCCTTCCTTCTGCATCATTTTACTGACATAAAACAGCCTTGACTAATGACACATATAGTCAATTCTATGAATGGAAGTGATTCATAGGTCTATTCTGCACAGGCAGAAAAGGCCAGGATGGCAGTCATATGGCAGTGGGGCTAATCCCCACTACCACATGATGTCGCTGCTGGGGCGGGCCTCTCCCAGGCCTGGTGCATAATAGGCCCCCATTGGGAACACAGATATTTTCTAAATTCCCTTGGATGCTCCGGGAGCCAACAGGGCCTAGCCCAGCAGAGGCCCATGTGGACGTAGACACCTGGAGGAGGCACTCAGCTCTGCGGTGCTTTGTGAAGCCATGGTGATGAATAAGGCTTTTTTTCTTTTTTTGCAGTCCCATCTTCATGTTGACACAGAAAGTGGTGGAGCATGCAGCTCCCCCACAACACACCAGCAGTGGCCTGGAGTGGCACCACTGGTACAGAATCACCTATAGTGGAATATGACATCTGAAAATAGTAGCATGATAGATTCAAAAGATCCAGTTTGGTGTAGTGGTTAAGAGTAGCAGCCTCCAATCTGGAGAACCTGGGCCTATTTTGCACACGATAGATAATGCACTTTTAATGCACTGTAGAAGTAGATTTTCCTGTTCTGAAAATCCAGCTGCCAAAGCATATTGAAAGTGCATTATCCTATGTGTGCGGAATGGGCCCAGGTCTGAGTCTCCACTCTTCCACAAGCAGACACCTATATGACCTTGGGCCAAAACTCTCAGAGTTCTCTCAGCCCCCCTTACCTCATAGTGTGTTGGTTGTGGAGAAAGGAAGGGTAAGAGACTGTAAGCCAGTTTGACTCTGTTTCCGCATTATTGTTCATATTTGTATTTGTTAAATTGTTGACTTTTTAAATTGTTTCTGCACTAAAATTTGCTTCTTCAGGCACAGTCATAAATTTCCCCCTCACTTAACCCGCAGCAAAGGAATCTCCAGAAAACTGGATTTCATCTTTTCAAGCTGGGTCTAAAGTGGTCTAATTCAAGGGCGCCCAATGCCATGATATGGCATTAAAAAAAAAAAAAAAAAGCCGTGCACAGCAGTGTTATGTTATAACTCTATAACCCAGGGGTTTTTTTAAATTACATTTGGGACACTTTAATTACATTTGGGACACTTTGGGCGAAATGGGGAGACAATCAAGAGTGCAGAATGGTGGGATTAAGGAGCACAATGAAAACAGAGGTGCAAGCAGGCACCATTCTGCAAAAAAAACACATTTTTTGAAAAGAGGATAGGAGCAAAGCATGATGGGAGGCTGCTTCTGTAGGACTCAGTGAGGACAGTATGGTGCAAATTTTAGCCTGGGAAATAAAAAGAGGAAAGCAGGAAAAAAAGCAGAAAGGCTAGACTTGCAGCATCCAAAGGAAATCCAAAGCGAGGCTAAAATACGGTATGTCTCTTAATGCAGAAACAGCATAAGACTCCTTCAGGTAATAAAAAGTGGGGTACAAAACCCCAGTTCTTCTTCTTAATGTTAAGGTCAAAATGGCTTGGAGCTTGGTTCTTGACAAAGGGCCTCTACCCGTATTGTCCTATCTATCCATTAAGATCTTCTGAAGCCCTGTTCTTGTGCCCTTGGCTAAATGATGAAGTGGACAGCAACCACAAACAAAACTTTTCCAGTGAAATCCCTTACCACTGGAGTGTCAGCCATACTTTCCGTTGCCAGAGCAAAACATTTCTTTTTTATTTAGGCATTAAAAAAACATTTATTTTTTATTTTCTAAGGGGCTTTCTCTCTTTAAGCTGTTTTGCTGTTTGTTTCTGACCTGAGGGTTGTTTTATCAGTATAATTTAAGGTGTTAAATTTTTGTTTTATGCTGCTTTATACCCTAACCTGTTTTTAATCACTTGCTTTTAATGGCCTTCTTTTATTGTTTTAGTTGTGAGCCATATATTTTGTGAACAGAAGATAGGATGTCTCTCTATATTACAGTAGATGCTTTCTCAATGCCAACAGGAAAGTAATCCTACAAATTACCGTGAGGTGGAGAGAATATAAATTTGGAAGGTTTGGTAGCAGTGCAGCGTTGGGTTTAAAGTGTCATTCTATCTTTAGGGTAAATTTGTATGCATATGAAACAAAATTCTGTTCACTAGTTACCATGTCTTCTGAAAGTCTCGCTTCAGGAAGCAGCCTCCCTAACCCTTCACTGATTGCATTTTCACTTTTGTATATTATCTTCCCTCGTTTCGCCATTTCCTTGCACTGACCCTGTGTCCATTTGGTTCCTTGCCCATCCTCACATCTTCCTACATGTCAAACTGTTCCTCTGCTTTACTCCCTGACAAAGATGATGACATTCAGGTTTTGTTATTTTTATGGTATTGTACCATCTGGACCACAAACTGTCTCTCTTCACTGAATCCCTAAGCAAATGGTTTATATTCTTGTTTATGTAATCTGGCATTATGGTGACTTCCTCCTTTCTCCTGGTGACTGAGCTGACCCATAAATATCTCTGAGATAATGTGTTAACCAAAGTTTCCTCTCAAGTTAAGTAGGGATCTGAACTTTGCACAGCTTAAGACAGCAATGTTGGTCTAAACGTAATTATAGGTTTTTGGGACATAGGGGGGGGAACCAGCATTAGAGGTTCAGGACACAACCTCTGTTGGTTATGTTTTATGAAGATGAAAATGTTAATCTCTAAAGGAAACTGCAACCTGCTTTCAGTGAACACTACAAGTGCTGACACTTTAATCTTAAATCTGGGTCTTTTTCAGTGCTGGGAGAATCTCTGTTGTTGTTTTTGCTGTTTTAGAAAAAGGTTGTAGATAAAATTGTTGCTTGGGAGCTATTTTACCTGGCACCCTATATAGATAAAGGGCCTCTGAAGAGGGGAATCTCTCTTTCTTTCTTTCTTTCTTTCTTTCTTTCTTTCTTTCTTTCTTTCTTTCTTTCTTTCTTTCTTTCTTTCTTTCTTTCTTTCTTTCTTTCTTTCTTTCTTTCTTTCTTAAACAAACAAACAAACAAACAAACAAACAAAAACACACACATACTACTCTCTCTCTCTCTCTCTGTATATTCAGCCCTAATTAGAATTTGAAGTGGTATTTGAATCCCACAAAAGCATATCCAAAGAGTAGTTTGTCAATGGTGATTCATCGGATTGGAGCGAGGTGAGCAGTGAGGTGCTACAGGGCTCAGTATGGATCACGTACTTTTCAAAATTGTTATCAATTATCTGGATGAGGGGGTGGAGGGACTAGTTATTAAATCTGCAGATAACACCAAATTGGGTAGAGTAGCAAACACCCCAGAAGATAGAGAGTTCAATGAGATCTGAACATGCCAGAAAAGTGGGCAAATGAGGGCAAGATTCAATTCAGTAAGGAGAAGTGAAAAGTTTTACATCTAGGACTACATCTAGCAAAAATTAACAAAAATGAGAAATGTGCACCCTGGATGGTATATACACTTCTGGGTCATAGTGTATGAAAAAGCCAAACAAGATGCTGTTTAAGTTCCCTTTGGCCTTCTGCCTTGTTCACTGATGATTCCTATTGATAGAGTGAAGTATACTCCAGTATACTCAAAGAGAGTGTGGCAATGTCTTCCAAGATCAAATACAAAGGGCAAAGCCTATGCCCCCCCCAAAAAAAAACCAAGCCCAAAAAAACAGTTGATTGATGGATTCAAAAGATGCACACACCTATGCAAAGATCACCTTTTAGTCTAAAAATAGGGGCAATCAGAGTACTGCTACATAGATCAGGTTCAGCTTACAAAGATTCCCCACATACAGACCGAGGTTGTTATGGCTAGAGGAAAGAAACACATTTTCAAGGAGCAATCCTAGATATGAAATGGAATTTGCAGAGAGGAATGGGGTAGGAAATACTGCTTCTTCTTTTTTTTAATTGATACTAAAAATACAATCTAATACTATTAGAATATTCAACCATCTAGATACATATTTCACCAGTGTCATGATTATTGCATGAGAGTTATGCCAGTGTATCCATTGTGGTGGTGATCTGAAACATAAGTCCCCAGCTTTTAACTTATTAGTCCTAATGTGATTCTATAGGACTAATTTCTGATAAAGTATCTTTAGTTCTTACATCAAATGGCTGCTACACTTTCAAATTGCTCCTACTAGTAGGTATCTCTCTCATATCAAGCCAGCTACATGCAGCAGCTTTACCACCTGGACTGGGACTTTCTTTCCATACCATGTCATGGCTTTCAAAAAATAGTTTAAGGTGGCCTCCATGTGGTAGCCAGTCATGGGCCAGCCAGGGTTCAGCAACAATGAGGACTCCTCAGCAGAGAAGGGGTCCTGTATAGCCAGCCCAGTCAACAGAAGTCAACCAGTAGGAAAATGAGGCATAGACATTACCTGACTTGCAGCCAAGGGCTGGTTCAAAATCACCTTCACCCTCCAGTGCCATTTCAGCAGGCAAAGGCAGCCACCTGCCCTCAATTCTACACTAGCACCCTTGAAATGGCACAGAAGAAGGCTGAGAATAGGCTTAAAGGCTAGCTGACACAGTGCATGTCTCACTGCTTAATGCCAGCTGGCTGCTGAAACTGGTGAAGAATCTCTATGTAGTCTCCAAAGCTAAGCTTTTGGGTATGGACACAACATGTTTATCAGATGCGGAACCTGTCCATACTGCTTTTATTGATTTTGGGAAATCTAAACTCTGACCAAACAACACTGGACTTCTGAAACCTCCTCCGGTCTTCAAGTGGGTAGCCATGTTGGTCTGAAGTAGAAGAGCAAAGTTTCTCTACTTATATATGTCAGTCTAGTAACTCACATTTCATTGTTTGACAAAATGTGCTGTGTACATGAAAGCTTATACCTTGAATAAAACTTTGTCAAAGGTGCTACAGACTCAAACTTTGTTCCCCTCTGGCCTTGTGATTCTTGGAAATTAGCAAGACACTAACCTGACGGAGAAGCTGTCAAGTCTACCGGAACATAGCCATTCCATGTGTGCTAGTCCATGGAGGAGGCAAATAATTAATCTATATTTGTATTCTTACTAGTCCATAATAGGCTGTTGCTCTTGCTTTAAAGTTCTGCGGCAGCAGAACATAAAACATTATTACTCTTTAAAACAGCAACAATGTTGCAGTTGTGTAGACTGTGTTACCTGACTGTGCAATTACACCCACTTGCACTGAACACAAACACCAGTTAGATGTAGGGCCCAATGCTGGCTACACAGGCCAGATGGGCTGCACTGGAGTTCCTCCAATATGGCTCTAATACGTGAACTTGTGCCAATGCAGACGTGTCCTTAAGCAGTGCTGCTCAGAGACAGTGGTTTGCCAACTGAAACAAAGGCAGCAATCTAAATGAATATGCATTTATGCATGCATTTATTTCTACTGCCTTGCTACCTCGAGCATGCCAAACGTAGTGAACAATAATAAACAAAATGAAAACAGTTATAAAATGGTGAAAGCACACAATAAAAATGAATAATTAAAAAAAAAAGTACAATCAGCAGTTCTCCAAAAAATATATGCCAACCTCTTGCATTCCAGAAAGCTTACTGGAAGAAAATGTTTTCACCATCAATCTGTTCTAAACCCATAAAAGATTATACCATCTCCATGGAGTACCGTTTTTAACAACAGAATCACAACTTCCCTTGGAAGCTCACTATACAAGTACGGTTTCCATGAGAGCAGAATGGTTCCTGTGCCCACTCTGTGAGTCCCTTAATTCTCTGCTGTTCTGTGTATGACTGCACATTCTCCTGCTATCTCTTTCCCAGGAGCAGCATCACTGTTCCTTCCAAATGTCTTATAGCTGCAGGTGGAGGGATGAAAAGAGAGCGGGGAGAGATAAGCCCTTAAAAAAATCCTGCTTTTATGTTAATGACTCGCTTCTAATGAAACAGAGGACATGAGAACACAGAATGTCTATCACCTACAGGCAGCCAAATTGTTTCTAAATGTGAAGCTCTAAAGTTTTGTAAGTGACATCAGCAGACTATTTTTCTACCCGCTATATTCCTAGAGGAGATATAGGGAATAAGTCGAAATATAAGACAGAAGAATATTTTATATGGGGGAGGGGTAGATAGCAGGAATATAACATCCCTGGTTATTTGCAGATTTTTCTACAGCAGTTCAAAGATGTGCATATATTCATAAGCCAAAAAGTGCCTAGGAAATAATTAATTGAGGGCAATGGCTGGGTCAAATGGCAGTTATACTGTACAGCTTGATATTCTGGAAATATAGCGCTTATCTTGACAGCTCTCCCAAGATGTTCTGTACACTGAGCTATTTGGAAGACACCACTTCTTTCATTCATATTAAATAATGCAGGAGTGTCACAGGATAGATTGGATTTGGTTTCAGCAATTTAGATGTACTTTGGAAAGTCCTGCATTTTTACGAAAGGGTTGCTGAAGTCAGGGTCAACTCAAATTGAGAGGTTTCTATTATCACAAATATAATGTAGAGCAGAAGAGAAGGAGCACCAGTCATCCACTCTTTTTCAAAATACTTAATTTTACAGATGTTTTGACTGAATTGAATAACAAGGTCAGAATTTAGAAACAACGGAGGAACTGCAGGAGACAAACCATGGCTTGAGTCCCATGGAAAATCTCTGCTGAGAGAAATAATTTCTGTCAGCAGAATGAGGCTTCCCAATTTTTCCCTATCACTAAAGCGCCAACTGATCCCCAAAATGCTTCTCCTGGAAGTATTCTCCTAAAATACTTCTCTTAGCAGAAATTTTCCATGGATACAATATATGCCCCATTGCCATATGCTATATATGTTTCACTGCCAAATAGGAGGCTGATAATGGACATATATATATATATATATATACATATACATATAATACACACACATATTTATATACATTCATATTCAGTAGTTAAATTACATTCAACTGAGTGAGATTTACTTCCAAGAAAACGAGCATAAAGCTGTGACTGAAATTAAATTTAAAAAGCAAGATTTAATGTGAAGCACCAGAAATATGCATAATTTATGGACCATTGAGACGATACCCAGCTTTCAGAACATTTTGAAGGCAAATTATATAAGAACTTACAATCCATGCATCCATCAGATAACAGCACTGGGCTTACTCATTCTCAGAAACGTCACTCATTCCTTAGGTGGTTGACTGTGCAATGTGCAATGTTTAACTACATAAGTCTTACCAGTAGAATCTGTTTGGTGTTACATTTTCCTGGAGAAGTAGCCATCTTCTTCCAAATTCAACGGAACTGTACAGCTGAAAGAAAAAAAGACAATGTTTTAAATTTCTCCCTACTTTTGCATGTTTGTGTTTAATTTTTGAAGACTTTCATAGCATGAAAATAAACTGAGATTCCACTTACAAATTGCTTCTGTGAACTACCCTTCCTTCAAAATCTGACAAGGAATACATAAAACCAGAATATTCTGTATAGTTAAAGACACATACATATTAATTGCACAGCTCTTGATTAGCAATATTGTCAAAGTCCATAATAACTTGGTTGGAACAAGAACTTCAAGTACAGACATTAATTGGAAACAAGGAAGAATTCTTTTTTCCCACTCTCTACAGCACATTCATGTGGTGGCATGAAGAGGAAGGTATCCTCAGAACTCGGAATGCTGTTAGGGCAATGTCCCAAACAACAATAATGTAAGAGGGAAGAACAAAAGAGATAGACAGGTATTGCCACCACAACTCAAGTATCGGATAAGAAGGTTTCAAGGGACCTGGGGATTCCCGGGCAGTGGATTTTAAGGCTCATGGGGGTTGGCAATGTTAAACAAATTTAGAGGTAAAATGGAACATTTCAAAGCATTTTCAAATATTGCTCATAATCGCTGCCCCTTCTCTAAATCAAATTTAGGGGAAATCTCCCTTCCATTTCTCAATATCCTCTGTATTTCAAGTTATCTGATCTGCTAATTGTTGTTTTGCATCTAAAACACCTGCACTAATGTATAATTGTATAAAATGAGCTGATACCAACAGCTATAGATTTCCAATATTGCTAAGACAGAGCAGCTAAAAAATTCAAGCAGAAAAAAATAGAGGTAGGTATGTATTCATGTCCCCTGCCTTCCTTTTCCTGCTTCTATTCTGTCCCACCATCCTTGTTTTATCCCACTCATCTCCATTCTCTCCTGTTCTCCCACCTTTGTCTTCTTCAACAACTAGCAAGCTGTTGCTTTTTTAAAATCCCACTCTTCCCTCAAGGAGGTTCAGGACACACATATTGTACTTCTGCCATCATATTTCATCCTCACAACTACTGGTAAAGTATATTAGGTTAAAAGAGAGAGAGAGATCCTCCAGTGAGCTTTAATGCAAAATAGGTGTTACGGACCAGCCAGCTCCAGCAAAGCAAAGAGATGCGGAGAACTCTTCTGAAGAAGAGGCAGTGAGCAGACCTTACACAGAGTCACAGACTGTGACAGAGACACTGCAGGTGGAGGCCAAGTACTAGTACAATGACCCCTCAGTCCTGAATTGGCAACAGAGAGTCATCTGCCAGTCAGTTACTTAAGTCTCAGGAAAAATGTAGGAGGAAGACAAAGAGGGCACTGCAAGATGGGAGGCAACATGCCAGGTTGACAGCACAGCATTGGTTCCATATTAATAATGAAGAGGAGTCTTTGCAGGAGCAGGGCTGAAAAGGATTGAAGATGTTGAGCATGATGTTTAAAAGCAGGCAAAAAGAATTGCATGGAAGCAATGTGTCTGCTAGTCAGAGACTTTGTAGCCTTTATTATGGACTGATTTCCTTATATCTGACTATAGCCTAGATCTTCTTTTGGACTCTCCTTTGGATTTGAAACTGTATGTTGTCTCTAACTGGTATTTGGTTGTATTCTAACAAACTCTAGCATTGGAAAATGATCTTGAAATGTTTGCTGTGTGTGCCTGCATCAGGACAGTAGGGTTCTAACCCTGGGTCTCCCCAGTCCTAATAGGACACATTATCCAGACACCCTGCTGCCTATACTCATCTTGTCAGTCTACTTTCTATCTATTTTGAGCATTTTCACCAGCTTTCTTTCCTCTTGATCAAGAAACTATGTTGTTGCAGTGACTTCTGTCATTTCCTACCGATTTCTCTGCTGTGACATCGGGGAAGAACAGTGTTGAACACTGACAGTCATATTGAAAGAAAAAGAAAAGCCAGTGTGAGGCAAGCAAAAGTGAAGATTAATCTTACCATAGTGATTCCCGGACCTGAGAATTTTTATCAGACATTGTTTATCCACTGTTTATTTGCTGGCCAATGTTCTGTTTTAAAATATTGGATTATTTCCCTATTTGGTAAAAGGGATCTAAGCTGCTGCAAGGAGTAAGCTCTGTTAACAAGATGTTAACTTGTTACTTCTGCTAAGTGTATAACTTGACGCAGCAGAGGTATCCTGAGAAGATTGCAAGGGAAATGGTGACTAATGCTTGTTGCTTATTTAATTGACACTGCTGTCACAGTTTCAATGCCAATATCAAGCAAAAGTGGCAGAAGCTATCTGCTGGAAAAGAATACTTAAAGATCTTAAAAGATTTCAGATGGTTTCAAAACGAAGGATGTTGCAGAAATTAAATAATAAAAACCCAGAATGTGACACACAAACAAAAACAGCTGAGGATTTTGCTGACTTTTTACACTTCCATTTGGATCTTGTTGATGGTAACCCTACAGGAATGAGATTTCAGTTTTCTTGCTTTTCTTTTCCAGATTGGGTAACAATACAGTATGCTGCAATTAGGAGGTAAAATAATGGAGAAGGCTAGTTAATTACCACTTGGGGCATACTTAGAAAATATTCTCAGTGAAGAGAAGTGAATTCCCCACCCATTTAGTGGGCCAGTCCCACCATCTGAAACACATAGGTATCAACAGTGCTGATAAGTACAAATGAGGCTACCATTTAATGCACATAAATGTGTACAAAAGGTTGAAATCCTATATTTAAACTATGGTTTCAGTGGTGTGGTTGGAGCCTATGCATAAAGGTTTCGAATAAATTAGTCATGTCATGTAAATTCCTTCTGGCATGAGAAGAAGACCTGGTATACTAGCTGAGTAGAGAAGTAAAGAACATTTACTCATCTCCTGTTCCTTTCCATAGGAAAAACCAGTAGAGCATGCAACCTGTTGATGGTCTTTACCCTGTGAGTAAACCATGTTACTTAGATTTGGCAAGGTGAAAGCGGAGTCTGATAAAGTACAATCTAAGAAAATTTAATCATGATTTAGTCCTTTTGACTAAGATTAAAACAAAATGCAATTGACAAAATTTTGACAACCCCCTAGGCAGATCTGCTTTCATATATATTTTATTGGTTAAAGGTGGCCCATACATACATACACACATGCACACAAACATACTTCTATATATACTTCTATATAAATAGAAGACTAGCATGTAGTTTCACACAATTGCTGTGAAGGGAAGAGAAGCGGGCAACTATGTGGAACACTAAAAATGGATTCCTGCCCTTCTTCCAAGGCAGTTGGGTACAGCAGATGTATTTTTACTGGTGTATGTTTTATCAAGCAGCAGACATAGCAGCGAGAATTGCATTTCTTTCAACATACACTTGAGTTTGGATGTGGAATCCATTCTCTATTTTCTCTCTGGTATGGAGAGTTACCATAAAAAACAAGTGTGGTCACAAAATATAAATGTCATTCAAGCTAACTCAATTTTTTAAAAAATAAAGTCAATAGCCCACTTAAATGGATTAACCGTGAAACAGAATATATGTCAAGTCAAATCTAGTACAAATTCAAGCATCACAAATATGGCTTGAACTACCAGACTAGATAAATGGAATATAATGTTCTCTTCTGGGAGAATTTGTCAGATGTTAGCTGCAATGGGGACCATTATGGATCGGGAGGAAACAGGCTGACTGTAAGTAAGAGAAAGTGATGTGAGCTGTACTTATGCGCTCCCAAACTAGATGTTGATGGATATTTTTTTGTTTTTATTCTGTTTATTGGTGCTTTAACTTGGGGGGGGGGAGCTGCCATTCCTTAGAGGATTTTCCATGGAACAATAGATTTTTCATGCTGATTTCACCTTGAAAGCTGATAATTGCCATTGTTAGGATATACTCATCAAAACATTAAGCATTTGTTATGACACTGTAAGCAGAGAGCCAGATTTTGATATCATCATTTCTTTTCAATCAATTCAAGTGCAAGAAAAAAAAAACAGTTCAGAGTAGAAAACAACTACAAACTGACGGACATATCTTTGTTTCCCCCCAAAATAAATGATCTTCCATTTCTTCTATCATGGGAACCTTGTATTTCAAGATTCTCTTTTGTACTGACAATACAGATGGCCTAGATTCTCAGTGGCTGCACATTATATTCCACTTGGCAGCTTCATCTATGGCTCTGCATGAACACTACTTTTATTTAACATTTAACTATATCAGCCTTTCTCAACTTTTTTTTTCACTGTTGAGAAACCCCTGAAACATTCTTCAGGCTTTGAGAAACACAAAAAGTGGCATGATCATGCAGAATATGGTTGGGAAGCATGGTTGTGTACAAGCTCACCTGGGGCCCTTTCCCTTCTCATTCCCTCCAGGCCCATCATTGGCCATTTTGAGATGGGTGGGTATGTCAATGTGAACATATATGGTCATGCCACCCACTAAATGTTTAACAAATTTTGAAAATATATAAAAAATGTGTTAACTCCCACCCATTCAGGAAACCCTTCCAGGGGTTTCAAGAAACCCCAGGGTGTCATGAAACCCTGAACTATGTGTTATGATGTGTATCTCTACTACAAAACAGTCAAAATGTAGATCTCTCCAATATATTCACTTGTACTAAAGCCACTGAAAACATGATGCTGCACACATCCCATTCACTTATAGGAGGATTTCCTGATGGTCGGCATCCCTATCAAAAAGGTGACGGAAAGTATGTGATCTGAAAAACTAAGTAGAAATATCTAATCCTCCACTGGACTGAATTTTGACTTCCTGTGTTCTGCAGCTGCCTTTGTTCATATCAAATAGAATGGCATAGCTCATTAGTAGCCTCAAATAATACTTTCAGAAGATTCCTTACCTCCCATACCATATGGGCAATATATGGGTTGTCTGTATGTTTCCCACAAAGGCAAACAGCTACTCCTTCAGGACATATGAGGCTACAAAAAAATGGCATAGAGCAAAATATTTTTAAAAACCCACCCCAATAGCAGCCCTGACATGACCAGATTTAACCCCCTCTCTACTGGTATTCACATAGACAGTCATTTATCTAGAAACCATGTTTTACATATTGTGACATACTTTCCCTGTTCTTCTTTAACTGGCAGTTCTGAAATCAGGTACTTCAAACATGTAAAGTTTAATTTAATGCATACAATAACATCTAAGGCTCAGAAAACTAAAGCCCTTGCAATGGTACCAAGAAATAAATCAGTCTGCACAGAAGTTAACAATATATTTCACTGGCTATTTGGGGCCTAATTTATTTGTTCCTGAAAGAGGCAACTGATAGTGATAAAGTCTTCAGATATCCATCTAGAGGAGAAAAGAGTCATTTAAAATGTACCAAGATTAACATCCCAACAATTAGTCTTCCCACTGTCCTCTGTGGATTTTTTATAATCATCATTAAACATGTTTGAGTAAAAAAAAAAACCTCACTCAGTGCTCTCAAATGCCTCTCTTAAATTCAGTGGCAGGTTTACTCATCTATCTCTATGCCTCCTTTATCTGAAATGATACTTTCTTCACATTGTTGAATTTAAAAGCATCACAGCTTACATTATAACTAGATAAACATCCCTGGAACCTCCTACTTCACCAGCTCTTTAAAGACCAACATATTCATTTGGCTGGATTGGATAAAAGCAGTTCAGTATCCTGTTTTCAACAGCCGTCAGTCAGACATCTCTTGTATATGATAGCAATTCCTTGTTATTCATCTCTATCATCCAGTTTTCTGGAATATGTTGTATCTGAACAAAAAGTTTCCATTCCAAGCTAGATCTGTCCACCGACAATTAATTTACTTCTTTCCAAATATATCTGTTTTTCAGTGAACACTTTGGGTTAGATCCAGACTAAACTGGTAAATTTCACTGATACCACTCAAGCCATTCCTTGGGGTCTTTGCAAACGGGGCTGTGTTGTGCTTGGGGACTTAGGGGAGCTTTAAAGCACTTCTGTGGAGGGACTGTAGCCAGAGAAGCGTTTACAATTTGCAAGCCTTCTGCTACATTAAAGTCGTGAGGAATGGACCCTGGTTTCCAAGATGGATTCTGTCTGGTCAGGGTGTTTCAGTGTGTTCCTGTGTCTGGCTTGTTCCCAAGCCTAGACGGTTGCAGTGTACTACTGGTTATGGAGTACAGTGTGCCAGGATGTGAGGCAGGGGTACTGGCATACCATAACACTTGTAGTGATAAAAAGATAAAATCCAGCTCTTCTCCTCACATCTTTCACTCAATATCACTTATCAGCATTAATTGTAGGTACCCATTCCTTGCTCCCAAGCCCTGCATACCCCTGCCATCCCCACAACTGTGCTGCACATTAATGGCAGCTATGTAACATATTCTCCCATTGATGCATGCAGGCTTCTATAGGCCATACTCAGGACTTCTCTTAAACCTAAAATCTTTGATTTTACAACTCCTAGAATAATATACATGCATTAGCTTCATTTAAAGGGTCAATGATAATAATCTACATCTGTTTAATCTTACCATATTTTTTGTATTTAGGTACAAATTCAGATGAGTGCCCTCTCTTCACCACTGTCCATCATTTTGTTTACATCATTACAATTTAAGGCACTTACATTATGTTTCACCGGATTAATAATATAGCTTGTATCTATCAAGTAATCATCAGTTTTGTTTGCAGCCTTGTTCTCAGAATAGTGGCTATTCTTGTTGCATTGTTAACATAAATGACTTCAGCTGGCAAGGGGCAGTTCTATTGGGCAGCATGTCTTGGAACCATTAGGACAGCACAGATTTGCTGGTCAGTAAAGGCTGCCTTTACAATCTTGCTTTGTTTTCTTCTTTCTTCACATACCTTCTCTTTAACAGACATTGGTTTACACAGGTAAGCAATTCCTCTGTCACCCCTGATTTATAAATGCATCACTTTTAAACGGAGTCTATTCCCACTGGGCAGCCTGATGGATGTACAATGTTTACCACCTCCGTTACTGTCCCTGAAAGCTTAGTTGTTGTCTCACAGATAGAATTCCTAGATCAGTATAAAGCTTTGCATGACATCTAAATATGGTCAATTAATTTTCCATTTAAATAACCAGATAAAGACAAGAGCCCAGCCATTGATATAATAAAGCCCTCTGAGAAATGTTTGGATAGTAACATTTAAACATTTAAACCTCCACTGAAACATTTATGTTTACAGCTGGAAGAGAAAACACAGAGGTGGGGGAAAAATGGGTGCTGCTTCTCTTTTATGTTAGGATCAAATTTCTTTACAGTAGCTAGGCCCAGATCCAAATCTTGTCCATCTCGGAGTCCCAGAGATCAGTGAGTAAGTTCAAGTGTAGCATATGGAGGATATTGCTCTGTTGCTCAATTAAAGTCAAAAGATTATCTGCCAGTCTCAGAAGCCAATAATGCGTAGGACTGTGAGGAAATATTTTTAAATTTCTTTTTTTCAAATTCATTTTATTTTCATACTAGGGGCAAAGCCCATTGTATCCAAGAATACAACGGGTGCTAGAGCTTGGCAGTGGGAAGGGGAGGAGTTGTCCAGTCTGTAAGGGCATGGGGTTGAATGTGTGTGTTGTGTGGGAGGTTGTGGTGGCATGGTGGCAAATGAGGGCATGGGTGTGGAGATATGGGTGTCAAGAACCTGTGGTGTGGAATATACGTTGAGTGTGGTTAAGGACTGACCTTTGGGAATTTTGGCATAGTGGTTACAGATGAGCTTTCCAGAGCCATGTCCTCAGATATGTGAAGGGAAAATCAGACTGGAGACTCTTCTTAGGGGAAGATTACATGGCAACAAATTCCTCCCAGTTATGCGTCATTTCCTTTCTTGTGTGAATTAGGCCACATTCACCGAAATGCCCCTCTGCCCTAATACACATGGGGTAGTCACAGAACAAAGGTGTCCACCCTGTTCCTTCTGTCTCCCATGGTTTCACTGTTGGTAAAATGTTATGTGCCATCATGCTTCTTTCATGGTTGTTCCTTAGAAGAATGGATTTTTGTACCCTATTGCTTACTACCCAGAGGAGTCTCAAAGCAGTTTACAAACACCTTTTCCATTCCTCTCTCCACAATAGTCAACCTGTGAGGTATGTGGGGTTGTGAGAGATCTGAGAGAACTGGGAATGGGCCGCAGTGACCCAGCAGGCCTCAGGTGTCTCAAAGCATTTTCCAATCATCTTCCCTTTCTCTCCCCATAGCAGACTCCCCATGAGGGAGGTGGGGTAGCGAGCCTCACAGGGAAGCTGGCAGCCCTAAGAGGAAGACTCTCTGTGCACAGCAGTCTTGACCTTAGTAAGGTTTTTTATACTGTTTTTTTAATTTGCCAGGCCAAGGTTATTTGCCAGGCCAATAAGTCATTTCAGTTACTATGTGTCTCCAGACATTTACTTGTTCTCTATTTACAGTTTCAGGCTGTAAATATTTATTTAGATCTTCCTGCACTTTCCAGACTCACAGGACTGATGCTGGTCTGCCTGTCTGCGCCCCAGAATACAAACAGTTGCTGGTAAGTGCTGGCCATAACCCATAGGCCAGGAGGGACACTCTTGCACCACTCCCTACCAACTGCAGGCAAAAATGGCTAATTTGAAGGCTGGACTCTGAGGCATTGTATGATTTTTAAATCCCACCTCTAAACCTCCAGGAATATTTCCAACCCAGGGGTAGCCAACCTATAGATGAAACAGGAGACAAAAGAGCCAGTTTCCTCTGCAGAATAACGCTGTGCAGTGGCCTCAAATCTGCAGAGAGCTGCAAAAAAGAAAGACACATGGCTTGGCTGTGTCTAACCTCCAGGCAGAGCAGTATTTTAAGTGAGAAGGGGCTTTTCTGTGGTCTCCCTGTCAGGCAACTGTTTGGCAGAAAGGGAAAGTCCCCCCCCCCTTCAAAAGGAAGGCCCTCAGACTCCCCTGCATTGCTCTTGAAAAGGCCTCCCTCCCCTCAGTCAGGGGCTGTTAGAGGCTCCTTCGCAGCAGGCCTCACAGGGGGGAGGGGGAGGGAGCACTCTGCAGCCTCCTGCCAGCTCTGTCAGGGTTCTGACGCAATTTACATTGGACATGACAGTTAGGACAGCCTTGGGGCGAAAAGGGCTGGCGCAGCCTGTCCAAGCCTCTGTTCTCATCCCCCTTGGCAGCCCTACTGACTTCCTCTCCTTGCGGTGGTCAGGAGCAGACTGGCAGCCAGACTGGGGTGGGTGAATGGAATTTTGGTCTGTCCTGGTGAGGGGCAAATAGGAAGACGCTTTGCCTTGCCATTGGCTGCTTGGCCCTGGATGGACACTTGGAGGGCTTCGCGGCTCCTGATTGGGCCCTCTGAGTTTTTATCCTGGACAGGGCCCGCCCTAACTCCTCCCCAGGTGGCCTTACCCTTTTATTTAATAGGAGCGGTTAAAGATTAGAGAGAGAGAGGCCGATTCCACATGGCTGCAGCTGTGCCGGGCCACCGCCAGTGCAGTGCTGCGGCGCTTTATGCTCTACAGTTTTCTGTGTCCCCACGGGGAACACATTTTAGTGCCAGATCTGCTCCAGCACTGAAATGTCACCTCTTGGGAAACACAACAGCATTGGATAGGTTCTGCAATGTGTGTGTGTGTGGGGGGGGGAGTTATTTTGCAGGACGGTGGGATTGCATAGAACGCAATCCCATCTTTCTACAATTTTTTTTTAATGCCCTGGTCTACCCTGTAGCACAGTGAAATGCCATGAAATTGACCAGGGCATTTTTAGCCCCCTCTGGGCCACTGTAGTACAGGGAGTCTTCCCTATCCTAGTCTTCCCTATACAAACAGGCCTGACTTGAGACAGGCCCTGTTGGTCCCCCTCAGTAGGCTAAGGGAACGTGGATTATCCCATATTCCCATAGCCCAGGGCAATTAAGGGCTCAATCCGCAGAGGGCCCAGGAAGGCTGCGTTATGTGGAAGTGGGGATTAGTGCTGCTTCCATATGAATGCCTCCTCAGCTTTTTCTGCCCATGTGGAACCGGGGAGGGGGGCGAGAGAAAGAGAGAAAGAGAGAAAGAGAGAAAGAGAGAGAGAGATCTCCATATTTAATTTCTGGCACTCAACAGAGGGGCCCGTAAGCCTGCATCATTTTTAAAATGTGAGTGATTAATAATGAATTCTAATCAGGACGTATGTTACCAGTTTGAAGGGAAATTCACACAACACAGACAAAAGTACCTTCATGTCTTTCTTAAGGTTCCTACATGTACACAAATTGGGGGGGGGGTATATTTTTCACTTTGCACTAGACAGCCAGGGATGTGACAAAAACTAGTCCAAAAGTTTTTTAAGTAGTTGCTAAAAGCAAATGTTTCTTCCTGAAGAAGGAAGAAGTTCTGCTGTAATGCATTGTAAAGTCCATTAGAGCTCCAGGGATCTAAATGATATATAATTTGCTTGACAGTGTAGAAAAAATATTTATTATTTATCTTCTGAATGTCTTTTTTTTCTTCTTCTAGGATCATGAACATTGCTCATAGATTGTATTACTCAAGAACTTTCACAGAAGGATCCTTCCTAATCACGACCAATCAAGGCTAGAGTCCTCAGTGGCATACCTTGGAGGGCCCATATCCAGCCTGTGCTGAAGCAGCTGCATTGGTTGCCAAATGCTGACCGGATAAAGTTCAAGGTTCTGGTTTTAACCTTTAAGGCCTTGTGCGGGTTGGGACCCACATACCTGAGGAACCGCCTGTCGCCCTATGCCCCCCGCAGGGCCTTGTGCTCTGCGGGTGAGAATTTACTGGTTGTTCCCAGCCCCAGGGAAGCGCACCTAGCCTCAACTAGGGCTAGGCCTTTTTGGTCCTGGCCCCTACCTGGTGGAATGAGCTCCCAGGTGAGCTGCGGGCCCTGCGGGATTTGCCAGCTTTCTGCAGGGCCTGTAAACATAGCTCTTTCACCAGGTCTATAGTTGAGGCTGGGGTCAGCAAAGTAGAACCATCGCCCCTCCCCTGAGATTGGAAGTTACATCATTCCTTTCAACTCTCCCTGCTGCTCTGGTAGTGGGGGGTGGAAATGAGATTATTTTCCGTCATGTTGGAATTTTTAAAAGTCTTTTAATGGGTATTTTAATGGGGCCAGACTATTGTTACTCGCCACGAACCTCTTAGGGAGTGGTGGGAAATAAATCTAATAATAAATAATGATGATGATGATGATGATGATATACGGTCAGGGCCCAGTGTACTTGAGGGACTGCCTCCCTGCCTATGCCCCCCAAAGAACATTATGATCCACTGCCACCAACTGGCTAATGATCTCTGGCCCTAAAGAAGCCCACCTGGCCTCAACCAGGGCCAGAGCCTTCTCTGTCCTGCCCCCCCCCAGTGGAATGAGCTCCCAGAGGACATCAGGGCCCTGACGGAGCTAAAACAGTTCCACAGGGCCTGCAAAAGGGAGCTCTTCCACCAGGCATTCGGTTGAGACCAGGCACAACCAACAACATCCACAGGGCCCCTGCCCCCCTCCCTCTCTTCACCCCCAGAAATCCATCAAGGCATTCTGCTGCTGGACCTGTTGTATTATTACTGTTAATGTTGTTCTGTTACCCTGTTATCAGTTAGTATTATTAATGTTACAGTTATTTATATGTATGGTACTGTGTATAGTTCTCAATTCTATGTAAACCATCCTGACCCTTCAGGGAGGGCGGTATATAATGAATAAATAAATAAAAATTAATACAATAAATGTATGGACCAATAGATAGGATGGGCCATAATATCTAACCTAACAACAATACATTGAATAAGCTGACACTGAAAACCAATTCAGCATTTTGGGGTAGAGATACTGTTGAATACTGAAATTACTCCTGATGCCTTTTTGTCCTCACAGAATTATTAGCATAAAGGCAGGGTTATAAGAAGAGTTCAATACGGGCTATGCAGACCATATTCTGCTTGGAGGCCCTGGCTGCTGGAATACACAAATCTTGCAATATGCATTGGGGAGATATCGTTTACAGGAGCAGCCCATCCCTAAATCCAACATCCATGTTCCACAGAATCTACCAGCCTTTAAAGTAATTTATTTATTTATTTTATTATTATATTTATATACCTCACCCTCCCTGAAGTTCTACACAGAAGGGAACAGCCTAGGGTTGGGAAATACCTGGAGATTTTGGATGTGGAATCCAAGGAAGCTGGGGTTTGGGAAAGGACTTCAATGAGGTTTAGAGTCCATAGAGTCCACTTTCCAAAGTGTCTGTTTTCTCCAGATGAACTGATCTCTATTTCCTGGAAATAAGTTGCAATAGCGAGAGATCTCCTGTTACCAGCTGGAGGTTGGCAAAACTAGATCAGGTCCTACCATCTCTTTCTTCCATCCAATGTCTTCTTTAAGCAGACAGTAAGAACCTACTGATGCATCTTGCACAGTCTCAGTGCCAAGGTCTCGTGAACACCAATTATAATGCTTGCCATCTTTCAATAAAATTACTACTCCTCCCAATATTGAAACCCACCTGCATCAATTGATAGGAAATTCTCACTTCCCTTATGCAATTAACACTGCAACGATTAGTCCAACTGTCCAAATGACTGTCCATAAAGATTTTATTTCCTTGAAAAGGAGACTTAATTTTTAAAGTGTACTAAATAACTGTAGACATTTGGGAGAGGGAAGTTCTATGTCATCTACAATTACATCTTTGGACACTCACCTTCTGATCTTGACTATAGGCCAGAATCCAGTCCTCCTGCTTGGGGTGGAAGAGCATGCTGTGGATATAGAAGTTCAGCCGATATTTTTGATAAGTGGCTCCTTCATCAGAACTGATCAGCAGACTGCTCTCAATCTCAGGGTCAGTAAGCAACATAATCTGTGTGGATCAAAGAGATGAAAACTGAAGGTTTCGGTTGGAGGAAGGTGAAGAAATGGCTAAGCCCTCCAAATCTCTGGGAAATCATTTTTTTTCTGTGAAAGAATGTTTATTTTTGTAGGCTCTACAGCTGTGCAAAGTAACCCAGGTGTAGAAAACATGGATAAACAAAACAAAGGTGACCTTCCCAAAGGTGAAGGGATACAGTAACTAAGCATTTAGCTTACCAGAACTTCTACAAATACTTCTGTAATCTTGTCCATTATAAGGCACAGCTTCCCTAAATCTCTCTTTGCCAAAAATCCAATGCATTCCAGCTTCATAGCCCTAGGTACTTATAAAGTAGATTAGATTTTTGGCAGTGAAGGACATAACAGCTGTGCTCTGTATTGGAGTCAAGTTTGAGCGGACCTCGATAGCTTTGTATTACTTAACGTTCAAATCATGTAATGACTGAACATAAAAATACACAGCATGAGAAGAAGCAGAAGAGTCAGGAATCCTATCCTTGTCAGAACTGAAAACCAACTCTGTATTTTTTATGAACCACTGCTTTCTTTCATAGGTCCTTTTCTATTATCCAGGGCACAGCCATTTTAGAATCCTCTATGCTTTTCTGTCTTTCTAAGATGCAAATGCCTGCCTGTACCTCTCAGAAACAAGTGTATCTTTTATACCAGCTGGAGACAGCAGGGAGGGCCAACTTACTAGTCCCGAAGGTCAGTTGTTTGTTATGACACACACTGTGAGACCAAGCCATTTCTGAAATGCAGATAAGGCATGAAAGAGGTTCTATTCTGTCTTATCACATCAAGGGCACTTGCATCATGTACAGAACATGTAATTATGCATATTAATTCTGATGGACTCTGTTACCCTCATTGCTTTGAACAAAGTATAAGAAAGGACCCGCAAATTAGAAAAGGCTAGTCTCTTCTCCATCTTTTCCCTGGCAATAGAAAGCTCCATCGGGTAATTACCCTGTCTCTATGTGTGTCTTTTGCTTTGTTATCTAGCCTTACCTGGGGAGTCAGTGTAGGATTGTATACTAGTTGGTTGTGTATCTGTTGCTGAATAAACTCTGCTTTGGATGACATCCTGTTTCTGAATCTTTGGGAAGTGGAAGAAAGTATAGAGAACACTCTCAACAATTTCAAGAGGGTAGCCATGTTGATCTGAAGCAGCAGAACAAATTTAGAGCCCAGTGGCACCTTTAAGACCAACAATTTTTTATTCAAGGTTTAAGTTTTTGTGCACACTCACACTTCTTCAGACACTTCCATGTCATTGTATGTGAGGAAGTGTGCGTACACATGAAAGCTCACACCTTGAATAAAAAAATATTGATCTTAAAGATGCCACTGGACTCTAAACAACTGAACTCCCAATTGAATTCCAGATCACGCTTAAGGTTTTGGTACTTAACTGGCTCCCAATTGAATTCCAGATCACGCTTAAGGTTTTGGTACTTATCTTCAAACAAAACTGTTATCATGCCTGAGTCTCATCAGATGTCCACACTTCACTTGCGTAAATTGTGATCATCGTTAACTTTGTCTGTGTGTATTTGTGTACCTGTGTACAAGCCTATAGGTAGATAACACATGGGAAAATTCTGAATATCTGCTATCTCTTGGTAAAAAAAAAACAATACTAACAGACCAGAATGCTCCATAAACAAAATGTACGAAACATTGGTATGAATATATATGGACATGTCTAAGCAACATTTTACGCTGGTTGACAAATAACCTTGTTGGTATTCCTAAAATGATCTGACAGATGGTTGGCTCCATTTTTCAAAACAAAATTAAAACTCTCTTCATCCAACCCACCTAAATAATTAGCACATACTATATCTATTGTCTCTTTCTCATTACTATAGATATTTGTACACACACATACTTGTTATATTTACGGAGAATTATTTTCGTGGCATTATTTTTTCCTTGAGACCTTTTATGTATATTATTTTAAATTGTTTTAGCAGAAAATATTTTGACTACCAATACTACAGCAGGAAAAATGCACATTGTTCCAAACAACCTATGATTTATTATAACTGTTAAGAAAAAAAATATAAGAAAAAAGAATACACATCTTATATCTTTTGCATTACAATACAGGATTACATTTGTCAATATTGTCAGAATATTTTATTTTACCTCTAACCAGTTTAAATCTTGTCCACCCTCTAATCATTAAACCCTTTTCATTATTTTGTACATAGTCAAAAATCTACATTCTTTATTCTTCAGGAAGCCTATAATTTAATATGGAAGCTATCAACTGCAGCAGGGGTCGCCAACCTGCGGGCTGAGGATCAGTATCGGGCCGCAAAAGCCTCGGTACTGGGCCATGGAGGGAGGGAGGCGCCTCCCTCTCTCCCTCTGCAGCGTGGAGTGATGGGGGGAGGGGGAGGTGCAAACATGCAGGTGTGGCAGCTCCGCGCATGCACGTTTGCCCCGCCAGTGTGCCAGCGCCTGGGCCTCCCTCTCCCCCCCACGAACTGGTTCCCAGCCTGGAAAAGGTTGAGGACCACTGAACTACAGCATTATTTTTAGCATGTGAGTTTGAGACCTGATTTAATACATCTAGCAGTGATTTGTTTTCCAAACTACTGTGGCTACCCAGCAACAGGTACTAAAGGCATATATTAGCGCTACGAGGATTCCTTTATCATTTTGGATTTTTAACCACCCATTTATTTATTTAGATTTCAGGTTTTTCTGCAACCCTGAAGCATTTTTCAAGTTTGTCAATAGATACATCTTGTCCATTCACTGCCCAAAACTTTGGATTTTAGTATTAGAATATATAACTGGGGACCTGAAAGAAACTTGTGAGAACTGCCATCTCATCCTCCCACCTTTAGTTCCTCTCTTCTCCCCCTGTTTATCTGATTCTCACTCTTTTCCCCTCCTGCCACCCCTACTCTTGTTCTCTGTCTCCCATATCTGTCACTGTCACTGTCTGTCTCTTCCTGGCCCCCCCCCCCCCACAAAAACTATTGCTCTGTATCTTTCTTTATCACTCTCTCTTACTGTCTCCTTTCCTTGATTTGGATGAGGGTTTAGAGGGGATACTTATTAAATTTGCAGATGACACTGGGAGGGGTAGCAAACACAACCGAAGACAGAATCAGAATACAGGATGATCTTGATAGGCTCGAGAAGTGGGCTATATATTCCCTGTCATGTAAGAAGATCATAGTCTGACAAAGAGTGTTTGCACTCGAAAGCTCATGCCCTGAATAAATCTTTGTTGGTCTTAAAGGTGCTACTGGACTCTGTTTCTATTGTGCTACTTCAGACCAACACGGCTACCTATTTGTATATGTCTCCTTTCCCCATCACTCTTTCTCATTTTGCCCCTAACCCATCACTCTTCTCTACTTTTTTTTTTGGGGGGGGTACTCCTGGGGGATGGCTGTAGATTATATTAGAAGCCTTAGGGTTTTTGCTATCATTTTGGAAAGCTCCATAAATGTTAAATGGTAGAATCATAGAGTTTGAAGGCACCTCCTAGATCAACCCCCTGCACCATGCAGGACACCCAAAATGCCATTGTTCATCTACTGTAACCTGCCACCCCCTTAAGCCTTCACAGAATCAGCCTCTCTGTCAGATGGCTATCCAGGCTCTGTTTAAAAATTTCCAAAGATGGAGAACCCACCACCTCCCAAAGAAGCCTGTTACACTGAGAAACTGCTCTGGCAGGAACTGCTTCCAGATATTGAGACGGAATTTCTTTTGAATTAATTTCATCCCATTGGTTCTGATCCGTCCCTCCGAGAACAACTCTGCTCCATCCTCTATATGGCAGCCTTTTAAATACTTGAAGATGGTTATCAAATTCCCTCTCAATCGTCTCTTCTCCAGGCTAAACAGACCAAGCTCCCCCAGCCTTTCTTCATATGTCTTCGTCTCCAAACACCTCACCATCTTTGTTGCCCTCCTCTGGACATGCTCCAGTTTGTCTACATCCCTCTTCAACTGAGGTGCCCAAAACTGAACACAGTACTCTAAGTGAGGCTGAACCAGAGCAGAGTACAGCGATACCATCACCTCCCATGATCTGGACACGATACTCCGTTTGATACAGCCCAAAATCCCATTTGCCTTTTTAGTCACCAAGTCACACTGTTGACTCATGTTCAATCTGTGGTCTAAGACTTCTAGATCCTTTTCACACTTGCTACTGCCAAGTCTCCCCCATCCTATATTACAATTTGATTTTACTATGTTTACTGTTGCAACATTAATATTGGATTTTGCATTTAATCATCAGGATCATCAGGAGCCTCCGGGGAGGGCGGTATAGAAGTATGATAAATAAATAAATAAATCATGCTAGAGTTTCTCAGAATATGACAATGCAACCTTAATGCAGAGAAAACTGACTAGGAATGTATTCCTATGTTCAGAATAAAACCATCAGAAATTTATATATATAAAACTGCATCAATGTCAAGAAATGTTGAGCTGGGTATACAACGTATGGAATAAAAATACACGCAGTAGTACCTTCCACCTTGACTGATTGATTGGATGTATAGAACTGCCCCTCTCAATACAGCTGTCTCGTAGTGGTGTACAATCATTTAAAAATACAGCAGAACAATAAAACAGTAAAAGGAATTACTGAAACAATTGCAGGACAATAATAGACATCCTTTTCAATTCCCATGTCCCATCTAACACTCATCCCTCAGGGGTGCCATGGGGGGGGAGCTCCCAGATGTTCCTGGTCACCAAGCCTCAATTGAATGCCCAGTGGAAGACCTCCATTTTGCAGGCCCTGTGGAATTCAGTGAACTCCAACAGGGCCCACAACTCCTCTGGCAGCTCATTCCAACAGATGACGGTCAGGACCAAGAGTCAGGCCCTGGGTCAAGGTTAGGCAAACCTCTCTTGGGCCAGAGATCACTAGACTGTTAGAGCTGGCAAAGCGTAGTGCTCTTCAGAGGGTGTATTCAGAGAGGTGGTCATTCAGATACACAGAGTCCAGACAGTGAATGGCCCTGAACATCAAAACTAGCACCTTAAACCTACTGTACTCTACTGGAAGCCAAAGCAGCTGCCTGAGCATTGGTCATATGTGATACCTCCATGGTGTTCGTAAGCATTCTAGGAAGGAACTCAGAAGTTGAGCTGTACAATAAAATAATGTAAAACTTGTTGATTATTTATTATAGTGCACAATTAAAAACAGAATAAAAACTTCATAAAAACTATACAGAACTAACAGCAAATAAGACCAAATGTGTTTCGACCCTACTGGGTCTTCCTCAGTGGTCAGAACTGTGATAATACACTCTATATAAAATATCTATATTAAACTCATTATAAAGTGCAGCTGAGTGGTTGAATGGGATCCTTCGCTATCATATAATTCTGTGCTGAGGGTGTATCTCATGTACATCAGAAAAAAGCTATTGCATTTTGGACCAGTTGTAACTTCCAGAATAGAGATAAGGGAAGGCCCATGTACAGTGAGTTACAGAAATCTGTAGGTGAGCATTGCATCAATTATGGTTTCTATATGATCTGAGGCCAGGTAAGGAGCTAGATGCTTAGCCTGGCACAGATGAAGAAACACCTGCTGAGCTACTCTAGTGACTTGAGCCTCCACAAAAAGAGAGGCATCAAGTTCCTGGATTCCTGGCTGTCTGTGAAGCAGTAAGCTGCACACCATTTAGGCTGCATAAGCATGCTTCCTCCACTGGTCCCTTCCTTGATCTTGCTCTATTACACTTTTATTTTCACATTACTGCAATATTTAATAAAACCACTGGGGTTAATTGAAAGTTTAAAATTACTAATGTAAGTACCTATAATAGTGAACCCATCTTAAAAGACCCCCCCCACACACACACACACACTTTATTAAAGATAAGGGACTGCCTCTTGTAAGATGGTGCCAGTTGCAACATGTACTGGCATTATTAAAAATAAAACACTGGTTCTCCTCCCTTTGGTACTGTTATTCATGTGTAAGTTCATGCTGATCTAAGCAAGTCCTGTCATATGTTTCAAAGTCTTAACACAAACTATTGAGTGGAAGTAGAATTTTTTTTTTTTTTTGCAAGGGAATTTTAAACAAAACTTTTATACAGTATTAAAATTCCAGATGTAGAATAATTAGAGGAAAAACAGAACACAAATAAAGAGGGGATCATTTCATTTGAAAGGCAAAAATTACTCCATCAAGTGTTTTGCTATAGTTTGTGCAGAAGCCACATTTGCTGGGCAATGGCCAAGAAAGTAATTTCTACTTAATATGCTGCCATGGTAATTGATAGTAAGTGCCTCCCACAGAGAATACAAGCAACATGAGTGACATCTGCCACTCTGTTAATTTTCCAGTTTTATTATGCATGTTCATTCTGCAATGAATGAGCCAAATGTTGGGAAATGTAGGTTGTTTTTGTTTTAGCCCTCTTTAGATATTTAGAAATTTGATCAACTATGACTACAAAGCTTCATACACTTATATGCTGGGAGTAAGCCCCATTAGTGAGAGTATTTCAAATAAACATGCATAGGATTGGTTGCTTTGCAACAACTAGCTCCTCCCCCCCCCCAAAAAAACCCCTTCTTATATGGAAGCTGGCTATCTCCAATAATATAGATCTTAAGAGCATTCAAAGCTATATTTTGGTCAACTAACGTATACAGCAGTGGTCCCCAACGCTGGGGCCCACTCACCAGGGACCACTCAATGCCTTTTACTGAGGCCCGGTGGGGGGGGGGGTAATTTACTCCTCTACTCTCAACCACTGCCCTAACACTCTCTGATCGCTATGGTAATGTTTAAACATCCCTTCAAAATAAGATACAGACACGCCACAACAATGAACATAAGTAACATTTTATTTTCATGGAAATTTTAACTCATGACAATGACAAATCAATGGGAACCCTGAGTTTGTTTCTCTGCAACGAGATAGTCCCATCTGGGAGTGATGGGAGACAATGAGACCCAAAGTGTGTTGTAAAGGGCTGGGGGGGATGAAGTAAAGGGTCGGGGGGGGGAGAAGGCGTCCTTCGGGGCCCACCTCCAATTAGTCGAAGGACCACATGTGGTCTGCGGCCCACAGGTTGAGAATCGCTAGTATACAGAATAGAAGAAGAAGAAGAGTTGGTTCTTATATGCCGCTTTTCCCTACCCGAAGGAGGCTCAAAGCGGCTTACATTCGCCTTCCCATTCCTCTCCTGCAATGGCATAAATACTAAAGGAACTTATTCAATAAGTTGTGTTGTTGGTAGGTCATTTTAAGAAGCAGGTTAATATGGTGGATAATCTTTATATGTAGCTACTTAAAATTACAGTAAAATGTATATCTGTAAAAGACAAGGTGATTCTTTCTCAAGACACTACGAAGATACTTCTAATGATGGGGAAACACAGCCCAAATTTCCTTGTGTGCATTCTGTCATAAGGAAGGTGTTTATTAACCATTTCAGTTGTTTCTTTTTTGAGTTAACTTTAAACTAAGAGTCACGCTTCGTTGACTTGCAGAGGGGCATGCAGGCTACAATGAAATGTGACACAGATGTTCTGGCTGTTAAACGGCCACAGCTTTTATTTCAACACATAACAAGGTTGGTACCAATGAGAAGAGAGCCTGACCTGCCTGTCAGCAAACTGGTTCCCTAAATCCCAGACTCTGAGAGGAACCCTGGAGCTCCTACGCATTCCCAGCCAGGAACTCAGATCTCCCTGCCTCTCAGAATCCACCTCTACCTGGGAAGAGACCTTTTGTGGAGGAGCTAAAGGGCACCAACCTCAGCTACCTCCTGGCTAATGGGCCTGTTTCAGCCTACCCAGTCAGGTTGGCTTCTCCGTTGCTGTGCCACCTCTTAGGAGGTCCTGCTAAACCTCCAGGGGCTCCTGTATGCAGACAGGGCTGCTGCCAATAGGCTCTTTCTCATAACTAACCCCCACAATAAAATTCAATGTGCAAACCAACACAACCATCATAAAACAGGGTGGGAGGGAGGGAAGATATCCGCTGAAGAGCCAGGGGCAAAGAGGCAGAGGCTGAGCATGTGGCATCTTAAATAGGCGAGCTCAGGCCCTGACCCCTGCTAAGCTGCAGTAGCATGCTGCCGCCAGGTGCAGGTACGCACTTGTGGGCGCGCCATCACACCTTTATTGCACCCGCCTCCATGCCACATCAACATATGGCCTTAGTAAGTCTTGGCCACTCTACTTCTGTGAATTAACCCTAAACATACTTACATGCACATCAAATAAGCACAACAGAAATTCAGAAGTGTGAGTGTGCAAAGATCTGCACTGACCACCATTTGCCATTTGTTGGGCATAAAGACTGCAAAGGTTTATGACCAATGTGGGCTCAGATTTGCATTGGCTTTACATATTCCGGTTTTGTTGGGTTTTGAGTTTCTGATGAACTGACTTTATTTTAACAAGTGGAAAAATTCCCTTGTAAAACTGCATTTTATTTTCTAACCATTCATGAAGTTAAACCTTTTAATTTATTTCTAACAAAGGTAACTGATGAAGGAATCTCTGACTTTCCAAAGCTTATACCCTGATAAATCTTGTTGGTCTCTAAGGTGCTGCAATATTCAAATCCAGTTCTTCTACTGCAGACCAGTATGGATAGCTTCCTGAAATGTAATGCACCTCATTTGCTATACTAAATCAGTTAATCAAAACCAAGAGGTACAGGAACTGGAAAGGAAAGTATCACCAACTTGTCTGACATGGTAGACGAGAGGAAAGTTACACCTGCAGGAATGGTTCCAGAAGTGTGTGTTGGGAGACTGGCTAAATATCAAAACTTCTCCTGCTCATACCACTATTTTCTGGGTTACATGCAGTCAGAATAAAAAGTGTAAATAAATCAAGGTTCAGCCATCACCCCCAGCAAAGGTAATTATTCTCTTCTCAGGCTGGTGCCTAGAAGTGATCAGAATTCATTTACTCACAGCAGACAAGGTTGCCTTTACAGATGCTTCAAATGAATTGTTTAAGGTTTTGTTTTCTTTTTTCGGGGTAGAAAGTCAATAAAGTTGACACAAGCTCCTGCAACCAAAGCAAATGTACCCATTTATCATTAACTTCCCCAAACGGAAGAAACTTCTTTTCTGCTTTTCCTAAAAAGTTATGCAGGAACATAAGTTGAAATGTTTAAGTATCCAACAAGTCGTGCACACATTTTATCAGTTAGGCTGACAGTGCTATCTTAAAAAAAAAAAAAAAAAGATTCTCACTTTCTTTCTAGCTCTCCACAGGTTCTCTGTTAAGTCCCTTACAGGCATTTTTATTTGTTTAAAGGATTCAGTTTGAACCCTTCTATGGAATACAACAGGCTAGTACCAAAGGAGTCAAAATCAATACACAAGTGTAATAAAACACTGTCAGTAAATGCAGAAACTTAGTAAAAGAAATCCATACTTGCTTCATGGTAATAAGCTGCAGGTTCAATATACAAATACTTTTTGAGGAACCTGATGTTATTCTGTTCTTCAAGAAATGAGGTTGCTGTGAAGTAGGACAAGTCTTCTTTGTCAGCGTAGAAAGGAAACCACTGGACTCTTTTGCATACTTTCTATATAGAACAATCAATCGACCAGCCAGTTCATTTGCTTCTCCTTGCTTAGAAGGGGAGAGAAGTGAAATAGGCTGCTGAAATGACTGCCTGCCATTTCAACCTAACAGCTTGACAGGTCCGCTAGCAGCCATTTAAACCGTCAGTTTCACTCCTCTGACTCTGAAGCAGGTGGAAGAAAAACAGACTGCTGAAATGGGTGACAACCGTTTAAATGTAACCGCTGATGGTCAGACCTACAAAAATCTTTGGCAGGCAGACATTTCAGTGATCACTTTCACTCTTTCTTATTCAAAGCATGGGGAAGTGCAACTGATGTGCCACTTGGAAAGGGGGAGAAGAACAGATGGTTCAAATGTATTACAGCCATTTAAACTTAATAACTGATGGGCAGACCATCCTGCTCACATGCTAGGTTTAAATGGCCCAAACCTCCAAACTGACCTGGACAAACATCCTGGAGATATCTGGAGGAGTTGCCTTCCTCAAACCTTAGTCTGGGGGCATGAACCAGGGCAAATTTGTGATTAATGCAAACTTCTACATATAGGCAAAAAGAATAAAAAGTGCAGATATAGTTGGGGGGGCAATTCTCTTGGCAACAGTATATGTGGAGAAGATGCTGGATGATCACAGGCTGAACATAAGTTGGCACTGTGATGTGGCTACAAAAAATGCAAATAAAATTCAAATTCATTAATCATAACACTCTGCTGGTGTGTGCTAGCCAAACTGCCTCTGGATATAATATATCGAATTCTTGGAACCATCCTTTGTTGCTTGTATGTTGGTGGTATGCAGAAGTATGCTGATGAATTGATAACAGTTCCTAGAAGGGCTATGAAAATGGTCAGTATTTTGAAAGGGGTATCATGAATAACATTGTTGCCCTCTTCCATGTGACAGCTTCTCTAGTATTTAAGAGCAAAGTTGTTTGCTACTGCTACAGAGGTAAAGACCAAATCTAATGGATCTATGTTATAGCAGAATAGCTTTCAGTGGAATATCAGAAGAAACCTCCTCACAGGAAAAGCAATTCAACAACAGAGCTTTGGATTTCCTCCATAGAACACTGAATTAGAACAGATGGTCTATAGCCCAACTCTTGTCCAACACTTTCAGTCCAGAATTGTGTGCGGTAGAGTTAGGCCTCAATGTCTGGAAAGGCTTTAAGTACCATTTTGGAATGTGTGAAGCCTAGACAAGAATTCTAGCCAACACCAAAGCTTCTGAAATCACAGAAGGCAGGATTGGTAATTGACTAATTAACATGAAAACTGATATGTGAAAACAACAGCCATGACAAGTCAGTGGAGAAACAATCAAATATTGTAGAAGCTTGTCTCATGGTTTTTCATAGCAACAAATTGGTCAGTGGGGAATGAAGCAGGGTTTAGATTTATATAGCAGGCAGTGGTATAGAATAGGTCTCCCTTACTGCCTCCTGCGTTGAGCAGGGGGTTGGACTAGATGGCCTATATGGCCCCTTCCAACTCTATGATTCTATGATTCTACTTTCCGGATCATGAAAATTCTAATTTGTAGGCTTTCATAAGATGCCTTGAAACACCTCTACTCCCAGGAGTGTAAGGAACTGGAACTAACTTGCAGACCTAAACAATAGGAAAAATAGTGCTGTGAAAAATATATTGTTGTAATACGACAAACTATGCCTCTTACATCTGGGATGGTCATGCCCGCTTTTATTTTTATAATCACCTATAAAATTATCCCAACATATCTTGTAACTATTTCTCAAATCTATCACTTGTAAGCTTTTTTGAAATTTTACCAGGAATGCAATTTATATGGGACCATGTAGGGTTGAGTTGCCAAAGTGATGCTGAAATGCTACACAACAATTCAACTGCAACTTCATTCTGAGAAAATCTAGTACAACTGCTAATGCAAGTTGTCTCAGAATCCATAATCTGAAAATCCGTAAGGTTACTACTTTCTTAAAAAATGCTAGGCACTATCAGACAAGATTACGATGCTGCAATAAATCAACATCCATTTCCTTAGCCCACATGAAAGATGAGACTTTTACATTGTCGTCAAGACCATCTGTTCTTAGGTGAACCCTATTTGGTGATAGGGAAGTTATGAAGAAATTTCTATTACTACTATTAAAGACATCAATTTTGCCAAGTATCTTCCATATCTAGAAAGGGCTCTAGAGACATATACGTTATTTGGAATTGCTGCTGCCCACACTAATTATCTCTTGTTAAAGAAGCTATATAAGAGTCAGCAAAATGCTCTTGTAAATATATGCTATTATTTATGGCAACCATAAATCATAAGCATGTATAATTAAGAAAGGAAAGATCAGGATGTTTTTTTTTTAACTATTGCAATACACTACTCCTCCTTAATCAGAAAAAGGCTTTGGATGTAATCACATAAGCTAGTTGCTGTAATGACAATGTGGGTTAAGTGGTATCAGGACTGCACACACAGAAAAAAACACCTAGCAGAATTTGAAACTCAGTTCACATTTATATCCCATGACTTAAAAGAGGTTATTTTCACACACAGAATTCAGAGGGTAAAGAAAATAGACTTGTTTTCATTGTACATGTTTGAGGGGAAAAAATCTGTTTGTGATACACACACCTCCATTGTTAATGAAAAACATTTTTTGAAAAGAAAATGTATCAAAATATTTAAAAAAAAGAAAGGAGGGAACATGTACTCAACCTTAGGTCAACTAACTACACTGTGGGAACACCAGAAGTCTTTCAGCCTCAGAACATACATTCTTAAATACTCTTCTCAGCGGTTTGTCCAGCCCTTTGGAGTAATACATGAATAAGTTCTTGTAAAGCACGTCCATGTCTTTCTTCCTCTAATATACACACACCCACTATTTATAACATCCTTCTGAAACTGCACAGGCATTTTCAAGATCAGACTGTCCTGTCATGTTTAATAATAAGGGTCCACTACACTTACAAGAGAACATGGGCAACAGCAACTGTTTTGAAAGGTGGCTCTCCTCCATCTAGGTTGGAATCCTTGTTAAAAATAGTAACAGTGCAATTCTAAACACAGTTATTCAAGGTTGGTCCTATATGATTTAAATGTAAGATAGCTTGATTTGTTACTATTCATAAGCAACAATTTAAATTTAATCATGCATTTATTTCTCATAGTCAATCTTGTATGCTCTGAATTGAGGAAATATCTGGAATATCTGGGGGTGGAGTTGGGAGTGGGTGGGATTTGGGGCAGGGAGGGATCTCTGTGGAATATAATGCTATAGAGACCCCTTTCCAAAACAGCCACTTTCTCCAGGAGAACTGATCTCTGTCACCTGGATATGAGCTATACCTCCAGGGAATGTCCAGGTCTCACCCAGGGACTGGCATCCTAATATTACTCCACATGGCTAAACAAACTACCATTCATAATAGTGCCAGAAAAAAACACTGAACACAGTGAAACAAATAAATCTTCCACTTCATCAATACAGAAGATGCAATAATGCTCACCTTACCCACTACAAAGCAAGTTAACATATTCTCTTAGGCTTGACCAAGTTTTTAAAGAGTTCATTTAAATCTTTTTCTACACAGACCACAAATGTGCATGCTGAGGCAGTTGAGAGATTAACAGTTCCAAACTTGCCTGTTTAATAATGAACTGTGTGGTGGGTGGGTGTGTTTGTGTGTGTGAGAGAGAGCAGAAAGCCCATCATAATCCATTGGTGCTGGCTTGGCCATAAATCAAGAGAAATAATAATTCTATTAATTCTATTCTCTCATTATTTATGAAGCCTAGAAAGAAATAGTACCCAGATATAGGCTTACTTATCATTTCTTAGAGTCTGCTTCATTATAACCCAATGCACTGCGATTATCATTGAAAGTGGTACAGACAGATGTAAAAGCAAAGCAGGAATACATAATGTTAGCGCTAGACGAGGCATGACTGTGTTTCCCAATGGAAACCCTACTGCACAAAGTAGAAGCATAAGTTGAATCTCACAAATATATAACTACCTAGGAAAGCCACAGAAACCAGCATGTCTTTCAGCCCTAGAACCATTTCCTTCTGCCTCTATGAAGTCCCTAGTGTTGTACAGGCTGTCACCATCTCTTCTGGAACTAACAAGTTTGGAACAGATTCAGAGCCCCCTGCTCCCTCTCATAAAGTAAGCTAGCGAGTCACACAAGGAGTTTGGAAATATCACTGCTTCTATTGCAAAGTGAATCTAAGTGGCCAGACCCAGCAAGAATCTGCATGGATGCACCAACATTATTAATGAGTGATTTTCTCAGGGTGACACAGAGTTCATTATCCATAAAGCATGAGGATGGGTGAACTACAGCACTGTTGAATAGGATTTAACCCATGGGGAATGAGGGATTTACACAGGCAGGGAGATCCATAGCTTCAGGAATTTCTACTCCATTTATTTTTATTAAGCCTAATAAACACAGAATCGTATATCTATATATACTGGGAGACTCGCTCACAGACTTATATGGTTCATTATAAAGGGTTCTTTGACAATATCCATCTCAAACATTCTTGTTCATAATAAGATCCCATTCCTCCTAGTTATGCACTTCTAAACTGTCCAATAGATTTTCTTCTTAGAATCTCCAGCTGTGGACAAAAACAGACACCATCTGTAATGAAAATCATATATGCAAACTGAATTACTTTACTTCTCATCTTAAACTTATTTACTTAGAAGTAATTCCCACTTATTTTGATAGGAATTACTTCCAGGTAAATATGCCAATGATTTTAGGCTAACGTAATTTATTTTTGGTTATGTCATAGAATTATAGAATTGGAAGGGACCTCCTGAGTCATGTAGTCCAACCCCCTGCACTATGCAGGATACTCACAACCTGCCACTCATCTACTGTAACCTGCCACCTTGTTGAACTTTCACAGAATCAGCCTCTCTGTCAGATGGCTATCCAGCCTCTGTTTAAAAACCTCCTAACATGGAGAACCCAGCACCTCCCGAGGAAGCCTGTTCCACTGAGAAATCCCTCTAACAGTCAGGAACTTCTTCCTGAGGTTTAGACAAATTTCTTCTACATTAATTTCTTCCCATTGGTCCTGGTCCGTCCCTCTGGGGCAAAAAATAACAACTCTGCTCCATCCTATATATGGCAGCCTTTTAAATACTTGAAGATGGTTATCAGATCACCTCAGATCACAATGAACAGAATAAAATGACTCTACTGCTTGCTATCAGGCGCCATGGCAAGTGAGAAGACAGAGAGAGTATACTGTTGCCACATTATGTGGGGGTAGGCGGGATCAGTGTTGTTGCCATGTTAAGTCTGAGATAAGGGACTGAGTGGTGGGAACAGGAGGTCAAAGGACTATCCCCAAATAAGAGAATATGATTCCAAGCCTGAATATGTAATACAGATATATTGAGACTAAGCATTTGAAAAACAAGGATTGCAGTCATTTTATAGACTTCCCCAATTCAAACATTGTTCTCACTATTAGTAAAACAAAAATATGGGGTTCACAATGATGTATTGGGGGCATCTAATTTCCCGTGCCCCATTATTCTTCCTTTTCCTTTCTTGAAATCCCTCAAAGCTTCTCCCCTTTCCCTGCTTCCTTCTTTCATTCTTCCCTCCCCGCCACCAGCCTTTTTCTGCTCCCCTGTCTTCAACATTCTCTCCTCTCCCAGCCTCTACTTGGGAAAACCCTGTGTGGCTCTGGCTATTGGGATGTACTATACTGTATTTCATAGTGGGGAACCTGCAACGACTTGTAGGGAGGGTGTTGTATCATTTCTCCATAGCAACGTGGAAGTGTACTTTTAATTGTGGGGTTTGGGGGGGGGAAGGAAGTTTGAGTCTCCGAAACAACCACTGTGATGGGATTGGTCGCTTGCGGTAATTGACAATCCAAAGGCGGGGGGAGAAGTTTGGGTTGTTTTCCTTTGCTGCCTCATCGGGAGGCAAAAAGCTGCAAAGAGGTGGTAGGAAAACACAGGAGGGGTCTTCTGTCAGGAAGCTTGCAAATGTACGGCTTACAACTGCATGTTTGCAAGCAGAAGTGCAGCATGAGCTTTACACTTCTATGTGGAATTGGTCCCCAGGGCCCACCTGAGGATTGGCATCCCTACCCCCATGCCCCTCCCTTGACTTTGTTGGTTGCCAGACATGGCCTGGCAAACCTTGTTCCCAGAGCTCAGATCATGGAAAATTATGGACCACTGAAAACACTCTTCTTGATAGTACTGAGCAGATACAATTGTAGTATGCAAAGTTTACCCTCAGCACTGCAACTGAGTGTTGAAGTAGTTTACGCCAATAATTGCTCTGCCTCCTTATGTCCCGCCCCCCTTTAATCCATGTTACTTCATTGTTCACAGGTAATGGTTGAAACTAAGAGCTGAGTTGGCTGTAATCAGTGAAAGAAATCTAGAATCAATTATATCTAGTATACAAGTAATTTCTGTATATCCCTAGGCAATTGGCATTGAGGGCAGTGTGCACAGTGTGTTAGCTGAAAACTGCAAGGTCAGTCTGAAAACCAATAGAATGCCTCAATGTTCAGATATTGTAAGCTATTGGTATAGTAAACATCACCAAACAACACATGTTGTTATTGTTATGTGCGAAGTCGTGTCCGACCCATCGCGACCCCATGGACAATGATCCTCCAGGCCTTCCTGTCCTCTACCATTCCCCGGAGTCCATTTAAGTTTGCACCTACTGCTTCAGTGACTCCATCCAGCCACCTCATTCTCTGTCGTCCCCTTCTTCTTTTGCCCTCGATCGCTCCCAGCATTAGGCTCTTTTCCAGGGAGTCCTCCCTTCTCATGAGGTGGCCAAAGTATTTGAGTTTCATCTTCAGGATCTGGCCTTCTAAGGAGCAGTCAGGGCTGATCTCCTCTAGGACTGACCGGTTTGTTCGCCTTGCAGTCCAAGGGACTTGCAAGAGTCTTCTCCAGCACCAGAGTTCAAAAGCCTCAATTCTTTGATGCTCGGCCTTCCTTATGGTCCAACTTTCGCAGCCATACATTGCAACAGGGAATACCATTGCCTTGACTAAACGCACTTTTGTTGGCAGGGTGATGTCTCTGCTTTTTAGGATGCTGTCTAGATTTGCCATAGCTTTCCTCCCCAGGAGCAAGCGTCTTTTAATTTCTTTGCTGCAGTCCCCAACTGCAGTGATCTTGGAGCCCAGGAAAATAAAATCTGTCACTATCTCCATTTCTTCCCCATCTATTTGCCAGGAATTGAGTGGGCCGGATGCCATGATCTTTGTTTTCTTGATGTTGAGTTTCAAGCCAACTTTTGCACTCTCCTCCTTCACCCGCATCAACAGGCTCTTTAGTTCCTCTTCACTTTCTGCCATTAGAGTGGTATCATCTGCATATCTGAGGTTGTTGATATTTCTCCCTGCAATCTTGATCCCAATTTGTGACTCCTCTAATCCCGCATTTCTCATGATGTGCTCTGCATACAAATTAAATAGGCAAGGCGACAGTATACAGTCTTGCCGAACTCCTTTCTCAATTTTGAACCAGTTAGTGATTCCATGTTCAGTTCTCACTGTTGCTTCTTGACCTGCATATAAATTTCTCAAGAGACAAATAAGATGCTCTGGTATTCCCATCTCTTTAAGAACTTGCCACAATTTATTGTGCTCCACACAATCAAAGGCTTTAGCATAGTCAATGAAGCAGAAGTAGACGTTCTTCTGGTACTCCCTAGCTTTCTCCATGATCCAGCGTATGTTGGCAATTTGATCTCTAGTTCCTCTGCCTCTTCGAAATCCTGCCTGTACTTCTGGAAGTTCTCGGTCCACATATTCCTGGAGCCTCGCTTGTAGGATTTTGAGCATAACTTTGCTAGCATGAGAAATTAGTGCAATGGTGCGGTAGTTTGAACATTCTTTGGCATTGCCCTTCTTTGGGATTGGAATGTAAACTGACCTTTTCCAATCCTGTGGCCATTGTTGAGTTTTCCAAATTTGCTGGCATATTGAGTGTAGCACTTTTACTGTATCGTCCTTTAAGATTTTGAATAGTTCAACTGGAATGCTGTCACCACCACTAGCTTTATTGTTGCTCAGACTTCCAAACAACACATGTTAATCACAATAAAATAATTCAAAGCTCTCTCAACTCCTTAAAACTCTCCCCACTTCCAACTCTCCCTATGTTTCCAGAGCACCAAATCAAGAGCATGATTTATACCTTGTGTAAGTTTTTACTGGTGATCCTGGTAGTTCCTGGTGAGCTGGTAGATCCTGGTGAGCTGCCCAGCTTAATGGGCACTGGCATAGCTATTGATGTGCACATGTACAAAAGGGATGGGTTAAACTCTCTATACTGATGCAGTGGTTGGAGTCCTGTTATGCATTCACAGGGAACCTTCACCAGCTTCCTCATTTCCTTTTATTAGTAAATAATTGCTCTGAGATTCAGTGATGAATAAAAAAGGGAGATTTAGATTACATATTCCAAACAAACAAATCTGAAATATTCCCTTTACAGCTTGGTGTAGTGGTTAGGAGTGCAAACTTCTAATCTGGCATGCCGGGTTCGATTCTGCACTCCCCCACATCAGCCAGCTGGGTGACCTTGGGCTCGCTACGGCACTGATAAAGCTGTTCTAACCAAGCAGTGATATCAGGGCTCTCTCAGCCTCACCCACCTCACAGGGTGTCTGTTGTGGGGAGAGGAAAGGTTACTGTAAGCTGCTTTGAGCCTCCTTCGGGTAGAGAAAAGTGGCATATAAGAACCAGCTCTTCTTCTTCTGCAGTATTCTGAGTTGGGAAACAGAAAAATATGAATGATAGAAACATTTAATTAGGTTATTCAGGCTATTACCGCTTATGCAAAATAAATTTTTTTGGATTTGGGTTAAATTTTTACCCACAAAATATGTTTTGCTACCCCAAAAGATTGATAAAGTAAAGGGACCTGATTAATGACCCTTCATTTCTTTAAGTCCAACATGTATATATCTTCTATACAAGGGCTGAAATTAATATTTCTTGAATGTTTTCCTCTGTATTTGAGAACAGCTGTTGCACTATTTTGCAGGCTCTCATAACAATGAATCACTGCAGATTTAGAACTGCATTTTTCTTCTGTGGTGTTAAGAATTTCATTGACTTGGTAGGCAGATGGCAGCAGGCTTTTTATACAACACAGAATAACACAATATAATTTGATTTGGTGTAACATCTCCCACAAGCAAGTATCAAAAGAACTACAATCAAAGCTTGTAATTAATGTATGCTGTCTTCTGATGCCAAATTTTTGACAAGTGGATAAAGAAACACAATATTTTATGATAAAGGAAGTGTAGCTGTATGTCAACAGAGTGAGAGAGCTCATGGATAATTATTAAGAAAATGGTATTTGAATTTTCTAATAGAATGAGGGTTACAAAGGGTAGGGACCAAGGAGAATTGACAACATTCAGCAAACATAGATGTATTTTAATTGAAGAATTTGTTTGATGAAGGCTTTTATTTTTCCTTCCTGATATTTCATTAGCTGTATAATAATGGAATACAGGACTGAATGCAGTGATAACAGAACTGTACTTTTAATTGTTTATGCTCTTAATAATGAAACAATGTTCCTATTTCATAAAAACATATATATTATGAAGTAATCAAGTACAAAACCTTTCTGAAAAGCACAACATCAGATTGTAACTTTAATGAAAGAAAGGGAGGGAAAATTAAAAACATTCAATGTTTAAATTTTATAGACACCTGATTATAGTTGATAATTCACCAGAAAATTTAAACTTCATTGAACAATCATCATCTGACTGAGTCCTCTTTGAGGAAGCTTTTATGGCAGCGCCAGGCTAGTTCTAAAAGCCTGTCTGACTTTCTGTGATACTTATCCCTCAAAATTAATGTTAAAATCAAAAAAAGAAGGGGGAAAATGTAACCCATGCCAACCACTACTGGTGTCTCAATAGGCTTTAAATATGCAAACTAAGGCCAACAATTCATCTCGCCCTGCTTCCTGTTTTTCACTAAATCACCTCATTGCTAGACAGAAATACAATATCCATATCTGCCTTTTTTCTAATTGAGTTGAAATATCTTGTGACATAGAGTATGATCAGAAAATCATCACGTGTGTCCAGGACAAAGGTCAGCTCCTCCATTTCCTCCCATTCTGTTAGGTAACTTGTTCTCACCACTTTTTCTCCTACTTGGCAACATTTACAGGCTTCTGTATACATGTGTTCTGCATGTAATACTAACCTTTTATTCCTAAACGTTTATGCTGCTATAACTAGCTGCTTTCTACTTATATTCCACTCAGCTGAGAAGGAAAAGAAGAAATTCTCAAAATCCTTTTCACATTTTTCTTAGGATCAAACCAAATGTGTGGTGGTCAGGGCCACTGATGCCATTTGAGAGGAGAATTTAGCCATTTTTAAATTGGGTCATTGAGCACATAGCACAGCAGCAATAGATGGTCTTGTTTTCTACCTCTATACCTTTAAAAGTGCCCCTCCATGGCTGCTTCAGTAGCTTAAAAGGTACTGGGGGGGGGGGGAAACACTGGCTACAAGTTATCTCCATGGCCATCCCCTAGTTTGGCCTCAGTGTCAGGACAAAAATCGACTCTACTGGCCCCCAGGAAGATGCCAGCCAACAGCACTCCCTCTCCTTCCCTCTCCCAATCATGTTCTGAGTTATAGTGACCTTACAAGTGCCAGGCAACCAGTTTCTCAAAGTCAAAATACCATATAGTATCAGTGGGAACAGAATCACAAAGGGCTGGGAGAGGCCATTAAGGATATCATTGTTGAAGTGACATTGTAGGATTTTTCTATTTGCTTGTTATGACTTCCCCCAAAAGCCGTTAGACTAAATATGTAAATATTGCTTTTAAGGTCTCCTTGCTACCAGGCTGTCTTCCTATAAACTAGGAGAATGCTCAGTCAAGCAAGGACTGCTGGAATAATGCACATAATTTGAAATGAATGTTTCTTGACCTGTACATTTCTTTCTGCAAAAAAATGTTTCCTGAAGGGAATCTATATGTTCAAAAATAGTCACACCTACCCATTTTGATATGGCCAAAGTTTTTTACAAATGTGTGCATGCACAAACCCACGCTGAGCCACGTGAGAACCACTTCCCACATGCCCCACACAGTTACAGTATATGGGTTTAAATATTCTAACTATGCAAACAGGGCTGCTCATACTGGGCTTTCCCGTTCAGTGGTTACTCTCTCTTTTGATAGGATGGTGACCAGGTAAAAAAAGAACAACATGAGTGGCCACAGAAATGTGGCTGAAATATTCTCTCTCATCCACGTGCTGTAGCAAGGCAGGAAAACATATATTCTATTTGTCTTAGTTTGTGTGTGTATGTATGAACATGCACAGATCTGCAGAATTATAAATGCACTTATAAGAAAATAAATTCCTTGCACTTAGAAAATCTAACTATTAAATTAACACTATAATCCTAAAGACTCACACCTGCTAAATCAACTGAAATTGATGGGGCTAAAGGATATAACTCTGTTTAGGATTTCACTGTAAATTCACTCTGAGACATCCAATGTCATTTTCTAATTTTTTTGCTTATCTGTACATTTCCAGTTTCTTAACTCACAGTCTAACTCTTTAAAACCCACCGCAGCAAATATCATACTCATTTGAGATTATAGGCAGCTATCAATAAATCTCTTTGTGTTTTTGGTATTTGGACAAATATCTACTTAGTAACAAATTCCTGTCAGATAGTCCAATCAAGCCAACAATTTAATAAAGTATCTCAGTTAATTATGGAATCTGGTGGATAATTAAAATTGAGGAGGAAACAAACAAGAATCGCTTTTGCTATGTGCATGGAGGTTTGGCACAGCCAACTTCCTTTTTTGTGTTAGCTCTTTCAACATTATTGTGTTTACCTGAAATCAGTAATTCATTTTACTGTTTTTTTTATTTATATTTATTTATTAAAACGTTTATACCCAGCTTTTTTTAGTTGTTCAAACTAACTGTAGTTGCTACCTTGAAATAATAGCGTACCCAACAGTAATCTTAATGTACATTATTTCAATTTCTGCAAGAGATTTCTGTTTCCAAGCACTCTAAAGAAAGTAATATATTATCCCAGCCCTTCAAACCCACACAGGCTTGCCCTGTTTTGTATCCTCCTTTTTGAAAGAAGAATAATTGATGGATGGATACTTGATGGCAGAAAATGTTAAGGCCTATAAAGTTCTCTATTTAATCTATGCAATTTTTAGTCAATGCAGTAAAGTCTCTGCTCATCCATCAATTCACATTTCCAATAATATATCTGTAGTATCTTAGAAAAGATACAAGATATATCTTAACAAAGGCCTGGTAGTCAAAGTATTGGCTGACAAGTTCCAATCAATATGTAAAATTCAGCCCAACCTCTTTTAGGTTTCTGAGCAACTATTCAAGTTCCTTAACCCACAGTATTCCAAATTTCCCCTGTGATTGTTGTAATGTATACAAGTAGCATCTAGGATTATGCCACCCTGAACTACTTGGAATAAACGTGGGATATAAATGGATGCAACAAAAATGAGTCCGAAAGGGATTCTAGTGTAAAAACAAATAAACAAACAAACAAACAAACAAAAAGGTTATATGTGCTTCGTGTAGTTTTGGGGGCAAAGAAGTAGGGGACAATATTAAAATTTAATATCTGTGGAAAACACAACTTCATTGTGCCATGCTTCTTAATTCTAAAAGGAAAGCCTGCAATTGCTCAGCAGTAAGGTAAAAGAATTCTGCATATTCTTAGAGGTACTTTTGAACCTATTTAACTGCTTTTCTGCTTATAGATGCACTGAATGATACCAAGCATATCAGACACTGCTTTCTGTTTGTGTTTTTCAGTGACAAAATGGGACTAATGTTTTCTAAATAATATGAATGGAATTTATTAGATTATTCGCATTTACTGTATTAGATTTTTATCCTATTTCTCCAGAAAGTAACTCCCCATTCGTATTCTCATGACAGCCTTGGGAGGTTAGGCTGAGGAATGGTGGCTGGTTCTAGGTTACTTACAGTGCAATTCTATTTAGAATTTACCCGGTCTAAGTGAACTGATTTCACTGAATTTACATTAGAGCAATGTAGCACAGGTTTGCACTGCTGGTTTACACTGCTCCACAGCAGAATGCAAAATCTGAATCTAGAGTCCTCAGGTTTATTAAATATAATGAACATTGGTGCATTACATATGTTTTACTTGCCTCAGTTTTTGAAGTTTAGAGAGAAAGTGAACAGTTCAAAGAAGTAGATAATGGTACATGTATGCCTTTTTGGGTCTGGCTTTCTCCATGTAGTACATAAGTCTAGTTTATGTTGCTCCTGACCTTCCCTTATCACACTACAATGCTACACTGAAATCTGGTCACAACTCTAGACCACCAAGCTGACATGTTGGAAAGTATGGACTTCCAAGAACAATAAACTAGTCCACTTTTGATCCACTATTAAAATATGTTTTAGATTATTTGTTCAGTAATGTATGTTGATCAACACCTAGAATCCCCCCACCTTTTGTGTGATGTCACACCCAACTTATAATGACCCCATAGGGATTTAAAGAGATGTTCAGAAGTGGTTTACCATTGCCTGCCTCTGCACCTTGGAACTAGTGCACACACTTGATCTTAGCCAAAAGGCCAAGAAGAAATGTCTTGAAGCTAGTATTCATTGATGGTCTTGCATCCAAATGCTAACCTGTTCCTCCAAATTCTGCTCACCTTCCAAAATCTTACAAAATTGGCTTAGACTGGGCCATCCAAGTCATGGCTTATAAACCTATTGAGTCTGCATAAAATAGTACTATTATCTATTACAATATGTTTTCACTAATATCTATTGCAATGTGTGTGCCGGTGTTATTTTGGATGTTTCTTTCTCTTTTTTGTTTTTTGTTTTTACTGTACGCTCTGTAAGATAAGCTCTTTCTTCTGATTTCTGTCACTGAAGCAATGCAGGGTTGAACTCTGGGAGATACTCATTCTAATAGCTGTCCCCCAGGAGAACAGGGAAAACAATGACAAAACAGAGACATTCTTAAGTTGTCTGAGGTTGATGCACAGCAAGGAGCTAGAGCCTGGATTTCAGAAAGTTTTTTTTTTTTTTTTTGTCTGCAAGCTTTGTTCTGTCATGCTGACAGTGCATTTTGTTCAAGGATGGTGATGCAGAGCAGACACAACCCCATACTGAGGAGGCGGGGAGGCATAATGCCAGAGGGATAATGCACCATTCTGTCTCTTTCCCATCGTTCGACATGCTGAGCTCTCAATGACAAGTGAGCTCTTGATCCTAAACTTTTAATGGTTGAAAAGGAAAGAGTTCTCAAAATTGTTGCATTTCTTGAATATAACATGATAAAAGGATAGCAACACTACAATATTTTAAAATGGGGGGGAGGGTGATGATAGAGAAATAGCCATAGCATCCCTAATGACAGCAAATGCCATCCCATGGTCAGACTACTATGCTCTGAAGTCCCGACTACAACTGCCACCCCTCCTCAGTTGGGCACTGAGCAGATCCAAATGGATCTAAACGGGTTCCTGAATGCTCTGTAGGACCCAATGCCTCCTGGAACTTCTCTAAATGGATTGGTCAGAGACTAGCATGATGGAATGCTGAAAGCCACTGATGAGCTTGCTCCCCGACATCCTTTTTGCCCCCATCTCAAATGGGCCCCTCTGTTATACTGAAGATCTTCCTGAGAAGAAACGGGAGCTGAGATTATTAATGTGTTTGGAGGAAGACTCACAACAAAGAATCAAGAATATCTTATAAAATGCAGATAAAAGCCTATGAGATAGTAGTGAAGTCAGTAAAACACAACTTTTACTCAACTTCCAACGGATCTGTGTGCTTAGACTCAGATCAATTGTTTAGGATAGTTTGATCTCTCACAGTTCTGGATGAAGGGCACTAAAACATTAGTAAATTAGATATAAGCTGTGAGGCATCTGTGAGCCATGCTGATTGAAGTGGACAGGATTCTAACTTCAGCATGGTCAATCATGTGCCCACCAAACCCCTGCCCATAGTGGCTACTAAGAATAGGGGCCCCTCTCCAGGAAATAATCAACCTCTACCTCTTAATGGAAGAATTTTCAGATGGGCTAAAAGAGGCAGTGGTATGCCCATTGCTGGAAAAAAACAAAAAAAACCTCTAGATCTGTGAGAGCCAAATAACTATTGACCAGTCTTGCACTTAGTGTTTCTGGGGGAACTGATAGAAAGGGCAGTCACAGATCAACTATCAGCATTCCTTGAAGAAGCATCAGTCTTAGGTCCATCCCAGTCAGGCTTCTGGCCTGGCCATGGGGTAAAAACAGTGCTAGTCACCTGACGGATGACCTTCGCCACCAGCTGGACCAAGGCGGGTCAGCACTGCTTGTGCTATTAGACCTCTCAGTAGAGTTAGACACAGTTGATCACAAGCTTCTAGCTCACTGCCTTGCCAACACCAGGATACAGGGGTCAGCCCTGAAATGGCTGATCTTTTCCCTCTGGAGTCATGGATGGAGGGTAGCAATAGGAGAGAGGATATCAAGCTACCACCAGATCACATGTGGAGCCCCACAGGGAGTGGTCCTCTCTATTTAACAACTTCATGTGCCCTCTTACTCACCTGGTGTGGAAGTTTGGGTGGGGATGTCAACAATATGCTGATGACACCCAGCACTTCCTCCTGATAGATGGCCTCCCTGAAGCCTTGGCTAGATGTCTGGAAGAAGTGATGAGGTGGCTCAAGCAGAATAGTCTGAAGCTCAAGCCTTCAAAGACAGAGGGCAGGAAGGGTCCAAGAGAGGAAGCACGTTAACCCAACCTGAACAGGGTGTGGCTATGGATAGCTCTCTCTGCTAGAAACCTGGGTATTATCCTCGATGCCTCCCTTACTATGGAGGCACAGGTCATAAGAGTAGTGTGACAGGCTTTCTACCATCTATGCGAAGCCAAGCTACTAAGGCCCTACTTGGCCCTGGAACATCTAGCCACAATAATCCACATGCCTGTCACCTCTAGACTAATCTTCTGCAACTCACTTTATGCAGGCTTGCCCTTAACTTTGATCCTGAAACTGCAAATGGTCCAGAATGCTGCAGCCAGGATCCTCACAGGTACTCCGTGGAGGTCCCATATCAGGCCAGGCCCCCACAGCTGTTCTGGCTCCTAGTTGAATTCTGGATCAGACTTAAGATCTTGGTAATCACTTTTAAGGCTATATGCGGTCTAGGCCCAGTGTACTTGCGAGCACACCTCTCTGCCTACAACTCACCCCCCCCCCCAAAGAGCCCTACACTTAGCCTGTCCAAGTGGCTGGTGATCCCTGGCCCCAAAGAAGCAAGTTGGAACTCAACTAGGGTCAGAGCCTTCTCTGTCCTGGCCCCCACCTGGTGGAATAATCTCCCTGAAGAGTTTAGGGACCTGCCTGAACTCCCAGAGTTCCACCTGGCCTGCAAAAAGGATCTCCTCCATGGGGCAATTGAGTGAGGCTGACCAATCCAACAGCATCTGCTGGGTCCCTCCAGAAACCCGTCCCCACAATCTGAACTCAAATCGACCATCTACAGAATCATGGTTAGAAGTTAATTTTGTTATTGTGAAATGTAGTAATTCTTGTTGTTTTCAGTATCCACTGTTATCATTGTTCTGATAGACTATGAATTACATTGTAATTTTCATACATTTTGTGTAAACCAGCCTGAGCCTTGGGGTATAGAAATACAATGAATAAATGAATGAATGAATGAATGAATGAATGAATGAATGAATGAATGGAGTAGATAAGATAACCCAAGGCCATAAAAACACTCTTGAACCTTCTATAATTTCATTGACCTAGGAGTGCATTAAGAATATTTTAAGATTCTAAGATGCATACCCAATACGTTGAATTACCCAGAAAAATCCAAGTCATCCATCTTGGTTCTTGTTCTTAGTAACTCCTTCCTCAACAACATAACACTGGGGATAACTGCAAAACTGAAAGAGTCACAGAGTATATTATATGATGATATTATCACAATTGTACTAAAGCAAGAATGAGGCCACACTGATGAAGCCAAAGGAATAAAGAAACCAAACACTGGTGCTGTGAAATATTTTTTTTCACTCTTATGTATCCCCATGGTACCACTATTTTGTTTCTTCCATCACAACATGGTACAGTTTCTGTTACACCACAGTAAACTTCTATGTTTGCAATTTTCCTGAGTTTTCAGTTTAGCACTGCATCACTGAACCAGAAATTCCCATCAAAATACCACCCTAATACTACAGTCACTGGAAGTATACAGTTGCCAACTCCAGCTTTGAATTTATTTATTATAGTATGGCAGTTATGCAGAAGAAGCATATGAAATATGTAACCAAGTTGATACAATGGATATGCATAATGATTGGGCAATCCCCCTAAATGCTATTATGTAAATTTTCAATCTACTCAATAGCAGATGGGGAGAATTTAAGAAGCTCTTTTAGATCACCCTGTACCGTGCATTTCACCTTCCAAAGCAGCCATGTTCTCCAGGAGATGTGTAATAAAATTTTAAATAAATAAATAAATGTGCAATTGATCTAGTCTGGAGATTAATTGTAACAGGAGATCTCTACCTCCTAGCGGTTGGGTACCCCAACTAGAACCTCTGTGAGTCAAAATACATGCATACAAAATTAAGCTTTGACTAGATTAAAATGGCATGGGAGCCTTGTTAGCACAGTGATCTGACAGGATACTGATTTTTATCTCAGTCAGAAATGCACTGTGTACACTTAGGAAACCTGTTTTCTTTCTGCTATCTATCAATAGGCGGTAACAGTACAAGCCTACCCATTAGAACTGTTGTTACTGGGATAGGGCATTTCAAGTGCTGGGAACACCAAAACCCCTTTATAAAAGATGCATCATTATTTTCATGTTTCTTGGAACATTGACTTATTATTTTCAGACACATTCTCTCTTTCTCCCTGGGTGTGTAAAAACAATTGAATTATTACAGTGTCACATGCACAAAAATTTGGTTCAGAAACCGGAACAGCTAAGGCACAGTCAATTGATACATTTGTGAAATCCTAAACTCTACAAGAAGGTTGACTCAGCCTTCCATCCTTCCGAGGTCGGTAAAATGAGTACCCAACTTGCTGGGGGGTAAATGGAAATGACTGGGGAAGGCACTGGCAAACCACCCCGTATTGAGTCTGCCATGAAAATGCTAGAGGGTGTCACCCCAAGGGTCAGACATGACTCAGTGCTTGCACAGGGAATACATTTACAGGGTATAATACCACAGAATTCACCCTTGAAAGCAGCCTTCAGAGGAACTTATCTCTGTATTCTGGTGATCTGTTGTAATTTTGGGACCTTTCCAGATCCCTACCTGGAGGGTGACAACCCTGTATAGGAAAATGGAAGTCCTCACTACATTTTATATTTTACATCAGATTGTTTGACTTTCATTTTCTTTGTTCCAATTCCAATTCTGTTTCACAGTTGTCAGACAAGGATTCAAACAAGATATCTGCCCAACAGGCAATGCAAGGATATTGATAGAGCATGGGGAAATAGAAACTTTCACCTCAACAGCACTCATAATCCAAAATCATTTCTCTGCTTACACAGAATTACTTAGTGTTTTTTGCTTGCTCAACAAAACATGCATTATGAATGCTAGGAACTATTATCTATGTTATTAGATACTCTGCACAACCACCCAGGAGAATAGGAGAGTGTTATTATCCCATATTGCAAATTAGGGGGAGGACATTGAAGAATTATTTTTTAAAATATATTTTCTTTCTAACTTCCTTTCAAGGTGCTCAGGGCAGCATACAACATTCTCCTCTCCCTTCACTTTATCCTCCCTGCAGCCTTCTAAGGTATTTTAGGCTGACAGAAAGTGACTGTCCCAGGTTTTATGGCATGAGAACTGAACTTGCTCTTCCTAGTATAATGTTCTAAGTATTACACTAAACTAGCTTTCTAAAAGAAGAAAAATTATAGCATGTCTAAGACTACCCGATGATTTCAAAGCTGAAGTGCAGTTTGGACCAAGTTTATATTCTGTGCCATACCATTTGAAAGTGCTTTTTATTACTTTCTTTTTCTTTTCTTTTCTTTTCTTTTCTTTTCTGCCATCAAGTCACAGCTGATTTATGGCGATTGTAAGGTTTAAGGCAAGAGATGTTTGGAAGTGGTTTGCCGTTGCCTGCCTCCATGTATGAGTCTGATTTTTCTCAGAGGTTTCCATCTGAATACTAGCCAGGGCTGACCCTGCTTTGCTTCTGCGATCTGATGAAATTAGGCTAGTCTGGAGTTACATTCAAAGCTCATTCTAATTCCAAGGAGCTCTGGGCATCCTACATGATGCTGATGGAATCCTCACAACTACCCTATGAATAGGTGTTTGAGCCCAGGTTCACCCAGTCCAAATCAGAAACATAGCATAAACTGGCAAGTTCAATTCACTTGAACATAGCAGTGCTTAAAGCCATGAATAACCAGTTGATCTGGAGTAGTCATTATGAAGACAAAGGAGCCTAATTATATTATTATATATCCATTGACACATCCTAAGTGGATTTATAACTATTATAATTGGGCCATTGTTTAAAATTAGGTTTTCTTTGGACCTCCCCCACCACCCACCACCCCTCACACATATACCTTCCTGTTGTCAGGAAGGTATATAAATACCTTCCCACTAATGGCTGCACATTTCAGTGCAGTAGAGCAAATAAATTCACATGCGATCATCCTGGAATAATATTATTAGTCTTTAAGATGCCACTGGACTCTTAGGTGGTATGCGTTTGTGGCCGGATGACAAAGACCATTTTCCAGAGGGTCCTGGCACAAATCCAGCTCTGTAGCACAAGTGACAAACCCCTAATACAGCTGCCTGTAGGTGAACCAGATAAACATAAGCAACAAGTCCAGCATAATCAGTATGTGGTTTGCCGGTAGCGAGGTTGGACCCCTCTATCTTCCACAATATGCTAAGCAGTAGAGGTTCATGATCATATCACACAGCAAAAAGTGGCTGGAGGGGGATAAGGAGGGTTTCGAGGGCTACAACAACATCCAAATGTGTAGCAAGCAGGTCCTCAGACATCTGTTGGGCAGTAACATAAGGACCTTAAAGACATGAATCCGCCTTATATTGAATCAGATCCTTCATCCATCAAGCTCAGCATAGTCTATTCAAATTGGCTCTCCAGTGTCTCCAGTGACTTGGAAGTCTCCAGTGTCACAGGCTGAGGTCTTTCCTAGCTCCACTTTCAAGTGGAGAGAAGCAAAATGACCAGTGAAATGGCTTGTAGTCTATCTGCTGTTAGATTGAAATGGCTGTGCACCATTTCACTGATCCATTTTTCTTCCCCTTGATTGGAAGCAGAGATGGGACTACCCTGCTTAGCTGGCAGATTTAAATGGCATGCACAGCCAGACCAAACTGGAAAAAAAAGTTAGTAAAAATTAGAGAAAGTGCCTTCTCTGAACCTCACTATGGGGGCTCTGAATTGTTTCAAGTTCATGCTGAATGTTTGACTTGTGAACCAATTCATGCCCATCACTGAATCAAATAATGGCATCTACTCAGGTAGTGGTGGTGACGGCCCCACATGCACCTGAGTCATAGCAAGGGGCACACAAGGTACTTGGGTTGTTGCAGCTCCACATATACCTGAATCATGGCAGGAAAGCACCAAAGTCATGGGCTGCCTAAGGCACCAAAAACCTTTGGATTAGCCCTGCTTAGAATAATAATATAAAAGATGTCCATAATTTTAAATATCTGTACCTAAGACATGTTCTATATTGGCTCTACCTTTATGATCCTCCTTTTACATGTTTGTTGTTGCCATTTCATTTGAAATAGTCACAACATATATTTGTCTGCTTCGGTATACTTGAAATGGAACACATGTTGAATCTGTTTCAGGTGAAATAGTAACCACATGTATCAAGAGGATCATGGGTAGTGCATGTTCCTGGTGCTAATGGTTGGAAACCTAAAAAGTAACATGGAAATGTCTCATGCCTATCCGCTTTCTTGTGTGTATGTGCCTTGTGAGATATATACTTTTTATGACAGAGATTAATATCTGTTTCAGAAAACACAACGAGCAAGTAACTCTCAGAGAAAACAATATATATTTCAGGCCATGGAAATCAGATATTTATAGACTTTGCTGAGAATATTTTGTTTACCTCTATAACTCTGCTGTAACAATCAAAGACAGAGATTTATGTCTTTGGCAAGAACTTTGGATTCACTGTGATGATCAATTCTTTGTTAATAGATAAACCCTCCACCATTTAGGCACTGTTTATTGTCTGACAGCAGATCAATTGGACATCATCAGTTTGAAAGCTTCAGTTTCCTTTGACATGAATATAAAGAAACTGGCACAAAATTGATCAGTGTGTTTCCTGAAGGTCTAGGTTGACCAAAACACAATGTTTCAGTTGTGTGCATTCTGTGGTGGTATTTTATATGCCAAAAGGATGTATTTTAACATTTTATTCTCAGTTCAGAAGCCCAATATAAACATAGCCATTTATTTATTTATTTGTTTGTTTGTTTGTTTGTTTATTTATTCCCTGGAGGCTTGGGGCGGTCACAACACAATAACAATATACAATACAACTTTTAAACCTCTAGTAAAATACCTCTTAAAACAAAAACTAAAATCCCATTAACCACAATTCAAGATGAATGCATCGCAAAAATAAAATTCCGTAGTTTTCCCTGACAGGGGTGGGCATGGGGATGATTGTAAGCCGTTAGCAAGGGGGGTCAGATCTACCTTAGCGTGCTGACCTCAACCATGGACCTGGCGGAAGAGTTCCATCTTACAGGCCCTATGGAATGCTGGAAACTCCCACAGGGCCCATAGCTCTTCCAGGAGCTCATTCTACCAGGTAGGGGCCAGGACAAAGAAGGCCCTGGCCCTGGTCGAGGCCAAGTGCACTTCCCTGGGGCCAAATAACAAACTTTGGTCAGATTTTTTTTTTTGCAGCAATGGCCATAATGCTTGTTTTCAATTGCTTCCCCCCCATCTCATTGTAGTTGTGATTGTTGTTCTGTTGTTAACTTCAAATGTGGGGTACCAAATGAAATAAATCCATAGCTTAATGGTAGAACCCATATTTTGCATTTATAAGGTACAAATCTAGAAATCTCCAACTGAAGAGTGGGGAAAGGCATGAGACTTTAGAACAGTGGTTCTCAACCTGGGCGTCAGGACCCCTTTGGGGGTCGAACAACCCTTTCACAGGGGGTGCGGCAGGTCGAGCAGCTTGGCCTGGGGGGTGCCACCACTGTTGCCACTCCTACTGAAGGCACCCACCAATTTATATACAATCATGAACAATGGATCTTCACGCCATTTGGTCAGTTTTGTTTTAATTTCTTGAAAGAACACTTGCATAATTTTATGGTTGGGGGTCACCACAACATGAGGAACTGTATTAAAGGGTGGCAGCGTTAGGAAGGTTGAGAACCACTGCTTTGCGATAACCAACATTCTCACTCAATATACTGCCGTTTCATGTGGTCAGGTGTCTAAGAAAGCTTAAAAGTACATACATGGGAACCTCATGTAGCTCAGACAAAAAGATGTGCATTGATTCTAGCCAAATGCATTTCCTAACTGAATGCTAACTGAATGCACTTTCTCGGAGCATCATCATCATCAGAGTACATATTAAAGCTTACACAGTCTTACACAATATACTTATCATTTAATCCTCAGGAGTGGACTGAATGGGGGGAAAACCCTCTGATTTACTCTGACTCCACTCCCAAAGCAGGGAGGCAGGGAAGGAGTAAGATTGCCCAGACAGCCCTGCACTGGCTTGACCAGGAGCCTCTTTTGCCACACAAGACTCAGTCTAACATGTCCTTCCCCATGTTTATTTCACTGGGCAGGGTAAGCCTAAGCCTGAATTTTGCTGCACAGGCAGGGTGAGGATGCGTCTTGTACATCCTTCCATGCATTAGGTAAAGCAAGGCCAAGCTCGGTGAATACTTCACTGTGTAGGCGAGACCAGGTCAGGCACATTTTTTGGCACATGGGACAAGGATTAGTGGCTTGCGGCAGTGGCAAATTATATCTCCCTTTGCTTCGGTAATGGGTAGGCTTGCCATCTGCCAGGTGCAGCCTGGATAACTCCCATTATTACAACTATTCTCCTAACAACAGAGATCAGGTCCCCTGGAGAAAATGGCTGTTTTGGAGAGTGGACTCTATTGGGTGTACCCTGCTGAGGTGCCTCCCATCTCATCCCCAAACCTCACCCTCCCCAAGCTCTGCCCCCAAAAATCTCCAGGTATTTCCCTACCCAAAGGTGTCAATCCTAACTAGGGGAGAAGGCCACTGGCCCACTGAGCATTTTCCGGTGGCCTTAATGACAAACCTCACCTGCTTGCCTTCATTTTTTTTCTTTCTAGCTTTCCCTTCTCCTCTTTCCTTCTGGAGCCAGAGTCTTGCTGTCTTCATTGAGAAAAGTAATAAAATACAAAGCAAAAAAGGAATATTTTAAAATAAAACAAATCCTTAACGTGGCTAGGGCTGATAGTCAATGAATGAAATATCACCTTCCTTCTGTTCCCAAATCTGGATTGCGATCAAAGCAGCATATTATCTTAATGCAGTCCTACTCACATATGCAAATTTCTATTTAAATGAAGCTTTTAGGGCTTGATATAATACATTGTTTAGTTGACTGAACACAGAAGTGCAAACCAATGTGCCTTTGAGAATTGGAAAATGTGTTCTATCTCTGTGGGTCTCTTAGCTAGAGCTTGCATATTCATGAATTAGGAACCTCTACATGTGCCCAGCTCTTTCTGACAACCTATAGGGATTTGTACTTTCTGGGTGAAGCAAAAAACTAATGTAATATCTATCCAAGAGTACAATAAATCTCTCAAAAACCTGGCCTCCCCTCCCCTCTTCAAGTACTTCAGGAAAGTGAAATAAAATCCAGCTTTCAACAATGACAAAATAAAAATCCAGGTAAATTTCTGATCTTTCTCTTGCTTAAACAAGCAAAAATATTTCCCCATATGTAGTCATACACCGTTGCATATTTATTTATTTATAACAGATTTATATCCCACAACTTCACCTTAAGGTCTCAGAGCAAGTCACAAATACATAATAAAATAATCTAAAATACATTAAAACATTTAAAAACTTAACCCCTGCCAAACTTTTCTGGCAGGATACCACATAGAGGGAACTAGATGAAGAAGAGCTGGTCTTTAGACCACGCTTTTCACTGCCCAAAGAAGTCTCAAAGTGGCTTACGTTATCTTCCCTTCTTCTCACAACAGGCCCCCTGTGAGGTAGGTGAAGCTGAGGCAGCTTCTGACAGCTCAGTCAGAACACCACTTTCAGGGCTGTGATGAGACCAAGATCACACAGCTGGCAGCATGTGGTGGAGCAGGGAATCAAACCTGGCTTGCCAGATTAGAAATTCTAGCTCTTAACCACTATACCATGCTGATGTCAAAGGCCTGAGTGAAGAGATGTGTTTTCACAAGAAGCCAAAAACCATATAAAGAACGGACCTGGCAAATCAACAAAGGGAAGATGTTCCAAAGCTTGGGGGCCATGATAGAAAAGACCTTCCCGCATGTAATTGCCCTTTGCACCTCTGAGAGAGGTAGAACTACAAGAAGGCTCATTCCTTGAGATCTAATTGCTCTGGTAGGTCTGTATGGGAAAAGGCACTTCTTCAAATAACTGGGACTCAAACCATTTAGGGCTTTATGTATTAATATCAGCACCTTGAATAGGTCTCAGTAACAAATAGGGAGTCAGTGCAGATCTTTACAGACCAATGTGAAGTGCCTAACAGTGTGAGAGCCAGCTTACCCCACATGCAGCCAGCTGGGTAACCTTGGGCTCACCACAGCACTGATAAAGCTGTTCAGACCAAGCAGTAATACCAGGGCTCTCTCAGCCTCATCTATCTCACAGGATATCTGTTGTGGAGAGAGGAAAGGGAAGGAGAATATAAGCCGCTATGAGACTCCTTCGGGTAGAGAAAAATGGCATATAAAAACCAACTCTTCTTCTGAATTTCTTAACTCCTATTTTTCCTCAGTCTTCTCTAGTGAAGGAATTAGTGCTCAGTGTGGCAAAAATGTATCACAACAGGGGGGTTGGGAATGGTGGCTTGGGATCACTGTGGAGGTAGTCCATAAACAACGACTTTCTTTAAATGAAACAAAGTTCTGCGCCAGATGAATTACATCCAAGAGTACTAAAAGAACTTGCAGATGTCATCTCTGAACCTCTGTCCATTATCTTTGACACTTCTTGGAGAACAGGTGAGGTGCCAGATGATTGGAGGTGGGTGAATGTTTTTCCCATCTTCAAGAAAGGGGAAAAGGAGGATCTGGGTAACTATCAGCTTGACATCTGTAGCTGGCAAAATTTTGCAAACAATCATCAAACAGTCAGTCCTTGAGCAGCAGGAACAGAGAGCTGTGATTTCTAAGACACAACATGAGTTTCACAAGAACAAGTCATGTAAGACCAACCTTATCTCTTTTTTCAAGAAGGTGACTACCTTGCTGGATCAGGGAAATGCTGTGAATATAGTTTATCTGGATTTCAGTAAAACTTTTGATAAAGTTCCACATGATATTCTTGTTGACAAGTTGGTAAAATGCAGTATGGATCCTAATTCTGTCAGGTGGATCGATAACTGGTTGACCCAAAGGGTACTTGTAAGTAGTTCAGCATCCCCTTGGAGAAGAGTGACAAGTGGAGTGCCCCAGGGATCTGTCCTGGGGCCTGTGTTGTTCCACGTGTTTATAGATAATTTGGATGAGGGATTAGAGGGGGTACTTATTAAATTTGCAGATGATACTAAACTGGGAAGGGTAACAAACACCACAGAAGACAGAATCAGAATACAAGATGATCTTGATAAGCTCAAGAACTGGGCTAAACTAAATAAAATGAAATTCGATAGGGACAAATGTAAAGTTCTGCATTTAGGTAGGAAAAACCATAGACACCAATATAGGATGGGGTAGACGTCTCTTGGCAGTAGTATGTGTGAAATAGATCTAGGAGTCTTAGTAAACCATACATTGAACATGAGTCAGCAGTGTAACTCAGTGGCTAAAAAGTCAAATGTAGTTTTAGGCTGTATCAAACAGAGTATCATGCCCAGAAAACGGGAGGTGCTGGTACCGCTTTACTCTGATCTGGTTCAGCCTCACTTGGAGTACTATGTTCAGTTTTGGGCACCCCAGTTGAAGAGGGGTGTAGACAAACTGGAGCATGTCCAGAGGAGGGCAACAAAGATGGTGAGGTGTTTGGAGACCAAGACGTATGAGGAAAGGTTGGGGGAGCTTGGTCTGTTTAGCCTGGAGAGGACTGAAAGGGGATCTGATAACCATCTTCAAATATTTAAAAGACTGACATATAGAGGATGGAGCAAAGTTGTTCCCTTTTGCCCCAGAAGGACGGACCAGAACCAATGGGATGAAATTAATGCAAAAGAAATTCCGCCTGAACATCCGGAAGAAGTTCCTGACAGTTAGAGCGGTTTCTCAATGGAAAAGGCTTCCTTAGGAGGTGGTGGATTCTCCATCACTGGAGATTTTTAAACAAAGGCTGGATAGCTATCTGACAGAGAGGCTAATTCTGTGAAGATTCAACAAGGTGGCAGATTACAGTGGATGAGCGATAGGGTTGTGAGTGTCCTGCAAAGTGCAGGGGTTTGGACTAGATGACTTAGGAAGTACCTTCCAACTCTATTATTCTATGATTCTATTATTATTATTCTAGTCAGAGTCTCCTGTCACCAGTTGATCTGCTGCGTTCTGCACCAGTACCAGTTTCTGGACCATCTTCAGAGGAAACTCCAAGTAGAACACATAACAATAGTCCAATATGTGCAAACAGTTTATATCCTAAGGAACGTCTCCCCCCCCCCCCAATCCACTGAAGTCATTAAGCTTTGAAGGGAGTAACTATGCTTAGAATGGCAAGGCAAACCAGCTTTGATTTTTATCATCTTCAATAAGTCCATTCTATAGTATGAACATACACCAAATATTTAATTTACTTTTAAAATTTTGACTGAGATTTGTGTTTATGATGACGATTAAAGATAATATTTCATACTGTGTTTTGATTCCTATGCATTCTGAGAAATTCATTTATGAGTGCAAGATTTTGGTTCTTGACCTGGTATAGAAAAGAAGGGTGAAATTCCCCATTTATATGCTGTTGAAATTCTTCTTTTCAGAGTAGACATAGGGAGATGTGACCACAATTCTACATGACTGAGTTTTTCTTCTTTTCCCAGGATTTTTAAATCCAGTGTAGGAGGTTTATAAACAAAATTGGAGTATATGGGTAAGGAGCTTTCACCGCTTTACTTCTACTTTACTTCTACTGTTTGAATAATGTCTTATCCCAGTCATTTTCTAATATGGGAAGTCAACTGGGCTGAGAAAAAAAATACTGAAATAACTAAAGACCAGTGATGAATGGCAAAGGTGTCTCCTTAAGTGTGTGCCTAGGGAATTTCCAGACTGCAGCTGCCTGTCAGTGTCTTGGCAGTTTTGATGAACATGCTATCAGTGTGGTCAGTTTATACTGATATGTTTGCTTCAGTCTTTTCCCATCAGACTTCCATCAGTTTGGATTCACATTTGAGAAATGTCGTGCCACTTTTTCTTTTTTCGTACATGCATTGAAGCATTGCAGGTCTGCAGCAGCCTCAAGGAAACCCCATGGACTTTCTGTTTACTTTGACTGCACTTCAAGAAATGCCGGATTCCCTGTTTCCCTCTTAGTAGGTTCCCTTTCCCCCTGCATACCCAAAGGTATTCTACTTCCCTTTCATGGCCTGATGGTATTTATAAAAATGAGCTGTACTGAAAGTCTTGCTGCCCCACTAGTTCCAAGTTTCATATAAATGAAGACAATGGATTTGAAGGATGATGATGATGATGATTCAGTTTATTGCCCATCACTCTCAGACATACCGGCTCGTGGCGGGTTACATACAAAATTCACTACAATAGTACAATCCCCAATTTAATTACATGTAATTTTGGGCTAGTGAATTGTGAGAATCTGTGAAATTAAGATCAGGGTTTTCCTTAAGAAGGAACTGAACCGCATAGCCAGGCATGCCTTTCAAGGTGACCCTATACCTCCAAACCATTTGTGCTATGTATCCTCCATCAGATTTACTGGATCTTGTTGAGAAAGACTTAAGAATGTGCTTGATACTAAAATGTATTGAAGACTGAGCCCAGGGATGTGCTAGAATTTGCTGTTGAGTCTGAATGAGTGGTGAGAAGGGCAATGGTTGGCTTCAAGTGTTGGGTCTCCCAATAGGAATGACCATTTGTTTCAGCACAGGTGCCCTCCAGCACTGAAATATTTCAATGTTGGCATACAAATTAACAAAGCAACCCAAACCCAACCTTTATAGATGGGTTTCGGCAGCAATCTTTGATAAATAGAAAAATGTTCAGATTCCAAAGGATGAAGCTTTCTTTACAATGAAAAAAATGTCTGGGAGAAATGAGGAAAAAATGGGGAGAAATGAGGAAAAACTGGGACAGTGAGGGGGTTTCTGGACACAAGAAAAAACTTGGAAATATTGAGGAATGAAAATGGAACATTAAGACAGTCTGGGAAATGCCTAGGTCTATTTTTAAATGAAAGTGTGTTCAAATCCACTAAGCAAGCATTTTCAACCTGCAAACTTAAACAAAAAAACACACACACATACATTTCTACTGATATATCATAAAGGAAGATCAAACACCTACAATTGGCATAAACCATAGCCTTATGGATGAGGAAAACAAACAGTGTGGTGGTTGGTGTCTGCTACCGACTGCCTGACCAACGAGAGGATGTGGATGCTGCACTTTGTGAGCAGCTTGAGAAAATATCCAAGCGGCAGGACCTTGTCATCATGGGTGACTTCAATTTCCCAGATGTGTGCTGGGAAACAAACTCTGCGAAGCGTCCTCAGTCATGCAACTTTCTGACCTGCCTGGCTGACAATTTCATTTATCAAATGGTAGATGAATCCACAAGAGGTTCAGCCATACTGGACTTAATACTGACCAACAGGCAAGAGTTGGTGGATGAGGTGAAGGAGGTGGGGACCCTAGGGGGAAGTGACCATGTCTTCATAGAATTCCTTTTGAGATGGGGAGCCAAGGAAGCTTGTAGCCAGACGCGGATGTTGGATTTTCGTAGGGCAAACTTTAATAAACTCAGAGACATGATGAGTGTCATACCATGGACGAGAATGCTGGAAGGGAAGGGAGCATGTGAAGGGTGGGCGCTACTCAAACAGGAGCTATTGCATGCTCAATCAATGACTATCCCAGAAAGACGAAAACACTGCAGGAGCTCTAAGAAGCCTATTTGGATGAACAGAGAACTTCAAGAGGAACTAAGAAAGAAAAGGAAAATGTTCAGGAAATGGAGGGAAGGACAGAGCTCTAAAGAAGAGTACCTACAGGTTACTAGGCACTGTAGATCAATCATAAGAAAGGCCAAAGCTGAGAGTGAGCTAAGATTGGCCAGGGAACAACATTGTAACAAGAAAAGATTTTTCAGTTATGTGAGGAGCAAACATAAAGTAAAGGAGGCAATAGGCCCACTGTTGGGTGTGGATGGACAAACTCTAACGGAAGATGCAGAGAAAGCAGAAAGGCTTAGTGCCTATTTTACATCAGTTTTTTCCCACAGGTCAAAGTGTTTAGGCACATCTAGAGATGGCCATAGCCAAAGGACAGTGTCTGGGTGGCAGGTTAACATGAATAGAGAGGTTGTCGAGAGGCATTTAGCTGCACTGGACGAGTTCAAATCCCCTGGTCCGGATGAAATGCACCCGAGAGTACTCAAAGAACTTTCCAGAGAACTTGCACAGCCCTTGTCCATCATCTTCGGAACCTCTTTAAGGACTGGAGATGTCCCGGAGGACTGGAAGAGAGCAAATGTTATTCCGATCTTCAAAAAAGGGAGGAAGGATGACCCGGGAAACTACAGACCAGTGAGTCTGACCTCTGTTGTGGGGAAGATAATGGAGCAGATAATAAAGGGAGCGATCTGCAAACATCTGGAGGACAATTTGGTGATCCAAGGAAGTCAGCATGGATTTGTCTCCAACAGGTCCTGCCAGACCAACCTGGTTTCCTTTTTTGACCAAGTAACAGGTTTGCTGGATCGGGGAAATTCGGTTGATGTCATTTACTTGGATTTTAGTAAAGCTTTTGACAATGTTCCCCATGATGTTCTGATGGATAAATTGAAGGACTGCAATCTGGATTTTCAGATAGTCAGGTGGATAGGGAATTGGTTAGAGAACCGCACTCAAAGAGTTGTTGTCAATGGTGTTTCATCAGACTGGAGAGAGGTGAGTAGCGGGGTACCTCAGGGCTCGGTGCTCGGCCCGGTACTTTTTAACATATTTATTAATGATCTAGATGAGGGGGTGGAGGGACTACTCATCAAGTTTGCAGATGACACCAAATTGGGAGGACTGGCAAATACTCCGGAAGATAGAGACAGAGTTCAACGAGATCTGAACACAATGGAAAAATGGGCAAATGAGAACAAGATGCAATTTAATAAAGATAAGTGTAAAGTTCTGCATCTGGGTCAGAAAAATGAAAAGCATGCCTACTGGATGGGGGATACGCTTCTAGGTAGCACTGTGTGTGAACGAGACCTTGGGGTACTTGTGGATTGTAAACTAAACATGAGCAGGCAGTGTGATGCAGCGGTAAAAAAGGCAAATGCCATTTTGGGCTGTATCAACAGAGGCATCACATCAAAATCACAAGATGTCATAGTCCCATTGTATACGACACTGGTCAGACCACACCTGGAGTACTGTGTGCAGTTCTGGAGGCCTCACTTCAAGAAGGACGTAGATAAAATTGAAAGGGTACAGAGGAGCGTGACGAAGATGATCTGGGGCCAAGGGACCAAGCCCTATGAAGATAGGTTGAGGGACTTGGGAATGTTCAGCCTGGAGAAAAGGAGGTTGAGAGGGGACATGATAGCCCTCTTTAAGTATTTGAAAGGTTGTCACTTGGAGGAGGGCAGGATGCTGTTTCTGCTGGCTGCAGAGGAGAGGACACGCAGTAATGGGTTTAAACTTCAAGTACAACAATTTAGGCTAGATATCAGGAAAAAGTTTTTCACAGTCAGAGTAGTTCAGCAGTGGAATAGGCTGCCTAAGGAGGTGGTGAGCTCCCCCTCACTGGAAGTCTTCAAGCAAAGGTTGGATACACACTTTTCTTGGATGCTTTAGGATGCTTAGGGCTAATCCTGCATTGAGCAGGGGGTTGGACTAGATGGCCTGTATGACCCCTTCCAACTCTATGATTCTATGATTCTTATGATTAAATTTACTATTTCCAAAGAGAAAAATCCAAGTTAATGCATAACAAAATGGCAAATATTTCTATAAAATAGAAATGTTCCCACAAGATTAATAGGCAAAATCTACAAATGTAAGATCTGCTATTTAAATTCATATCATGCATTTAGGAAACTGTACTACTGCACTCCAAGTGCTAAATGAAAACTCCTGTTTTATGGTTTAAAAAAGTGGAAATGCAATAGTCGAAAGTCACAAGAACATCAAATGGCTCTAGTGGAGCAGACCTGTGGTTCTGCATTTTGTTTAATTTAGAAAGCAACTAGTTGCCTAGAAGGTCAACAACAGGGCACAGAGCTCAGGTCCTTCCCTGACTATGCCTCCCCCCCCATCCAGAGGTTTACTCCTATTAGTCATCATCATGACTAGAAACCACAAATGGATCTTTTTCTCCATGAGTCTGCAAAATCCCCATTTAAATTAATCACTATCTCAAGTGTGCAGTTCTTAACAGTCATGTCACGGATTAGAACATGCCTACAGCTGTCACCAACCCCTGGTCTGGGGACCGGGACCGGGACCGGTCCGTTGATCAGTTGGTACCAGGCTGTGGCTCCTCCTTGTCCTCCTCCCCTGCTGCTGCCTCGGGGGCAGCCCTGCCACTCTGTCGTCGGCTCACCTCTCCAGCGGCCGCCATGGCTGCCCTCCTCGGCGTGGCACTGTGCAGTTGTTGCTGACAAGCGCCCCCCAGTGGGCAGTGCGAAGTCAGGAGCACTGGCAGGAAAGCAAGCGGAGGGCCCATTATGCACGGCCGCCGAAACGGCGATTTCGGGTCACATTGAAAACGCGGAGGGGGAAGACGCGACGCATACTGGTTATGTACGGGGCGGGGCGCGACGGCGGCAAAACCCAGAGTAACCGATTATGCATGCGGCGATCTGGGCGCCGCTTCTGGTTGCGCCCCGGTCACCCGGAAGCTGCGCTTTCTTCCGCGTTTCACTGACGCGGCTTTTTCGGCGGCATGCACCGAAGCTGCGGCCGGTTGCAGCCGGCTCCGTGCGTTATCGGTGATTTTAGTCTCCACCATTCCACCCCGAATGTGCGCTAAAACCCCCGTGCATAATGGGTCGAGCAGGGGCTCAGGCAGCGGCGACGTCCCTTGGCAAAAGACTACCCCCCCCCCCCGGCCTCAGTAAAATTGTCAAGCGTTGACAAGCCCTGGTGATAAAAAGGTTGGGGACCACTGCCTTAGAACATTCATGAAGCAAACAGCATTCACATCCATTCTTGATAATACTGCTGAATTACCCTAATGTGCCCTGTAAGAACCTATATGTAAGTGCTTCAACACATGAAGGGAGTCCCAATGGAATCTCTTGCTTTTCAAGCTACCACCATCACAATGATACAGACCTGCTTTGGCTATGGCTTTTTGTAGGGTACTGTGCTTTCCATTATGTGTTAATCATACCAGCTTTGCTTTGCCAAGACACATTTAATTTTGCTTGTTATTTGGAGGCTTTTAGGGGCTGACAACTGAATGATTAAACAGAGATGATCTACTGCCTGACCATTTACTATTTTTGGCAAAGTTCTGAAGAAAGAAGCAATTAGCCATTGAAGAGCAAGGGAAGTCTGTCAACCGCACAGGAATTAAGCCATTTTCATTCTATTCCATAACAAGAGATAAAGATTCTGTTTTGCTAATGGGAAAAAGTGTTCTGTGATTGCTATATGAGAACAGCAGGTTTCCATGTGGGTGGATAACCTTGGATGAAAACATAATTCCCCCAATTTCTTTTTAGCAGAAAATTCCAAGTATGGAGCTATCAACTACACACTTCATGGAACTAATTTCAACCTACAAAACTCTGAAGTAATTGGGTCTGAGATCTTTGGTGACTGTTTCTTTCTCTAAGCACCATTATAATGTCTATAATCCAAACCAAATGGCTCCTAGGAGCCGCCGTGAGGGAAGCACAGACAGAAATGCTGCAGAGTGACCCTGTAGGGTTTTCAAGGCAAGAGACATTCAGAGGTGGTTCACCATTGCCTGCCTTCACATCATGACCCTGGTATTCTTTGTCATTTCCTTCCAAATATCTGCCAGGGCAATCTCTGTTTAACTTCTGAAATCCGACAAGGCTAGCTTGGGCTATCCAAATCAGGGAACCATGATAAAATGGCCCCATCGTATTTGTTACTGGCATGAGAAGTTGCTTCCTTTAGGTATTCAATATCACCCAATGATAAAACTGTGAGAATACCAGCACTTGATTATAAAACACATTTATGTGTGTGATATCATGCTCTGTCCCCATGACCCTAGAGCAATGTCACAAATTATCTCTTTCCTAGAGCTCTGCCATTGCAGGGTGGAATTTCCATCCATCAGGCAATGCTGCTCTTTGAATTCATCTTTACCGAAACGGGCTCGGCACCAGCAGTTTCAGAGCTCAGCTTTCCTAGAATAATACAGGATTTCCCACTCCCTTCCTGTGGTGTATTGTAATTTCTGCACAGAGATTTCAGCAAATGTTTTCCTTCCATAGCACTGTCTTGTGCAAAGTTGCTTGCCCATTTTTGTGTGTACCAGGATAGCATGTAAGAGTAATCTCTAGAGTGCTAGAAAGGAAAGATTTTATAAGCTGAAATACAGCTGATTCATACAGCAGCTTTTCACCTATTAGCCATTCTCAAACTTATGGAAGGTCTGGATCAATTTAATGCCTTTGGTGGCAGTTTCATAGCTCTGTTGATAGCTGAGCCAAAACAAAACAAAACACAACACTGCAGAATCATAGTTTATGGGGCAAATGTGGCATGCTTAGCTCACCTCTGCTACCAAATTGGGGCCTGCCCCATGAAGCTTGTTTGGCTTTTGATTTTTTTTTTTTTTTACAGATGACGAAGAGGTTAAATGGCCCTTAGGAAATGCAGGCTGGGCCAATATGAGACTTTTCTCAGACTTAGGCCAAGCATGTCTCTGTACGCAAATTGTCAGGAGCCTGGTATATGGGTATACACCTATAATGTAAACCCAAGCAGATCCTTAGTTTCTACAGATAGATTCAATTTGTCATTAGTGCCAGAGCATATTCAGTCAATACTTCAAATGACCAAATTCAAAATTTCACCACCTGGAGAATCTCTTTTCCATGACGTTGCTTTACATTAGTTTTTTTGTTTTTTTTTATCTGCGGCCTTCTACACCTCTAAGAGCACTGTAGAGACAAGGGAAAATACATGTGTTGTTGCACCACCATATCATGCTTGTTGACCCAATGCTGTGATTCACCCTGAAACTGTTGAGATAGGGTGGCATAAGAGCTCAAATATAAATAAATAAATATAAATAAAAGATAAATAACTTATCAGCATTGACAGTGGCAATTTCCTGACTAGTGGCAGAAAGAGGGAGGAACTACTATGAGATCTAAACAGTAACCTAACATCAGCAGATTGATGGTTGTTCCTCACATCCATGTCCCTTCTGCTGTGCTATTATTTCCCCCTGAATCAGGGTCCATATAGAATACTATTAAAACCCACTTATCAGTCAGCTGGAATAACATATTGGGATAACCTACAAGACAAGCCCAAATGAAACAGCAACAGTTCTCGTACAGCTCACAGCACCAATGAGTTCAAGGCACATTAATGACCTCATCTGTACACCGCCCGTGGCGCCGCGGGCGCCACGGACTAAATAAAATAGTAAGGGGTTCTGGGGCGGGATGTGTCCGGGATGAGGAAGGGTCCGGATTGGACCCTTCCTCATGACAGACAATCAGAGGGACCAATCGGCAGGCGCGAAGCGCCTGCCGATTGGTCCCTCTGATTCCCAGCCTCAGTAACTGCGAGCCGCGCGCAGCGCGGCTCGCAGTTGCTCCCGGCCTGACAAGTCAGGCCGGCCCCTGAGGGAGCCCCCGGCAAGACTCCAGCCGCCAAGACTCCAGCCGCCGAGAGGGAACCACGGCCGGGCCGCGCCCACGCGGCCCGATCCGCGGGCGCGGCTCGCGGGTGCGGCCCGATCCGCGGGCGCGGCCGGGTGCGGCCCCGCGGGCGCGGCCGGGCGCGGCCTGATCCGCGGCCGGGCGCGGCCTGATCCGCGGCCGTGGCCTCCTGGAAGCAGCGGAAAGAACCAACCCCCCCCCAGCCGCAGAAGATCAAATAAATGCACAGAACCCGCCGCAGCCCAGCGCACCACGCCTGGGACTCCCCACCAAAAACCAGGAGACGCCGAGGAGCCGCCACCCGCCTCCTCTTTCAGGTAGCCTGTCCCTTGCTCTGTCCCTCGCCTGCCCCTCGCTCTGGTCCCTGCCTGCTAGCGCCCATTGTCTTCTGGATACAATGGGCTTTTTTACTAGTTTATAATAATGCACTACACAATGTAGACATGGCCTCCTGAACCATGGCATGTAATAAACCAAGATACCATCTTTCTCTTCATATACACTCCAACAGTACAATTACTTGACCTAATAACACCACTCATAACATCCCTGGTTCACTCACTTGCTCACTTCCCAATAGTGTGCTGGCAGGTAGGGCTCTCCACATCGCTGATAGTGCTGCACTTTTCCCCCCTTTTGGAGGATGCCTGATTGGAGGTGGAGATTCGTTGCCACTACTGGACTCAAATGAGTCCACATTGTCTCCCAGAGTTGGAGCTTCTTCAGGTCTCTTCTTTCTTCCTCCCACTCTATTTCTCCTTTCCTCCACCTCTTCCTCACTACTCTACCACTTGTTCACCTTCACTCTTTTCACCTCTCCTTTGTCCATCCACTGAAGCCCTCAGCTCTCCTTCCTTCTCATTGCTTCTGGCCCTAACTGTCTGGCCATGCCCCCCTTCCCTACAACCTTTGGGTCCATCCTGCTCCGAGGTATTAAGAGCTGGGCCCACTGGATTTGGTAACTTCCACCATGCCTTGGGACAGGCAGCCAACAACCGTGCAGGCGCTTGCCAGCCCATCTTTGCCTCACCCTCTGTTGAGCTGTGTGTTCTGGGAGGGCGAAGACTTTTGGTGGGCTAAGGACATGGTGACTTTAGCCACTGCACTTCTCGAGGCTGGCTGGGTTTTTCAGCCATAGCCCGGCAGACCACTGCGGCGGCAGCCCCTTGAGTAGTGCAGCTTCCGGCTGCAGCCCCAATGAACCCACCAGGGATTCTTATCGCATTGCAGATATTAATGTTCTACATTTCCCAGTTCTATGCTTATCTCATTGATCTAATCAAGATGTTTTGCAATGTACCTCTGCATTCTCATTCCAACATGCTCTCCTTTGTAATGCTTTCCTGCCTTCTGACCTGGATATAAGGGATGATGGATCTTCATTCTTTTTTATTTCTGATGAAGTGAGCTTTGACCCATGAAATGTCTGGGAAATTATATTAGTCTTTAAGGTGCTACTGGAGCCCAATTGTATTCTAGTACTACAAACTAACCCACTGCTAAATCAATGGATTGTACTAAGGAGTATTTTATGATATTTGGGGATAGATTTATCAAAGGGATGAGACACATTTATCTTTTTGAAGGTTCTGCATTTTAATCAAGTAACATTCTTCTGACTGCTTAGAATTTCAAAGGAGCTATCCTATAGGGGGAAGCCACTTGGAGGGGAGGAGAGATAGATCACCTAAAGAAAATTATTTGCTTATTATTCTGGTGATGAATCCAATTTTTTTTAAATGCATTTATTCATAAAGGATCTTTGTGCCTAGTCCTGGCAAATGTCCTTAAACTATAAGAAATGTTTTCCCATCTCAAGCGCATTATAACGTTCACAAAGCAATAATGCACCAAATTATATACTACAGTATGGGTCCTATTCATATAATTCATACAAGAATCTATACATATTGCTTTATGATGGCTGTAATTTAGATATATTGAACAATATAATTTCTTTTATAGTATGTACCTAGTTTTTTAAGATGCCCATGAATTGACTATTTAGTAATAGTAAAAATCCCAAAATGTGTTATACTTCATCCACCCACCATGGTTGCTTCTGGATTCAAGGCTACAACAGAGTACAGCTGTAGATGCTGCCTTCACACTAGTACCATTTTTAAAGGTACTGATCACATGCATATAGTATACTTTAAATGTAGGTACTATTGACAAGGTGGCTAGCACACTAGGAGAATCAAGACTAGTCCCAGTTCCTCACTGTCTGTCGTCCAAGCCCTTTCCATTTCCACACTTCAGTCACTTCAAATATATTTCAGAGGTCTGCACAGAGACAGTCTAGACCAGGGGTAGTCAAATTGTGGCCCTCCAGATGTCCATGGACTACAATTCCCATGGGTCCCTGCCAGCATTTGCTGAAATAATGCACTGAGGCTGCTGTCTGGTGGACATGACTCTCTTCCAATTGCCTATGCTGCACATTTCAGAAATCCTATAATGAAAGGTTTTTCTTCTTTTGAAACAGAACCAGTAGCATGTCAGCTATGTTTTAGTTAACTAATTCCAATTATTATGTGCAATTCATCGCACTCCTCTACCATGAGTATTCTTTAGTGCAATATTTTCCTTGCTCATTCACCCCAATCCATGGTTAGCAATATCACTGAATTCCTCCTGACTCCCTCCTTGCTGATTATTTTTCTGCAGTCCACACGCTTAATAAGTCCTTGCTTCTCAGAACACATATGGCTCCCAAGAAGCAGGGCTAGGGTAACATAAAAGGTGCATGCATCTGGGCAAGTCATGTGATTTGTTTTTGTGTGATACATGAGCTAGGAGTAAATTAAGAGGAGGAACAGAGAGAATCTTTGTCTAGTAGCCCTGATGGTTCTCAGCACATTAATTTCTTATATTAAAAACAAAATAACAATAAGGTTAGCCCAAACCTCAGAAAAATTCATGTCCGCATGTGTCTTTGTTTTTGCTAGGGCTCATGAATAATTAACCATAGAACTGGTTTTGAATACAGTCTTAGCCTATAAGAAATTAAAGTCTCATAATATAAGAAATAACATGCCTCTGAGCATGTAGGGAGTGCATTTTCCTTGCTACAGCTTATGTATCAGCAATACCACCACCCAAACACAGTCATAACATGGAGCCCTTCAGAGTGGCATGAAGACCACTCCTGTTTTTTTTATCAACCATTTTGTTTTATAATAAAAATTCAATAAAATTAGAGAAAGGGAACTTGCACACGAAAGCTTATACCCAAAATTAAGTTTTGTTGGTCTTAAAGGTGCCACTTGATTCAAACCTAGTTCTATTGCTTCTACTGCTTCAGCCCAACATGGCTACCTACCTGACTCCCCCTTTTCCCCGTATAAAATAACTTGACTCCTCTGTTCCCCATTATAAAATAACTATCTGCTCCCTCAAAAAGTTCTTGATTCTTTATACTCACCTACTTCCTAAGAAGTATTTTATCAGCTGAAGCTAAGGAGTCTCTCCTTTTCTTTCACCAAAACTTCTATTCTATGTTACTTTCTCCCTTCTTTCCAGAGGTTTATGGCTCATTTTCTGGTTTTCATTCCTTCCCTGACAGGTGTCCAGTTCCTAGGCAGTTTCACCACTAAAAGTACCTTACAACATAAGATTAAATTGGATTGAGTTCAGTTTTACATGTCTATCTTTGATCACAAATGAGTTTGCTTTTCAACTTAATTTTCCTGCCTTTTGTGATTCTACAGAGACACGTTCTCCAAGTTGCTCGATACTTTAAAAAAATTGCAAAGTTACTTCTATCTAAGACAAGCACATATCTGGCTATGTATGTAAATATAACTTGGTCACAACAAACTAAATACCACCCCCCCAAAAAAAAACCTTGAAGAAGAATCCAGCAATCTTGAAAGAAAAATGTATACGCACAGTTAATATAATACAACATGAACATCTCAAAAAAGATGATCCATTCCCTAGGACATCACAAAATTAGATATAGGGAAAATGGTGAGAATCATAATAGAGGCACACCCAACCAGCACCAATCTTCAGTAATTTACTATGTCTATTTTCTTTTAACTAAAATATTTTATGTTTCTTAAGCATAGTATCTGATTACGGAAACTATCACATAGTACGGATCCTTGCTGATAATTAGAATGTTCTCAGATTTCACTTAATAATCATCACACACAAATAATGAAGATCATGAAGATTTTGTTTGTGTCATCCTGTTTTGCTAGCTGGTTACTGCTTAACACAGATCTTTAAGCTTCCCATCAAGCAATGACACATGTGATCTCAATTATGAGGTCAAGGAAACAGACAGCCCCAGCTAATGGCACACACCCCTTCATGCAGTTAACTCAAAAGTATATAGCAATAAAATAAAATACAAAACAGCAGAGAGAGAGAGAGAATGAGAGAGAGAGAGAGAGAGAGAGAGAGAGAGAGAGAGAGAGAGAGAGAGAGAATCTGGGGAATCTACAACAGCCTTTTTTAAAAAATGTGAATAAAAAGATGAACTATTTTTATGATGTCACATACAGGTCCAGAGTGGTGAGAGTGTGGAGAGTATTTACAACCAGTGTGTGGTTAGTGTATTGGATGAGGACTTCGAAATCCCAGGTACAAATCCCTATTCTAAACCAAAACCAAAAAAGAAACACAACCCAACCTTAACAGGTAAGAACTCAGAAGTTGAGCTGTACAATAAAATAATGTAAAAATGTTGATTATTTCTTATAGTGTACAATTAAAAACAGAATAAAAACTACATAAAAACTATACAGAATTAACAGCACATAAGACTCCCCTCTAACAGCTCCCTCTTCCCGCCCCCCCCAGAAGTGAGAAGCTCGCCAGGCCACGAGCAAATCAGCCACCGAAGCGGCCAATTAGCTTGCGGCCCCGCAAGCTTCTTGTTTCGGGAGGGGGGGAAGAAAAGCTTGCCGGGCCGCAAGCTAATCGGCTATTTCGGCGGCCAATTTTCTGGCGGCCTAGAGGGGCGGAGAGAGGGAGCTGCGGCCGGCGGCGGCGCAAACACACATGTGCAGACTGCCACACATGCGCGTTTGCATCCAGTAGGGGCGCAAACGGGCATACGCGGCCGCACTGTACATGCATGCACACGCAGCACTGCTGCGCCTGCGCATTTGCGCCCCCACCAGACACAAAGGTGCACACACGATATGTTCGCGCATGCGTGTTTGTGCTGGGGCTGCTGCGCGTGCGTGGGAACCAGGGCCGCCCTCTCCCTCCACTCCGCCGCAGTGGTCCATGGCAGCCAAAAGGTTGCGGACCGCTGCTCCAGAAGATAGAGACAGAGTTCAACTAAATCTGAACACAATGGGAAAATGGGAAAATGAGAACAAGATGCAATTTAATAAAGATAAGTGAAAAGTTGTGCATCTGGGTCAGAAAAATTAAAAGCATACCTACTGGATGGGGGATACGCTTCTATGTAACACTGTGTGTGAACGAGACCTTGGGGTACTTGTGGACTGTAAACTAAACATGAGCAGGCAGTGTGATGCAGCAGTTAAAAAAGCAAATGCCATTTTGGGCTGTATCAACAGGGGCGTCACATCAAAATCACAACATGTCATAGTCCCATTGTATACGGCACTGGTCAGACCACACCTGGAGTACTGAGTGCAGTTCTGGAGGCCTCACTTCAAGAAGGACGTAGATAAAATTGATAGGGTACAGAGGAGAGTGACGAGGATGATCTGGGGCCAAGGGACCAAGCCCTATGAAGATAGGTTGAGGGACTTGGGAATGTTCAACCTGGAGAAAAGGAGGTTGAGAGGGGACATGATAGCCCTCTTTAGGTATTTGAAAGGTTGTCATTTGGAGGAGGGCAGGATGCTGTTCCCATTGGCTGCAGAGGAAAGGACACGTAGTAATGGGTTTAAACTACAAGTGCAACGATATAGGCTAGATATCAGGAAAAAAATTTTCACAGTCAGAGTAGTTCAGCAGTGGAATAGGCTGCCTAAGGAGGTGGTAAGCTCCCCCTCACTGGCAGTCTTCAAGCAAAGGTTGGATACACACTTTTATTGGATGCTTTAGGATGCTTTGGGCTGATCCTGCATTGAGCAGGGGGTTGGACAAGATGGCCTGTATGGCCCCTTCCAACTCTATGATTCTAACTCATTATAAAGTGTAGCTGAGTGGTTGAATGGGATCTGTAAATTATGGCTCCAACCAATATATGTAAATTTTAGATTTTTGGGAGACCACCTCCTATGACATATGCCTAGGGTCACCACTCTTTGCTATTATATAATTCTGTGCTGAGAGTGTATCTCATGTGCGTCAGAAAAAAGCTTTACAATGCAATACCCCATTCTTAAAAACAACAATAAAAAATGCCGCAGGCAGCTCTGCCATGTTATGCAGTGTGGTGGCTCCTTCTGGGGCATTTTTCGTTCCCTCCAGGATGTTGTATTCACAGCCATGAGTGGGGAGAAGCTGGGTCAGGATGGCCCGACTCTTCCCTTCCCCATGGCCCTGGCCTGACACAGGCCTTGTTGGTGCCTGGGGATATATTATATTATTAAGAATAATATTTAGATTTATTATCCCGCCACTCCCAGAACTGGCTTGTGGTGGGGTACAATTGTCCGTATCAAACCCCAATAAAACCCCATTAAAAGATTACATGAACATAAGTTATACAGCAGAAATCAGAACATAGTAGTGTAACTCAGCCTCCCATCCCCCTAGTAAAACATCCAAGAGAGAAAGTGGAAAGAGGGGACCATAGATGACACATGCCCTAAGCACTGCCTAGCACCAGTGGGGCCCTAATCAGATCTTCCTGGCTGCCCTGGCCTCAATCATAAATCTAGCGGAAGTGTTCCATTTTGCAGGCCCTGAAGAATGCTGGAAGTTCCTGCAGGGCTCTTCCAGGAGCTCATTCTACCAGGTAGGGACAGGACCGGAAAGGATCTGCCCCTGTTGGAGGCCAGACATGCTTCTCTGGGACTGGGAATGACCAACAAGTTGGTGCATGCAGAACACAAGGCTCTGTGGGGGACATACGGTGACAAGTGGTCCCTCAGGTATCTATGTTCCCTTGTGTTGAGGCAAATGAGGGCTTGAGTCAGGCCAGGCCTCGGGTGACCCTGGCCCAGTGATGATGTCATCTGGAACTTGGAATTTGCCTTACCACTGGAGGAGCAGTGAGGTGGGGCAAATTCCCAGTGTGGCAAAGGTCTGGATAGCCTGGTGCACGAACACATGTGGTACACGATCCTCTATCAGATGATCTGGTAGTGTTCAGTCTAGGGTGGCTATAGGTGCATGATGGTGGTGTGGCTTGCCATCAATCTCTGGCTTGAACCCAACATCACCCTGCCATGGATCGTTTAGCAGCTTTGGCTGGAGTAAGCTGCTGCTGTATGTGTGTCTCTAGCTTATCAAGCTTTGCTTGGTTTCATGCCTTGGCCACTGCCCTCCTCACTTCCACAGGCAAGAGGGGTTAGTTCAACTTGTCTTCCATGGTGGCTTGGGAACAAGGGGGAGCTCACAACACCCAGCTGCTTTTTGATTTTACCTTGGGGTCTGGTGATGGAAGCAGGCAAGGTGTTGCCCCCCCCCCCCACAAACACACACACTCCAGGCAGCTTAGGAGTGTCTGTCCAGTACTGCAATATTGGCTCTCCAATCTACCTATGTTGGTTTTCCTCCTACCCCCCTCCCCCAGCCCATGGGGCCTTGCAGTGAGGAAACACCAACTTACCAGCTGCTGTCCTTTATAAAGTTTGTATCTTGGGTACCTGACATTACATTGTAAGGCACCCATGGCCCAGCTCAACAAAGTGACATTTATGTCAGATCCAGCCCTCATAACAAATGAGTCTGACGCCTCTACCTCAGAGCTTCAAAAACAAAGCATACTTGTCAAACTGGAAAGTGATCTTTTAATGAAAGGGATGACTCAGATGTATTCAAAATAAGAGTAATTAGATGAGGAGTAGCAAGCAAAGGGGGAAAATAATACATCATTTGTCACCGAAAAGTTAATTTGTCATTGAGAATTTAAACATTTGTAAAACAGCCATATAATAGTCTAAAATAAGCAACTGACCTTGAAAAAATATTAAAAGATTGGGAGGTGAGATCATGAACTCTGCAAACATAAAAGGATTTATTTTTCACACACACACACACACACACACACACACACACACACAAAACCCCGAAAACAAAACACCTGCTGGTGTATTCTTAGGTAGATGATGGATCTGGAAGGAAAAAGGTGGATGCTGGCTCAGACATTAATTGTGGGAAAGAGATGGATATAGGATCCAAACAACAGCTGGATTAATTAGAATTTGATATATGATGAGTTGCTAGGCATTTAAACTATGTCAGGCATTCAAGGCTTACACAAATGAAGGAAGATTTAACAGCTATTTGAACAGTTTTTCATTTGTTGCAAGCATGTTGAATTAGTATGGCTGAAGTGAACTCTAACACCCCCTTCTCATCAATAAATATTCAAGCACTGGAAAACAGACATAGTGGCTACTTCTTCTAACAATCTGGCAAATAATTATCATGTGCTGGTGAACAACCAAACCTCATTAAGCCATCTAATTCTGCCTGCAGAATATGCATATCACGGAAAGCGACATCCAAACTAATTTTCTATCATAAGGTATTTCCATTTTTTAAAAAAAATCACGGAATAGTAGTATATGAAAAGCTAATATTTCTATCTACAAGGAAGGCATTTTTTTCTCTCCAGATTCTCCGAATATAGCTGGGGGTGAGGGTGAGAGCAGACATACAAAATTCATGTCAGGTAGCAATTTGCTTTAGGATGCTAAGGGCTAATCCTGCGTTGAGCAGGGGGTTGGACTAGATGACCTGTATGGCCCCTTCCAACTCTATGATTCTAATTTTAGACCCTGGAGTCGGTTTCCGTTCACAAGTAGCCTCCTTAAAAACTGACAGGCTTACAGGAACCTAATCTCAAGACGTGATATCCACACAAACTAGCTTTCTTCATAGGTGCTCTTTATCACAGGCATCCTCACAGGAACTCAATCCAATGTCACTCTGGTTTTCTGGAAGCAAATCTTGATGGGGGATATGCCCATCTTTCCTCAAGACTCTTGAGTTCAGTTGGGAATTGCTTCCCCATAATCATGCACAGAGCTGCAGTGTAACCATGGGTTTTATGTTCTGTGCTGAATTGCCCACATGAATGTTCAGAAATTTAGGTTCTCAAAGGAAGCATGTGTCGAAAGGAAACTGTCTTTCAGAGGAAAAGACCTGCTGGCCCATTTTGTTCAACAAGAGCTAATGAGATGCAGGGCTGTGCCCTCACTGCATCCCATCATCTAAAGAACATCTTTTAAAGAACTAAGGGAATGCTTTTGGTGAGTGAAGAATAGCAGGTAGCTTCTACTCCCTACAATTGTTAAGAAGGACTCAACGTTTCCTGCCTCCTAAAAGCACCCGTGGTGAGTCAGGGGCCTACCTCCATATGAAAGGAACTTTAATAATCAGCTATGGTTTCTATCGGTTTCTAATATCAAAGCACACAACTATACTGATGATGAAACATTTTTTTTCATGCAAACCAAGCTGGTTCCTGTTGGATTCAGATTATGTTGAACCCATCCCTGAATGATGCCTTCAACATGCAGACATTTACTTAGATCTTCCCAGGTTAAAAATGTGTATATTCTTGTAACCTTCTTGAGAAATTTCAAATTGCTTGTTGAAACCTCTCTCCTCCTTTCTTTCCCCCCTTCCCATGTCTACTCATCTCCTTGAATTAATTGGGCAAAGAACAAATTGAATGTCAGGACCCCACCTTGGCCTCAACCATATGTCTGGGGGAAGAGCTCCATCTTACAGACCTTGCGGAAAGCTGACAACTCCGACAGGGCCCTTAGCTGTTCCGAGAGGTCATTCTACCAGGTTGGGGCCAGGGCCAAAAAGCCCCTGGCCCGGGTCAAGGCCATGTGAACATCCCGAGGGCCCAGGACTACCAGTAGATTCATACCTGCAGAGCGAAGAGCCCTGCAGGTGGCATAAGCAACCCCCGCAGCATAATTTAAAATCATCACCACACTGCAGATTATTGAGGCTGGGGCTGCCGGGGTACATCGATTGCTCTCCCCCGGGCTTCTTGAACATCATTGACCTCCTTCTCCTCCACTCCCCCCTTTTTAGGAATGGGGGTAGGAAGGGGATCTTATTATTGTGCTGCCATGTTGTGACATTTTAAAGTCTTTTAATGGGAGTTTTAATGGGTTTTTTAAGACATTGTAACCCGCCGCGAGCCATTTGGGAGTGGCGGGAAATAAATCGAAATAATAATAATAATTATTATTATCTTGGCAATAGGAGCCCGGCCCAACGTTAAGATCTGTGTTAAACCATTTACATAATACTTACAAAACAATATGAAGTATAGAACAATGCCAACAACTATGTTGCTAAATTGTGGCAAAAATCATGCCTTTCTCCAGTGCAAAACAAGATACAGATGTACATGCTGTTACAGCAGTCGGAAATATTAGATCTATGATGCAAATATATAACAGGATATGCTGCCACTTAGTTATCAAAAACTTCAGAAAGCTGTAATGACTCACTGTGCCATCCTAAGTAGACAAACACTTAAACAGAGGGTTGGCATGGCAGGAGATTAAAATTATCATTATCGAATATATTGTTATTGTTGTTGTTGTTAAAAATGCACTTCCACATGGCTGTGGGAACATGCTACAATAGTAAAACATTTCTCAAGATTTCTTTTCAGGATTCTTTGTATAATGGTCCCTATTTATGTTCGGGTAGATTTTGATAGGCATTGGAGCCATGGTAATTGGACCCCAATGTTCGTGTGTTCACTATAAAGATTAAAAATACAAAACACAGATGCCATACCAACAGGGAGAGGTCTGCTTCATAACATGCCCCCCCCTCTATCAATATCCATGCACTACCTCCAGAAAACCCAAACATGAATGTGTTTTAGATAGGGTTGCTGCCCACTCCCAGTCTTACTGTGCACACTGAGGAGAACACAACAGTACATTTTATATCAATTGATACACGGGAACGTTGCTTTGCCATTTTCTTCTTCTTCTTTTTTTTAAATAAGCAATCCAGATATGGAAAGAGGAGGGTGGGTGCAAAGGCAGGCAAAATGCTAGCGAGACTGTTGCACATTTTTTCTTTCAGACAGGCTTGCCCCTGTTTGCGCCTTGTTGTGTGCTGCAACAAGAAAGGGGAAGCGGATTCTACCTCTTTCCCCGATTGTGGTTCAAAGGGGATATCATGTAACCCTCCATAAGATGGCTTGCCATGAATGGCAGGAAATGAATCTAAATATAATAATAATAAAGATACAGGGGTAAAATTAGAAAACTGGACACATGTAGATCAGGGTCATATGGATGACCAAGGTGTGACCAAGGCCCATGGGTGACCAAGGCCCATGGTGACTTTTGTCAGCCCTGTTATATCTCAGTTTCTATGAGAAAACTGACACACTTTCTTTAGCATAACTCCTTTGCCATCTGGAGGGGTGCAGGCAAAGCCCTATTTATATGTGAAGAAAGTAGGGTGCAGTGAGGTATTCTGGCTAAAAAAGTGGCATGCTTGGGGAAGTAGAGCTAATTCCTTAAGGCTCACTCAGTTTTTTGGACTATATTTTCCCTATAACTGATAACTTCCATTATTTGTTCCTAACTAAATGAAAAATGCTTGAAGCATCACAGTATAGGCAAGATTCAGGAAGAGGTCAAAATACCTTCCCTTACTCACGCATACTGTTTTGTTCAAAATTAACTTACCCCCACTTCAGGATACAAGAACTGGACAAAAAAAATTCATGCACAGTTAATTCACAGTTTCTATGACCTGCTTTGCTAGTGGATATTTGAATTGTCCATCTGGCTCATAAACTGGACCCCCATTTAGACTGTGATGATTTAGCCAGCTGATACACGTTATTATAATCTCCAGACTGGACTATTGAAACATGCCCTTGGAAACATCAGTTAGTACAAAATGTGCAGTGAAATTAATGTCTGGGGTCAACTGCTTGCACTATATCAACTGCACTGGTTATCTATTTGCTTCCAGGAACAGTTCAAGGTACCATTTGTCAACTTTAAACTCTTTCACATGCCCCCACAATTATGGTAATGGATTTCCAGTGTAATCCCATTTGTCAATTGTAATCTTCAAACAGCCTTCTACTGGTAACATCTCCTGGGATTTGCTCTATGGCCACAACTAGCTCATGGACCTTTTCTGTGGTAGGTCCATCCTCCTTTCCTTTTCCTTTGGCTTTAAGCCTTAAATGATCACCTTATCACATAGGGGAATTACAAAAGCTTATTAATTTTAATTTTATGTTGAGTTGCCAAGAGAAAGGATGCCAGTGACCTGGTAATCATCCCAAAATAGAAAAGATAGATTTTTATGTATACATTTATATAAGCTCATTCTTCTCCAGCAGCTGTTTAATCCATCTTTCTCTTTCCTCTCTGAAGTCTGAATATTCAAAAACTGTGAGCCATCTTTGCTGTGTTACAAAAACAACTCTATTCAGAAAAAAGGGATTCCCAGATTTTCTGGGCCTTTCATTTCTGGGGTCATAGCAGCATTTAAGATACCCATCACAAAAATATCTCTATATCAGGGTATGGTTATAGATTATGGTTATAGATTATATGGTTATCTATGGTTATAGATTATAGATTATGGTTATAAATTTAGAGTCCAGTGGTACCTTTAAGTTTCCAACAAAGTTTCATTCAAGGTATGTACTTTCATGTGGACACACACTTTCTCAGATGCAATGTCCATTGTATCTGAGGAAATGTATGTACACACAAAAGTTCATACCTTAAACAAAGCCTTGTTCATCTTAAAGGGGCCACTGGACTACAATTTTTTTCAGATTTTAAATATGCTCTTAATATAGCAGGGGGTTCAAGTCCATTATATGTCAAAGAACAGATCCATCTTGCTCATTACTTTGTACTTCTAAAATTTAGTATCAATAGTTCTTTTTTTTTGACCTTTTAAAATGCTGTTCTTTCATTCTCCATTGAAGATAATAGAATTGTAGTAAAACTAAGTTGGCCTACACAGGTTCTGAGATCACCTTCATTTGTTGTATTTGAAAAGGTATGAAATGGCAGAGTTTAGTTCTTCATTAGAAATGGGGGATCCCCAGTCCCTAGTTCTTTGTTTCTGGTAACACTTCTATGACCAGCTAGAGAAAAAAATAATTTTAAAAAATTGCTGGTGGATGATGACACTCCTGGGGAAACCCTGGATGCGACACCAATCTACTCTAGAAATCAACATGATCTTTATAGGTTTAGCAGTGAGTCTTCAGCAATACTTAGATAAGTGCAATGTCACTTCTAGGTTAAAGTGATCACATTGTGAGGGAGCTAAAGCGGGACACCGGGGGCGGGGGCGGCGACTCCTGTTCGGGGGGGGGGCTTCAGAAGACTTAAAGGTTGAGAATCGATTCTTAAAACTTAATTTTTTTTTCTTACCAGCATGTACATCTCACGGGATTCTAACTAGGAACACCGTGGTGCCACGAGTCACAACTCGCACAAGCAGGCCGCTTCGCCGCCCCTCCCTTTCTCCTTCCCACGCTAACCTACCAGGAACCGCGGCCCAGGTATTCGGCACTCATGACGCACCTTCCTTGGGCCTGGGAAGGTGGTGTGCACGCTTGCATGCAGGGAGTCAGCCTGGCTCGAGGGCTGCACAGGAGAGTAAAAAGTCAAAGCCTGGAGCGTTCGCCAGTGCTTGGGCAGTGCCGCCCGGGTAGGGTGGGGCGAGCTGCAGGCGCAGGCTAGAGGGGATTCTGGCCAGAGCTCTGTGCAGGGCCATGTATCTGGGAAAGAAAGGAGAGAGTGCTCTGCCCCTAGCGGGGTATAACAATCTGCTTCCCATTCCCGCCGCACCTCCAAGTGGCCCCTCTAGCCACTCTTAGTGGTGCTCTGGGTGCCCTTTGACGGCTGCTCTGCCCGGCTTTGGCTGTGTCTCTCGGTATGTGCAACAGGCTTGTCTCCCCCCCCCCCCAGGGAAGGAAGGAGGGAGGGACGGAGGAAAGGACTGGGTGGGGAGGCGAGACGAGGCAACCCCCTCCCTACCTCCACCCTACTCGGCCCTTGCCAGGAGCTCACAAATTGGATGTTTGCAGACCGCAGGATGTTTAGAGATCGCGGGCGGGACAAAGACATTTGGGGGAACCCAGGGCGGTCCCACCATTTGCAGGACGGGTGGCACTAGGTTTTCCCATGAGGGATATCACACTGTCACCTTATGGCACACCACCATGTCCATGTCCTTTGAACTCCTGCTGATTACTGGGCCTTGAAAAGCAATCCTACAGGTAACACTATTTTATTTCAAAAAGCATTTCGTGGAGAGGTAATTATTTTGGTAGAGTTAACTGGATAGTGTTTTTACCTGTATAATGTTTGATCAAGTTGATGGATAGTTATTAATTTTTGTGTCCTGGACATCTTAGTGCTTTGTTAGCTGTCTTGAGTTTGAGAAGATAAGTTGAAATATAAATATTTTAAAGACATAAATAATAAAACATGCAAATAGAAATGTCAGATTTATGGACCATGGCTTTCTCCAGCAACCTTTGTAGAAAGTCTATGTGGCCTCAACTCCTCCAAACTGGTGAAAGTACAGAATAAAAAATATTATAAATTATATCACTGCCCTTAAGGCTATTGTAGGATTTTCGTTCCTTCAAATCCATCCAGAGTTTTTTAAGACAGGGCGGAATATAAATTCCACAGTAAATAAAATAAATAAATACATTTGTTACAAATCACATTAAATAGTGTAATATTGCCTGTCAACTGAGCAATGCATCTTCTTTTACCACTTCATTAAAATCAATACAAATTTATTTTAATAAGATCTTCCTGTGCCCATGGAAATCATACTTCTATCTCCCTGCAACACCAGTACTGAAATTACAGAAAAACACTGTACTGATAACACATAGTGATAGTAATAATACTGTGCCTAATGGATTATAATTTTGGAATTATGCCAATTTATAATTAGTTAAATCACGTTATAATAAATGCCACCTCATTTTCAATATATTAATTTTATCATAACATTATTAGCACATCTGGCAACTGGCAATTGAATTTCAATAATGGCAACCCTCCAGTCGCTAGTTGCAGTGGTGGTGGGGGGCTCTATACCACTGGAGGCCTGGTCAGATGCATAGATGGAAGTCTGTGGCTCCAGCATTCCAAGAACACTTGGAAGAATGGGAAGGCTTGTGGGGAGCATAGGGAGCATAGGGAGGCATGGCTAGATGCCTTAAACTGGCAACTGCGGCAGCTCCCAGTCTCTTTCCCTCTCACACACAACACTACCTACTAGAAGACTGGCTGGATGTGGAGACAGAAGTCTGTGGCTCTGGCATGCCAAGCACCCCTGGAAGCACAGGAAGGCTTGGGGAAATGCACAAAGAGTGGGAAGCATGGGAGAGCCAGGCCAGGTGCCTTAAAGTGGCTGGGGAGGCAGCTCCTGGTCTCTTTCCCTCCCTCACACACACACAAGGCTACCCACCCTATCCACCCATGGTTTAGTTATAGTTGTTCTGGGTTTTCTTTGATTTGTTGTTCATTGTCACAGCTTAAGGCTTTGGCAGATCTGTTTGGGGGGAGGCTGAGCCAACATGCCGGACTTCCCATTTGGAGGTGGTCTCTCTAAAAGACTGGGTGGATGCAGAGCTGCTAGGGCCCATTCATGGAGGGGTGGCCCTTGGCACTGGCTCACATTTCCAGGTGGCCGGAGAACCTAGTAAAGGCTAATGCCCAATGGGTTTCCTGCTGCCTGCCACCTCACTGTGGCTCAGCAGGCTATGAGACCCTGGGAATCTAAGCAAGCTCATAGCTGGATTCTTGGGGCAGTAGCCTGCTGGCATAATGGATTGCCTGATGATCGGCCAATAGCTAGAGAGCAGGATCCTCCTAAGCTGTGCTATGCTCAGTTATATCAATAAAGCTGTGGCCAGTTTTATCCAAAATAAGTTGTTGCCATTGTCCTCTTTTGAGTGTGGGAAATGCCCACCCCCACTGGCCAAGCAATTCAAATTTATATCTGTTCAAAAGGTAGTCAAAATAAAAGAAACAAAAGTCAGGATGGAATCTTATTGAATTCCAAATAAGAATGAGTTCAAAGGGGCATATATTCTGTATGTGCAGCATTTCTCAGAACAGGCATTGTCATGCTATTATGATTAGGTTGGCATCTAAATTAGTAAGTAATGAGTACATACTTTTTTCAAAAGGATAGCTGAATCCAGCAACACGGATCTTTAAAACCTGACAGGCATGCTAGCCTACAAAAATCCTATCACACTTAGGTTATTTTAACACCTAAATCAGTGAGGAAACACAGCAGGCATTGCAAAGCCTGCAACAGATTCTGCTCCCTAGTTATCAACAAATGCCAAGTCTGTACAATAATTGGGAAGGACATCATACTGTAACATAGACGAGGTGAGAATAAATCATATTGCAGAACTCAGAAAAATTATTTACTCTCTTTCCCTGCTGACAAGCAAATTTAAAATAATTAAAAAACTAAATCAGGTCCTTCTCTTAATCTAAATTAATTTATATTGTGTTCTCAAAATTGAATTCTTTAAAAAAAAATAACAGAAGGATAGTTATGCTTAGCAAAGGGCCAAGGATGCCATTATAGCTAGTGCTATAGAAGAAAGTAAAATAGATTTTAATTGGAACCCAAGGGTAAAGGGCAGTTTACTTGAAAAAATGTATATCTTCAGAGACAGTTGACTGAATCATCCAGTAGGTATTTGTAAATGCCAGTAATATGCCTGAAATGAATGTGTACATGTTTGGGAAGGGGGACAAGGAATGACAGGAAACCATCAGTATAATATCAATAAGATGAAGTTGTGGCTGTTTAAATAGTATCTTGCAAGGTACATTTTCTGGATAAATCACCAAATCAATCCCAGCCAGCTATATCCTCCATAATATTTCTGTGAGAGGAAGGGGGGGGGGTGATTTTTATTGATCCTCTCCTCTACTATAGGCTCCAACTTACCCTTTATGCTGTTTCTGGGCATTTGAGGGATATTTAGGGCTGCAGAATGAAGACAGAAGTGAAAAAGTCACACTCCACTGATAGAAGTCCTTTCATCAGTAGTAAATTTTGGAAGTGTGAATGACAACCTGATGCTATGCATCAAAATAGATTTGATTATCAGATGATGTCAATAAGAGTAAATTGAGGAAACCAAAAGAGAAGAAAGAATTGAAGGCAAATGAACAGGGGATGTTTTTGTAGGCCCTGCAAGAAATGGAACTAGTTGTTTAGGTTTTCAACAAACAATGTGAGGAAGCCAACCTGGGCTATTTCTGCACTTATTTTGTTTATTCCTTTGTGGATCCTGCTGAATTCAGATCAATTTGAACTTGGGTCTTCCTCTACCCCCCCCCCCCCATCCCCATTGAAACAGAAAAATGTTCTGCACGTGAAGCTCAGAAGGTGGGGGGGGGGGACAAGCACAGCAGGAGTCCCTCTTTTTTATTTTCTTGAAGGGGGAGGAGGATTCGAAACAGCAGGGGTGTGGGAATAAATCCAAGAGGCAAATTTCTGCTGAGAGAAGTTAGGGCTTCTGGAGCTTCTGCCAAGAGAAGTCAAGGCTTCCCCTTTAAGGGAAACCTTGCAACCTGGAAATGAGGAAGCCTTTGGACTGATGCCCTGGCCAATCTGGGCTTTTCTACAGCGTTGGAGGTTCGGTAGCAAGTTATTTGGGGGAAAGCAGACTGCATGCTTACTCATGCCGATTTTTCAAATATCGAGGGCTATATCCACTCCAGGATATCGTGGGGGAAAGGTAGGGTCAATCATGCTTGTTGCAGTTCAGTCATGCTTGTTGCAGAGGGAAAATTTAAATCACCCAAAATCAAAATGGAAATCGCATTCAGTGTAGATGGCAGAGATTGAATTGACCTCGGATTGAAATAATAGCTCTGTGCAGATTCAGCCCAGGTGGGGAAGGGGAATTTTCATTGGCTTTAGCCATTATGCTTTTCAAAGGGGGTAGGGATGAAATGGAAGCACCTTACAAAAGAGGCACTCCTGCTGGTGGCCAGGGGGGATATGTAGACAGTGCTCAAGACTGAAGTGTGGAGAGAGCAGCAGAGAACTGGCCTAAGAGAAGGTTGCCAAAACTTCCCTAACTTGCTATGTCTGAGGCCACGGGAGTATTGTAGGAGCCATTGGGAAGGTGGCCAAAAGCCACCAGTGGGGCACAGGAGTCCTCACAAAGAAGAATGATAAATAAACAAACAAACATATAAAAATGGTTTGTTTATTTACCATGGACAGGAACTATGAAGTGTATATAACTGAAAAACATTTATTGTGAGAGTTTGTTGTGGTACACAAAGGGCACCTTCTGCTTGCATCAGTTGAATGACAATCCAATAACCCAAAAAGCTGGCACAGGCTGAAGAAGAAAGGGGCAGGACAATCTTTTTGTTTTCTTCTCTCAGCAAGAAATTTAAAGAACACTGGAAAAATGAAAACGGGGCAAAATTAATCAGTAGGAGAAAAAACTGCTACTATTATGTAATGAAGTTAGAATTAAAACATTCAGTCCTTATCAAAATCAACAGTTGTTGTTGTTGTTGTTGTTGTTGTTGTTGTTGTTATTATTATTATATTTGTTTCCCGCCACTCCCTTATGGCTCGTGGTGGGTTACAGCAGTTCTTCATAAACCAAGTAACTGATGTATCTCAGCTGTCTAAATTTGGTCATATTCCTTTTCAGAAAAGTACAACAACCCCCCTCCCAAGACAATAGCTTTTAAAAAGTAAAGATACAAGGTCTCATGTTGTAATGAAATTCAGCCTTGGTTTTATCAGCTGCATTTGTTTCTGAACAACATCCAGGATTATAAGTCTCAGCCACTGCCAAGTTCCAACGAGCCAAAGAAACCCGCTTCAATAGTTTAAGCTATGCAATGTCATCCATCAAAAACAAAATACATTGAAGTCTTAATACTACACTCATATTTATAAATATTTTCAACTTTAGGGATCCAGCAGCATCAATAAAACAACCAGGCAGATGTCAAAGCACTGTAAAAATACACTTAACATGAAAAAGGAAGGATGTGAGAACAATCTATCTTTTGACAGTAAATCTGATGTCTTCTAATTAAGATATACATGCAGGTAGGCTACAGTTCAGATATTTGCCTTTGGCTTGAAAAAAAATTATTTTAAGAACGTATCTGGAAATCAACTATGGAAGTCTCACCTAGATTCTGCCCCCCACACTTTTAAATAAAATCAGTTATGATAGGTCATTCTACTTAATTGAGACTACACAGTGGTACAAAACCCAAGAAACAATGTGAAACAGGAAAGTAATAGCAAAGTGGTTAGCTTCAGGTTCAGAAAATATTTCAAATCACAATGTATGGGAAAACATTACTACCATGAAAAATCATTGGGTGACTTACACTGTAGAGGGTGGTGGGCTATAAGCATAGGAAAAAAATATACCTGAAAATGGAGAAAAATAAAAAGTAGGTTGGCTGGTGGATGGGAATAAGAGAAGGAAGCAAAGATAGGCTGTCAGAAAATATGAGGAATGGGATACAGGGGGAAATAAAGTGCCCTACACCAGTCCTTGCAGGTTTCCCACTGCAGTATTGGGCACAACCTGGTGGCCAGCACTACACAAATTAACCTGGCAGCTGGCACTGCATATTTTCTTTTCCATGATGGAGGCTGCCATGGACAGAGGAGAGAAAAGTTAAAGATCGGGGGGGGGGGGGGAGAAGCAAAGTGTGTTAGCTGGTGGATGGAAAGCAGAAAGCAACAAAAAAGGAGAGACTATGGGAGCGTTCAGAGAAGAAACAGGAAATTGTGTGTGGGGGGTGAGATGCAAAAATCCCCTACAATATTTATATCCTGCATATATATATACATATACTCAGTATAAATATAACTGTGTATCAAATGTATAATAATGAATCACCCTTAAGCTGACAATTTATTTTCAGGGTCAACAAGGTGGTACTCATATAACATAAGAACAATTAAAACAATATTAAAATTATAATGTAATTCAATATAAGTGCAGGAAAACCAGAAGCAGGAAGGATGACCAATAGCCATTACTGGGGGTATGACAAACAAAAGAAAATCTTTATCCACTGATGAAAAATCCTGAGATAAAGGGAGAGAGAGCCCTAAGAAACGAGTTTCAAAATTTTGGTGCCACGACTGAGAAATTGCCACACATCTAGTATGGAAAACCAAAGAATGCCACCCAAGATGGACCAATTCAATGCATAGTATCATATGTGAGAAGGCAATAATAAGTTCATGTCACCAACTATCATACTTGTAGATGTTGTAGTCATGAGCATTTCTGAGGAAGGTGATTTTGACCCGACTGGGCTTCCGCCATAGCACCAGAAAATTCCACTTTAGTTAAGAGTCAAAACCATGCTGACATCAGCACTTACAATTCAGTCATTAATGCTGTGCCTTGAAGTTGGAATAATTAGCACATTAAATTTTCATGCACAAAGGAACATGATCTTGTAGAAATATGCATATAAGGATTGCCCTTGCAAGTGTATGCTTTTCTCCTGCTATACAAGTCTGGAAGATGCAACATATCCACCAGCTATACCACCTTATGCACCATATTCAAAAATGAGTTTATGCATGATGGTTTTTTCCCTCAGGAATGAGTTTTTCTCTAGATGCTCAAAGTTTAAACTACAATAAAAAGGAAAATTAGAATAAAAAGAAAAACACTGGCGATGTAAAGTAATTTGTCTCAAACTTAGCTATGAAGGTATACAAAGGACACTGCATGAAAGTTTAATTTAGGGTTTTTAAAGCATTAACACTAATATTTCTTTCTTAAATGTTTCTTTTTCTTGGGAGGGGTATCATATGACCCCACTGACTTTACCCCAAAGATTTACATGGAAAATATGGTGGACCATAAATATGTCTTTATACTGGCAGCCAAGTCATGACAAAGGCTCAGAACATTCAACTATTGTTCTTTTACAATTTCTAGACCAAAGTCACAACATTGAAATGCATTTTCTGCATTACTATAGCAACATATTTTCTGATCTATGCATCCAAACATTCTTCACTCCACACTTCTTATCCTGCCTAAAATATCCCCTGCTCTTCCTCAATCTATCACATTATTTTTTTCATTGCTGTTCAATCTACAGTAGATATTGATGGCCTTTTAGGTAACCAGAATAAGCTTAACTGAGGTTAGAAAGGAACATTGGATGAAGTCCTATGACTATCCAACACTAGATAACATGTTGGGCACCATGGTTTTCCTCCTATAAAACATCCTCATGGCAAGAATCAGCTGATAGAAAATGAAACATTGGACTCACCTAATGATTTCTTCTCTTCAGTGAGGCAAAATCATCCAGGATGGTTAGGTCATGCGTCTGCTCGCTCATGTAGGGCAATTGTGATGCAAATTATTTGCAGTAGCCCATCTGGTGACCAGGAGCCTGACCCTCCAGTCTGGATTGCCCTACTGCTCAGGTAGGAGATCCCCAGCCCTGCTCTTGATCCAAGTTAAAAAATAATCCTTTCTTAGTGGAAGAGATCCATGTGATTTAATCCATTGTGACTAACATGATTTTTAATTTGATTTGTAAACTTAACTTCACCTAATGTCCCATCATTGCAAAGTTTCTACTTCACTTGATGTCCTGTCTTTACAAATGTTATGAAGTTATACAGCTAGAGACAAAAGAACAAATGTTTTTTCCCATGTCCCATTGTTTTAGTAAACACACGCACACACACACACAAAAGCTCACCCCCCACCAATTCTATAACTCAAGAACAACTAGTAATACCGTGTCTTAGAAACATGTAAAGTGGACAGTCTTTCAAAATACAACATATTAATCATGTCTTCTAAGTGTAAAAAGGAAAATGCTGAACGATGCAGACATCTGTAATCTATTCACTTTACAGAGACACATTGTATAGAGCAGCAATTAAAAATGAAAGGTTCAGAAGATATAAAAGCAAAATTTAATGCAGCTACGCAAGACAAGAGAAAACAAAACCTGGCTCCACAGGAAATAATCAATATCTTATGAGAAGACACAGTTCTATTAATAGCATGGAAGTGCTGGCAGATACTATCAACTGGAGTTTTATTAATTAACTGGGGATGCAAAGATACAATGGTGTTGGAAGAACAAGGAACAAATGTACTGGCTCTTTGGAAAGAACATAGTGTGCAATTTATGAGTCTTCAGCATCTAAATTAGCTGGCAGCCATACGAACCAACAAAAGTTTTCCTCCAGCCAACCATAATTCTCTTCTCCCCTTTCTGGGTTCATCTCACTTTAGGATTTCATTTGTCCCAAGTAATTCAAAAAGACAGGTATCTAGGATCATTTAACAATAAAGCACACAGAGTTTGTAAAAGCACAGAAATGTATGTAGTATCCCTGATTCTACACATTTCCCCATTCAGGGAAATGCTGTTCAAACAAATTACAAAGATGATCTGACTCCAATGGTAACAAGAGAAAGACATTTTACTTACAAAAATTGAAGCATATGACATATCCATGACATATATTTAACTTATTGTGAACAGAGTAACTTCAAAAAGTTTAACTTGCTTTAACAGCTTCAAGCCCAGGTAAGAGAGAAGAAGACTGGTATTATCTAAGATGAAAACAGAAGGCAAGCTACAACCAAAGAAGCTACATTGCTTCTGAAAACCTCCTGCAAGCTAAAGCTTGCTTGCTTTGGCTGCTTGTAGGAAAGCAACGGTTTAACTGAGGGACTCTGATATTTTTTTCCCCCTTCTGCCTTCTTCTAAGCTATTATTTGGGTTTCTGTGGGTGGGGAGGGGTGTGGTGGGTTTTTGGGGGTGTTTTGGGATCTACCGTTTATCCTAATGTTTATTTCTTCTTTTTTCTGAGGGGCAGCATTGTTTGCCTTTTCTTCTTGGGGTTGTGTTTCTTTTAAAAGTTGATTTTTACAGTTTTTTCTTTCAGTGTTGAGTTTTACAGTTCTTTATTTCAGTGTTTTGTTCTGGGGGGGGGGCACTGTAGCTGTAGTTAGAGTAGTCCATTCTCCCAGTTTGGTAGCTGTTGTACTTGTTGTAGGAGGTTGGCAACTTCGGGTACTGTTGTTCTGCTCTGGTTTGCTGACCCTCTTTTGCACTTACAGAGATAGTTTACTGTTTTTCTTTGAAATAAATATTCAAAAACATTGAACCTACTGGTGCCTCAATTAATTTAAATTTACCAGTAACTGCTTCATTTCCCACCCTTGGCTTATATGCGAGTCAATACGTTTGCCCAGATATTGTGGTAAAATTCGGTGCCTCGGCTTATATGCGGGTCGGCTTATATGTAAGTATATATGGTATTTGTATTTAGTACCTTGTCCTTTACAGCAGGGATAGTCAACCTGTGGTCCTCCAGATGTCCATGGACTACAATTCATTGTAGTTCATGGAATTGTAGTCCATGAACATCTAGAGCAGGGGTAGTCAACCCGTGGTCCTCCAGATGTTCATGGACTACAATTCCCATGACCCCCCTGCCAGAAAATGTTGGCAATGGCTCATTGGAATTGTAGTCCATGAACATCTGGAGTCCACCGGTTGACAACCCCTGATCTAGAGGACCACAGCTTGACTACCCCTGCTTTACAGGACTAAAAATGTTGAGAACAGTATTCCCTGTCATTAGATACATGTAATTTAGTAATTTAGATGACACCACCTTTCTCTCTCCATTTAGATTTTGATTTATCCTTTGATCCTTATTCTCTTCTGTAACCAAGTTTCAAATACTCATATTCACATATTCCCATCTTTATCGCTCTTCTTCTTTTTTTGCCTCCACACCCCTGTTTTTTCCATTGTCTGTTTTAAATTATTCTCCTTGGTAGTAGAAACTGGCCTGGTTTTCATTAAGAATGAATCTGTGTACATCTTGTTAAGAAGTAATGATAACAATTATAAATATTTGTATAAAGTAAACATGTGGAAACTAAATAGAGGGTAAATATTCAGAAGCAAAGGCTCTCTCAAATCACTTTCATCTCCATTATAATGGGCTATCTCTACAGACCAAAATTATCTGTGAAAATAATACATAAATTGTTACTAGGGTTGCCAGTTATGAGTTAGAAAATTCCTGGAGATTTTTGGGCTGGAGTCTGGGGGGGGGGCAGGGTTTGGGGATGAGACAGGCACCACTAGAGTTTAAATCCATAGAATCCACCTTCCAAAGCAGCAATTTTCTCTAGGGGAACTGATCTCTGTCTCATGGAGAACAGCTGTAATTCCAAGAGGTCTCCAGACACTGCCTGGAGATTGGTAACCCTAACCCTAACAGTGAAATGTGTGGAGGGGCTGACATCATAACCTGCCTTTCAAAAGTAGTTCCTCATTAGAAATCCTTGGCAAATTGTTGCTCACTAGGGTGCTCATATGATTAAAACCTTCTGGGCTTTGAGATGCATTTTCTCTGCAGGATTTTGTCAAATCCTTTTCAGTTTGCTACTGGGAGTGCTTAAAAGGCAAACAACTTTAAATACAATCTGGCCTCTGTAGATGTGTTTCTAACATCTTAATGAGTCTTTTTCTTTCCAAACAATGAATTCATCCTCATTCAGAATGAATAAAAATGACTGAAGTCTTGTAAGCATTTATTACCATCCACATCTTGTGCATATTTACTATTAAGTTTCAACCAAACTTATTAAACTTTGTATTCAACACATTTAAAGAATATGAAGCATGGAGCTGAATACAAGTTCTGTGCAATATGCAAAATAAACATTGCAGATTTGTTAAAAGATTCCCTATGTGATTAGTGATATTCCACACGGCACAGATGATCTTATTTAAATAAATTACTGTGTTCTCCCCACGGGATACCTTTAATTATACATCTAGCATATGCATACTACTCTGCGGAAGACAAAACATAACCCAACATATAAACTAACTTGCTAGCTTTAATGGCTTATGTAATTTAAAACATAGGGTTCAGAATACACAAGTTCACGGATTAGTGAGACCCTGCACAGCAAGTCTGTGGATACTGAAGATTTGAGTGGAACCCTGATTCAGTACAAGGATAATGTTTGCTAGACCAAGGACGAGGCATCAAGCAGAATAAGTTAAAAGGCTGCTCTGAACCATTTCAAGACTTATGGTCTCATGAGATTCTCACGAAGCTAGCAAAGAGTCAGTCATCTAGAAATAACTGTTAGCTTTACAAGCCATTCTATGCAATAGCTGCAAAGAGTTGTTGCACAAACACATAATCACAACTCATCAATCTATTTTACCCTGCTTCTTAACCTAGGTCGGGTACCTAATAGTCCCAATCAGCTTTGGACACTCTTATAAGCCTTCCACATTCACTATGTTTTGCTTCTACAGAAAACTCAAGAAGTGGGTATCCGTAAGTGGTATGCACTCTGAAGCATCTGTAACTGCCTTTAGTCCCCTTTAGTCATTATTGTGGAAGTTATGTTTACTGCCATTCTTTTAACATCTAAACATGCTCTTCGGCAGCTAGCTGCACTAGAAAATAATTCCACCACCATATTGTTTGCAAACCTTAACCAAATGAAGGTTCATAAACAAAGTGAAATATACAAACTAGGTAGGATTATGCAGACTTTATAGGACTTAAAGGTTTTTTGAGCTGCCGTAAATGTCAGCACTGCTGCTGCTTCCCTTTCCCCAGCTGGCCTGCCTCGAACACTTTTATCTAGTCAGGTGGTTGTAGGGTTGCCTGCTCTGGGTTGGGAAGTACCTGGAAACTTTGAGGGTGGAGCTGGGAATGAGCTGGATTTGGGTGGGGAGGGGCCTCAATAGAGTTAACAATATGGAATCTACCCTCCAAAGTAGCAATTTTTCCATGGAAAATGTAGAGTGTAGAGATGAGCTATAATCCAGGACATCCCCCAGGTGGTTGTGAGGAGGCCAATGCCCTAGTTGTCAATGTTCCACATCACTTCAATCCAGCCACCTTCACTTCTAAGATTAACTAAAGTGGACATCTGTTTCCCAATCTCTACGTGCCCACTTTATCACAGCAACACATGCTCTGAAATGAAACATTTATAACCAATATTGATTGCTCTTCTTTACCTGCTTCATGCAGTGTATCATACACCAACCTGAACGTGCTAAAAAAGTGGGCTAATGAGAACAAGGTGCAATTCAATAAGGATAAGATGAGAGTTTACATCTGGGTCACAAAAATGAGAAGCCTGCATACTGGATGGGAGATACACTTCTGGGGTAGCTGTATGTGTGTTTGTGTGTATGTGTGTGTACAAGACCTTGGGGTACTTGTGAACTGTAAGCTAATATGAGCAGACAGTGTGACGTAGCAGTAATGAAGGCAAATGCAGACTTAGGCTCCATTAATAGAGGCATCACATTACAATTGCAAGATGTCATAGCTCAGCTGTATACCACATTGGTCAGATCACACCTGGAGTACTGTGGGCAGTTTTGGAGGCATCAGTTCAAAAAGGATGTGGAAAAAATTGAGAGGGTGAAGAAGAGAATGACAAGGATTATTCGGGTCCTAGGGAAAGGCTGAGAAACTTGGGAATGTTCAGACTGAAAAAGAGGAAACATGATTGCTATCTTTAAGTATCTGAAAGGTGGTAACTTAGAGGAGTGTTGGGAGCAGTTCCTGTCAGTAGTAGAGGATAGGACCCATAGTAATGGTTTAAACTACGTGTAGAACAGTCTTGGCTAGGTATCAGGGGGTAAAAAATCAATCAAAGTAGTTCAGCAGTAGAACTGGCTGCCTATGGAGCTGGTGAACTCTACCATGCTGGTGGTTCTCATGGATGCTTTATGCTGCTCCTGCAGTGAGCAGGGGGTTGGACTAGATGACTTTTATGGTCACTTCCAATTCTATGATTCTGATTCTAAACTTCAATATCCAACTAAGATGTAATCTCTGACCACTTCTCTCTCTGACCACAGGTACACTTTATTCTAATGTTGTACATATTATTAAAACTGTCAAAAATTGGATTTTTCTTAAAACCAATGAATTGGCCAAGGTAGCAGGGTGGAGGAATTCAGCCAGCACCCAAACAACTTCTCGAGCATTTCTTGGTTCATACATTAACACTAGGATCCTGCCTTAATGTTTTTGCTGCCTTTCAGCTCAGCAGCAATGGAACAACTCTCAAGTTACTTTTGACCATCATTATTTTAAACCAGAGTTTTTGCTTCTGAGTTGTTTTTGCCCTCAGGATGGTGAAATCTAGCATTTGCTGCTGTCCACCCAGAAATGGTGCTGAGTCATACTAATGAAGAGGCTGTTTAAATAGGGCATAAAACAGATTAACAGAGTAAAAAACCTACCACTCATTGTAAACTTGTATAAAATCAGGCAATTCAAGGTAGATAAAGGGCAAGCTCCTTGTGGGTGTGATTCTGTTCAATATCATGGAGGCTGGCTGTTCTGTATGAATAGTAATAACCAGTAAAGAGAAGCATTCTATCATAGTGCAAGGCAGTGACATTCTTTCAGGCTTTCCACCCTTACCTTGCGCTTATTAGTTGGACAAACATAAAGGTAACTCAGAATAGTCTTCAGGCCGACTTTGTCATTTAGCTTTTCGTACGTCGTCCCATAATCCGTTGACCTGTAATTTTAGAGAGCTTTAGTAAGTAAGCATAAACATTGAAACAAAAGTCAGATGCAAACGACTTGGTCGCTTTCCAATGTAAAACATGTCTCGTGCAGCAAAATATCTCTTTGGAGCATCTGAATGATTCGTGCAGCATATAATGATGCTTAATTATGTACACATGCCATCATGTGAGTGGTTAACATTTGCATTTAAACTGGATCTGAAAAAAATTAAAATGGCAGCCTCCCAAAGCCATTCCAAGGTAAATGCCTACAAAAAGAAATGTTAATCTAGTTCCAAGAGGTGATGGCACTGTGTGTCGTAAATGCCAAGCATCAAGGCAACAAAGGCTGAGTTATTTCTTCACTTCATGAAAGACTCAGCTGTAAGATCTCATTGAGATAGAGGATTCGTTCCAGGAAAGGGAAATGCTACCTATTCAGGGCGTTTGTTCAGTAAAGGAAAGTCATGCTGGAAAATACGGCTGAGAAGCTATGTCCTCTTACACCGCTTGCATTCAACACTGTCCTGCTTTTGCAGTCTATCTAGCAGTATATTCAGTGATGACATTTAAGACTGAAGTTATTACAGAGGCTACTCAGGACAATGGATGTTTTGCTACATGCCCAAGTATTGGCATACACATTGTGATTCATCTGCATTGCACCATAAGTCATTATTTTTGAATGGAATCTGTTTCATTTAATGGTTTGTATCTTGCAGGTCGCTGATAGGGTACCTCCTCAAAATATACTAGGAACTTAAGAATTTGACTCTCCCTCAAATTGGATTTGGGGTATACACCGTTATTGACCATTGTTTTTGCTCCTAATGTCATTTGATTTTCCTCTACAGCAGTGGTCCCCAACCTTTTTATCACCGGGGACCATTCAATGCCGGGGCCCACTCACCGGGGCCCACTCAACGCATTTTACTGAGGCCCGGTGGGGGGGTAGTTTACTCCTCTACTCTCAACCACTGCCCTAACGCTCTCTGATCACTATGGTAATGTTTAAACATCCCTTCAAAATAAGATACAGACACGCCACAACAATGAAGTCTGTTGTAAAGGGCTGGGGAGGAATGAAGTAAAGGGCCGGGGGGGGGGGCGAAAGCATCCTTCGGGGCCCACCTCCAATTAGTCGAAGGACCACATGTGGTTCGCGGCCCACAGGTTGGGGATCGCTACTCTACAGGGTTTGGTTACTGCACTGTTTCCAGTGCCAGGGTTCAATGCAGAATAAGAAGGGAATTAGGTGGTTGAATTCTGAGGAAATAGAAGTGACTGTCAGTTTAGGATGAAAGTGGATTACCACTTATACCAAACTTGTGCACAGAAATTCCTAGATAAATACAAAAGCATATGACAGAAGAAATTCTAGACCAGCTCTTTCCTGTTGTGCTGTCTTTTTATATTTGCAAGGACTTAACAAAAGAAAGCATTACCAATGGGATTTCACGGAAGTCTGAAGTCCACTCTTTCACTGTCCTGTCATCTGATTCTGCTCCCTGTGCTAATCAACAGTTGTAGGCAAATATGGGTATTTTCTTTGGAAATTAAGCACTAGAAGAAATGTATATTTCTTAACATCTTGCACCAGCAGAGTCTTCAAAATTGCTAGTCTAAGCTTGATATTTCCTAAAATAATCAGAATGCACACTATAAAGTAAATAAAAAGGTCATAATGCCACCACAGAATCAGATACTTGGGGAAATAACCATGTCATCTTATTCTTTACAGGGAGAGTGATTAAAATGTGGATTTTCTGCCAGAGGATATAGTTATGGACACAGGAATAAACAGTTTTAAAAAGGGATTAACTGAATTCATGGAGGATAGGTCTCAGTGGCTACTAGCCATGCTGACAGAGGGGAACCTCCACACTCAGAAGGTAACAGCAGGAGGCAAAATCAAGGGAAGGTCTCAACTTCTATGCCCTCTTGTTGGCCCTCCAAAGGAACTGGATAGCTACTGTATAAGACAGGATGTTGGACTACATGGACCATTGGTCTGATCTAGCAGGCCTCTTATTATGTTATTATGATTAACTGTCTTGACACTTGAGAAATTTGCTATGTAGCAAGACAAATCTATCTATCTGTCTGTCTGTCTGTCTGTCTGTCTGCCTGTCTGTCTACTTACCTACTGCATTCTAACCCCACCTTTCATCTCAGTGGGGACCAAAACCGTTTACATTGTCCTCATCTCCTCCATTTTATCCACACTAAGTTTGTAAGGCTGAGAGTGTGTGCTTGGCCCAACCCCCCCCCCCATTGAGTTTTCATGGCAGAGCAAGGATTCATATCTGGTTCTCCCATATCCTACTCTGACACCACACTATAGCCCACATCATACACAAAAATGTCAAAACCTTGCAGTCATATTTATTTGTGTATAATTAAAGAAGTTTACCTCATCAATTTTTGTAGCAAACAATCTTACCTGCTAGCACATCATGCTTCCATTTGTTAATAGGACATGCTCTTTCTATCATTGAATAGCTGTGTGGATTATAAATAATGGTTTAAATAGTTGATCAATGGCTTTTATTGTTGGGATAATAACACTCCATTTTAAGAGTTTAATTCTAAACATTGTGTATTTCAACAGAAGGGCAAAACTATTGTTAAAATAAATAAATCAGTTGTCTGCATTGTTCATTGCACATACAAATTATGACTGGCATGCAGTTGTGAACACAGAAAAAGGAGCAGAAATTACCTCATTCCTGTTGCCCATTTATCTTATACCTAATTCCTATACCTAATCCCTACCTGACCATTTCCTTTTAAAGGTAAATAAAACCATTTGTTATTTTTTCACTATCACCAGCCTCTCATGGGCCATTATCTAAGCAGGACATAAGAAGAATTTTAGTCTCGCCCCTCAGTTCTTTAGGCTGGGTCAACGTTTACTAATATACATTTCAACAACTGGGTGGGAAGGTCAGGTAAAAACAAAGGGGAAAAAGGGGCTGCTCAGCCAAAAAAGAAGATAAAAAGAAAACCTGCGGGAAGGAAAAATGCTCATAGCTTTTGTTACCATGTTTATTGTGGATGCATGATATCTGAATATGTGTGTCAGTTGATCATCTTTTATTTGTTCAAAGATGGCGATTCAAATGCCCAGAACTGCCCCCCTTGAATCTTGAAGGCAACTGCATTCTATTCATATCTTTCAAAATACATCACTATGGTTGGACCTAGAAGGGCAGGTTTCTGTAACAGAGATCGTAACACAGGTTTTAGAAATGAAATGTTTTGAAAATGAACAAGCATATCAGTGATATGCCTAATTATATTCTTAATAACTTTATCCTAAATAGCTAATAAGCACACACCTGCATGCATACCCCCTGTAATGCAATTTCCTCAGTTCCTTGTTATAATTCTACAAAACATGAGACTATTTTCATTTAGAACTCTTTATTAAAGGAAACCACTGCCACAAATGTACAGGGGAAGTTATGTATCCAAATCAAAGATAATAATCAACTATTTTCCAGTTCCCAAGATACCACAATCACTTGGACTCCCTTGTTTGAAGTTTCTGAAGTCTTCATGAGCTTTGGACTCTCCTGCAGTTTCAGTGAAGTGATGATTTAAAAAGCAAAGGAAAATAAATCCTCTTATCATGGGAATGCCCCCCAAGATGTATAGCATTCATCACAATACTCCAGAGGTAATAAGGCAGCAATTGAAAGTGTGTTTACATTTCAGTAGGCTCAGTGAGGCTCCGGGGAGCTTCCTGTTGGCCCCAAGGTAATTGCTAATCCCATGAATGCCTTCCATAACATGCATCACATTCACTTTATAAGAACCCTATGAACTATTGAGATCCCACACAAAAGAAAAGCTCTGCTGGGGTCTCAGTTATAAATTTGCAATGAACTCAGCCTGTGTGTCAGTTTGGATGCAGGCAACACAGCAGACAAAGGCAACATTTATGGCATCTAGCTCTTAAAACCTGTGAACTTATGTCTGTACTCTTTTTAAAATAAAAATTAGCTAATAAATAGGAATTTCCCTTCCTCTCAATAGATGTTTAGTTCAGATAACAGACTGCTGAACTTTATTTCCATAAAGTGCTATCAAGTCACAGCTGACTTGAGAAGCCTCCATAGAGATTTCAAGGCAGGAGACATGAAAACCCAGTTTTCTATTGGCTGCCTCTGTGTTGTAGTCCTGGATTTCATTGATGGCCTCTCATTCAAATACTGATGAGGCATATTTCATTAGAATTTCAAAATGCCTGAAAAATCCGCTTTCATTATTACCAGTGAATTCAATGATGAAAATACTGGATCGGAATAGTGTTGCCTAATAACTGGTGGAAGGGACTTACCAGGAGTGGGAAGGGAGTTCTAGGCTGTGTTTCCAGTGAACATCATAATGCTAGAATGTCCTGGCAATGCTCTGGCATTTGGAGAAAAACTCTATGGTAAAAAATGGCTTCTACCGTACAGTTTTAGGCTGAATATCAAAGTATTGCCAACATGACACCATCGCCTCAGGTACCCTGCAGAAGTGACCTCATCACCTTGCCAATGATGTAGCCTGGGCCTCCCTTCTGCTCTTAGTAAGTCAGCTGATCAGTGGGGAGGGGCAGGAAAAAACCCTCCTCCAGCAGGGGGTTGGAAATCCTAAACTGGAAACATTTAAACATGAACAGGCAAGTGAAATCTCATCAGATCTCAGAATTAAGCAGGGTCAGCCCTGGTTAGTATTTGGATGAGAGGCCACCAAGGAAGCTCAGGGTCACAACACACATGCAGGCCATGTCAAACCACTTCTGAATGTCTAGGGTTGCCATCAATCAACTGCAACCTGAAGGTGCCTGTGTGCGTACATACACACAAACAAACCTTGTGTGCCGTCCTTGGAATTCTGACTTTATAGTTGAGTGGTTAATAGTTACTTCTAAAGTGTTTGGAATTGTTGCTTTTCAAAATTTTGGGGAAAACTATACTAAAGTTTAGATTCTTGCCATCCTTTTGTCATTCCTTTCACTGGCAAGTGAACAGGCTGTCTAAAATTCTTTCCTAGCTTGGCAGGCTCAAGGACATGAGAATGATCAATACTCTCTCATATAGAGGCATGCTGAAATTTATCCACAACTGAAGAAAAAAATGAACAAGCAGAAGATTTTAAATGACAATAGGTCGAAAGAGATTAAGGCAAGGCTAAAGGCCATCAGTCCAATAGCATAGAGAAAATACATGGACAAATTGACTGCATGGTGGCAAGAGACACTGAAATCTTTATATCAAGCAGTGATACTGCATTGGCCCTTCCCCATTTTCCAGGCCAGGAGCACTATAAGCTGCTGTGGCAATATTGCAGCCAGAGCTTTCTATGAAATTCCAATGGAACCACTGTCTGATCTATGAGCCTCCAGTCTTATGTACTGCAGAGCCTGACATGGCTACTTTTGGCTATAATGTCTTCATATATGACCTTGTTTATGACCATCTAAAGTCTCAAGACAATTATGTGACATGCAATATCATCCAGATCTAAAAATGACTACAAAGTTTAATGGCCACAATAGTTGATTTGCTTTGTCTTCCCGTATCTGTAAGCACCTTCCTTTACTAGGTGGCTGGGTGGTAGCCAGTAAGATGAGAGGTAGAGAACTGAAATGAAATCCATCTATTGCCCATTACTTAAGCCTCAGTCCTCCTGCCTTCTCTATGCACTTGGATCAAGAACTCAAATACAGTTGCCAGACAGAGTCTGGTAATGGGGAATACTGATGGCAGAGGCCCTCACTGGTCACATAATGATATTGCTGCTGACAGCCTGACATCATTCTTCACGTGCCCAGAAGTAACATCAGTGCATTGCTTGGAATGCTGGGGATGCTCATGCATCTGGGTAAAGCCCTATGGATTAACCACAGAGTTTTACCCAATTGCCAGAGCGCCCCTGGGATCCCCCAGTGATGTACAGGGGGAAATGGCATGCCTAACCTCAAACCCACCCAGAACTTGCTTCATGAGCATTAACATCAGCTCACTTCATTTCAGATAGTCATTAAAAAGGCCATTTTAGCTTCTTCCCATCTTTATTATTCACAAAAATGTAGCATATCTAAATTGATGTGTTTAGCATGCATTTTCAGGCTACCACATAATGCATTCTTCTCTCTCTCCTGAGTAACGGACTTCTCACTCACTTTGTTCTGGGGAAAAAGCCACTCAGAGTAAAAGCACAAGCACTTTACAAATTATAGCTAATAGCAGATTTTTATAATGAACATATATTAAAATGTCTAGCCTTTAGCTTAGTGTAAGGTGTTTTATTTTGAATATTTTTCTCAGTGTAACACCCACAGCTATCTTAGGACTGGAGAGGGAAAGGGGGAATTACCACTGCAATTGCTGATACTAAGAATCAGCAGCAGCCCTACTGTGAAGAGGTCTGTGCATGACAGCAGGAGAGGGTACATAACAGGATCTCAGAGGGCCTTGCCTTCTCCTCTCCTGCAACTTAAACCCCGTTTCCTTTCAAACTCCAGCTGAACTAGGAAATAGAGGTGTATTCTACACAAGTATGGGGATGTATATTTTCCCCATTGCTGCTATGGTTGTTTTTTTTTCATGAATAATTGACTATCATACCACATACATTCCTTACTGTGCTGCCGAAAGACATGCCGGGCCTCTCACTGGTCCTCAGTGGGATCTCCCCCAACCGAGGGTCAATCAGAGGGCTGGCACATCATTGGGAAGCACGGCACAGCCTATGATTGGCCTTCGATAGGAGGGCCATTCCCACTGAGGCCCAATCAGAGGACTGCCATGGTCTCCCTTCAGTGGAAGGGTCCTCCCCCATGCAGCCTCCCCACTGTCAGAGACCACTATAAAAGGCTGATCGTGCACTCTGTTCCTCTTCACCTTTCTGAGGCATGCTCACCACTTTGGGGAGAGCCTTTGGGGAAGGCCACCTGCAAAAAGTCACCACCATGCTTCTTGGCCAGCCCACATCCTCCCCAATGCTCTCCCTGCCATCCTTACCACTGGAGTCCCATTGGGAAGGTCCCTATACATTCCACAAAGGCACCACCGCACTCCCTGGCCCAGTTGCATTTTCTGTCACCTCCCTGCTGTCCTCAGAACCGAGGAACGGTGGGGAAGATGGCCCATCCCCTCAATAAACATGCTGTCTCTCTTCCTGGTCACCAGCAGATTGCGGGAAGACACCTCCACTGTGCCAATGCAGATTTTGATGGCCTCCTACCCGCAGGAGGGAGTTCTGTCTCTCAGCCCATTTTCAAAATTGGTTTCACTGCTAGTCATTATATAAATTCAACAATATAACAATCCGGCTTGAGTTCTGGAGATTCCTAAACTTAAAAAAAAAAATTCTTGCCTCTTTTATTGCACAGATACACCTTTCTCCTTATATTGCTATGATGAAAGGGAATAGATGCTTTCTTCTGTTAAAAAGTAAGCAGGAGCTTATCACATATTATTATTCCAAAATATAACTATGTCCAGAGTTACTAAAGTCATAAAACTTTTGAGAATTACTCCTATGAGTTGTCTCATCATATCTTAATCTTAGCATTTTTCATATTTTCATATTTTCTTAAACCACTAATTATACAGGAGTGCATGACTAATTTCAGAACTAACCCCACCTCAAAGAAGTCCACACACCTATTCAAATATCCTAGTAAGCTCAATTAGGCTTAAAGGGTATATTCTTACATTTCAGTAATAAGCTGAATGACTGTTTTTGACCATGGTGAGTGAAAAATGTCATAAGGTCTTATGAAGAACCTGCAGAATTTTCATGGGGACAGACCTTCAGAAGTGGTTTGCCATTGCCTACCTTTGTGTGGCAACCTTGGACTTCCTTGGTGGCTTCCCATCCAAATACTAACCAGGGCTGACTCTATTTAGCTTCTGAGATCTGATGAGATGAGGCTAGTTTGCAACATCCAGGTCATTCTTTATTAATAGATTATTTTAACCCCACCACAAACTGAATGTTTAAGTAGGATGTCTAAGGCTATAAGAAAGCAAAATTTGGGATCAAAACTCCACCTGAGCCACTGAATCTCTGGGACTGAATTCCTTTTCACATATTTCCTATATTTAGGGTTACTAAAGCTACAATTCTATATGCACTTACATGAGAGACCACAGAGTCTCAAGGCAAAAAATCCAAGACTTTTCATCTAGAAAAAAAAGACAACTAAGGGAGACATGAGGAAGATGGATAGAGGGAGCTTCTTCTCGCGGAAAACATTAGAACTCAGGGACAACCAGTGAAATTACTGGGAAATAGTTCCAGAATGGACAAAAGAAAATACTTTTTAAAACTAAGTGATTGATTAAACTCTGGAATTCGCTGCCTTGAGAGGCAGCACCTTTAGAAGGGTAGGCAGATTCATGGGGTAAAGGTCCATACACAGTAATTAGTCATGGTGACTGAAGGCAGCAAACCTTTGAGTATCAGCAGTGGGAAGCAGTGTGGGGGGAAAGGGAGGGCCTTCTATACCCTGTTTGTCCTCCAAGGCAACTGGTTGCTTGCTGTGTGAAACAGGATGTTGGACTACATGGACCACTGGTCTGATCCATCAGGCTGTTATGTTCTTATGAAACAATTTTTAAAAAGCTGAACTTCAAATTGATCAAACCTCTCCTGGTTCAGCACTCTTCTTGTTCACCACCGATGATCCGGCAGCCTATAAATCCACAAACTGTTCAGCAGTTCTTTACCTATCTGCAGGAGCAGGCTACTGGCATCAATCAGAAACCAACTCTCAGGTGATGAGGAATCATCTAGAAGTTCCTGGAAATTTTGTTGCTTCCCAAACTTACTGCGCTGGAGCTTAGCTGGTTTCCCTTTTCTTCTCTCTACTAAAAGGAGATACTGTACTCTACTCTAAAGGCTGTAGATACAATACAAGAGTGTTCCTGCTCTCTGCAGCCCAAGGTCTAAGATTTGGGTGTGGAGAAAGAAACAAATTGCTTCTCTTCTCTACTTCCCAAGCTCTCAGCTTGGACCATGGAGAAAAGGAGAGAGGAAAATCTTTCTCCTCTCCTTTTGCAATGCAGAGAACAAAAGCTTTGCTTCTTTCTCTTTCAAGCTTGGAAGGGAGGGGAAAGAACCCTTTATCTCCTCCCTTCTGCAACCTCACTGTGTAGCTGCATGTGTCTGAGTGGCGTAAGCTGAGAGCCAGCATGGTGTAGTGGTTAAGAGCAATGGCTTCTAATCTGGCAAGGTGGGTTTGATTCCCCAACTCCTTCACATGCAGCCAGTTGGGTGACCGTGGGCTTATCACAGCCATGACAGAGCTGTTCTCACAGAGCAGTCCTGTCAGATCTCCCTCAGCCTCACCTACCTCATAGGGCATTGTGGGGGGAGGAAGGGAAGGTGACTGTAAGACGCTTTGAGATTCCTTCAGATAGTTAAAAGCGGGGTGTAAAAACCAACCCTTCTTCTGAGTCAGCTTCTGACCAACAGGGATCTGCAAACTTGTTGGGCAGATGTTTGAGTTGTTCAAAACAATTCAAACATATTCATAGCTAGCTCATCGGCTGAATGTGAGTGCTTAACAAAGCTCAGCTGGTGAATAGGTTCTCTGAAAAAATTGTGTCAGTCCTTACTTTTAAGTAAACAGGTATAAGAATTGGATACTTGCAGTCTACAATTGACATTTTGGGATCTGTATTATAACATCATGTCTTCCATGATTAGCATGTTTTAATAAATAACAATTGGGCTTTATTGGGGAGGGGGGTATTTGAGGTTTTATTGCTTGATGTTTTAGATTTTTTTGTACATTACCTCAAGCCATGAACAAAGGCAGGATGTCTGTGCTTTTATAATAAAAATTCAAAAACAAATGATTCCCTTCATGTGTTCCCATGTGTTAACTTATCTATTGTTTTGAGAGTGGGTTCACTGATGAAAATTTAAGAATACCTATTTCAGATTTATGAGCATTTGCTACACCTAAATATATATAACCACTGAAAAATTTCCGTCAGAGATGTAATCCAACATTACATGAGGGAAAATAAATCTAATAGTTGATTTTTGTTTTACTACAGAAAACTGCCACTAACATTGCAATATACCCACACAGTTCCTGTTTGATAAATTTAGCTCAAACATGCTTATGCATACCTAGAATAATTTCTATTTTGTATTAAATGTTTTCCAAAAAAGATCCTGGCATTTAAATAACTTCATTATTATTCATTGATAGTTTTTTTTTTTACTGCTCCTCCTGTCAGACAAATGACATTTCTATTACAGTATTATAACAAAACACTTGCACACTTTAAATAAAGTCACCAAATTCCATTAGTCCACCCACTGTCAAGCCTATATCTCAATTTGCTCTTCGCAATATGTCGGAATGATAATAGGCAATATGCGTCAACTGAACACATGAACCCAAAGGAAATTGTCATCTGTTTCTTAAGCATTGTACACAGAAATATTTGTGGCTGTCAGCTGGAATACAGTGATTCAGTATTTTGCCTAATGATGTGTTGTTCATTCCTCTGGTTAGAAATGCAGGAGCTGTGTGAAATTCTTATTTTACTTGAGCTCCTGAACATGTGAAAGTCTGTTCTCATATTTTCCTCTAACCATCTGAATGACAGGTATATAATTCAAGTACAAAAAATACTTCTGGGCTGCCAATAGATATGGAACTTATGCAAAGTTTTGGCTGAAAATGTCTACTGCAGAAGGGTCTCTTTGTGGACTAAGGAATACCTGCACACTTAATGTATTCCTTTAACATAGTTTAATTTTTTTAAGTTTTGCTATTGTGTTTTCTATAAGCCACACCTTTTCAATTGCTGCACCCATGCAACAGTAAAAATATGCTGCCTTCATGCTAAATCTCATAAACAAACATTCAAAATGATTCACTCAGCACTATTGTACATTTATGGGAGTTCAGAGTTCTGGGCCTTGCTATTAGTAGCTTCCTTTCCCAACATGATGGATTCTTTTGACAATAAAATGTTTTAGCCCTGGAATCGTATATTATGACTTGCAGCTTTTTTCCCCACTAAGAAAATTCCTTGTCCACTTCTTGCCTCTCAGGCAAATGTTCACACTACTTCTTCACCCAAACAAATTTGTGTGTGTAGTGATGGAAAAATTTGAGTTTAATTCAGAGGGGTCCAAATAATTAAAAGTATATTCAGTAGAAACAAAATATATATTTAATTGATGATGGTCAAGGTAACTAACCCTACAAAAGTTCAGGAGGCCCACAACTTTACAAAGGCATAAGCAAATGTAGGATTTTGTACAACTGTAATACTAATAGCACAATGACAACTCAATATTGCACCAAATCTAAACCAACAGAAAAGCAATCTAGATTTTTCTTTTTTAAAAATGATTCTAATACATTATCTATGGTACTCTACAAAGGCAACCTGAACTGCAGACTATTATAGTTTAAGTAAACAGGACCTATGTTAAAGGTTAATTTGCCCTATAAAGTGAAAAATATAGGCTTTTTGAGACTTTGACTGAAAACACAGCAGTGCTGCCTCAGCCAGTCCCCTCAGTTATCTTCCATCTTCGCCAGGCTCAGCTACTAGCACCCTACCTGGACATCTAGCCATGGTGATCCATGCAACTGACACCTCCAGAACTGAATTCTGTAACTTGTTCTAAGTGGGCCTGCCCCTGTCTCTGACCTGGAAATTGCAGCTGGTGCAAAATGCAGCTGCTAGGGTCCTCACAAGAACACATAGGAGGGCCCAGCCTGTGCTAAGGCAGCGACATTGGTTGCCAGCTGAGGCCCAGATCAGGTTCAAGGTTTTGGTTTTGACCTTTAAGGCCCTTTGTGGTCTGAGACCCACAAATCTGAGGGACTATTTATCATCCTACACCCCCCCCACACACACACACACAGGGACTTGCACTCTGTGGGTTCCAACTTGTTGGTTATTCCCGGCCCCAGAGAGGTATGCCCGGCCTTGACCAGGGCCAGGGCCTTTTCAGATCTGGCCCCTGGAACTCCAGACTCCATTTTACATTTCAGTTTGACCACAGCCACTTATCTGATCAATAGCTACAGCGACTACTATGTGTACTATCTTCACACACACACCCCTCCACTCCATGTACTGATGATCAAGTGGCTGGCAGATTCCATTTTGCCTCAGGGCTTCCTTGCCCAAGTTCTTTGTTTCTTATCCATCATTCATGCTAGTCACTCTACTAGGAAGGAAATTTCCCCCACCCAGATAGCTAGTCTCTGGAAGATCCTGGAATCTGTACCATTGTACCCAATGGTTTCTTTTCTTTGGAGCCATTAACACCCATCTAGTACCATCATCAAAACTGATCAAGACCCATCTACCTATTGTCTTAAATCCTGGGTGAGACCAGGGCAGTAGTGATTTCCTGCCTTGTACCACCCTCTCAAAAGAGTATAAAAATCACTGCTCTGGCAAGCCAAATTGCTTCTCTGGGATGGCTTCTCTGGTACTCCCCCACATGCTGACAGCTGGGTGACCTTGGGCTCACCACAGCACTGATAAAACTGTTCTGACTGAGCAGTGATATCAGGGCTCTCTCAGCCTGACTCACAGGGTGTCTGTTGTGGGGAGATGAAAGGGAAGGTGACTGTAAGCCACTTTGAGCCTCGTTCGGGTAGAGAAAAGCGGCATATAAGAACCAACTCTTCTTCTACTTGCCACTCTGGTATCCTGGATCTATTCAGGTTGTCCTTCACCCCACTGGTCACTGAGTCATTCCTGTCTCTGCCTTCCTTCCTCTTCGGGATTGGTAAATTTCTCTTCAATTGACCTGCTTTCCCAGACTGTATTCATTTCTCCTCTTCATTTCCCAACTTTGTTAGCATGTTAGTGTGTTTGTTATATGTGTCTATGACTATTTTATTTTGATTTCTATTAAATAAAGACTGTTTATTATTTTATTTTAATATCTGCTGTCTGCCTCCAATTCTTAAGGGAAGAATTACCTCATAAACGTAGACAATTTGATCTTATGCTACATTACCTCACCTCTCGTTAACCATTCCCCACTTAATATGTGTCTCCTGACATGCATTTTGGGTAATGCTATGGTTGGTGGCTCTTCCTCCTGCAACAGCCATTTTATGACAAATTCAATGTTCTGCAGCAGTCATTTTCTGTCAGGCCTGTGTCAGAATTCCGTAGATGCCCATATCATCAAAAAGGTTTAGGACTACTGTTTTATAATGCTTAGCTATTAAAATAATCTTTAAATTACCAACTGATTCTGACCCCTTAGACTTGCAGAGGACATCCCTCCCAAAAAGCTCCCTCCCCCTTTTACAATTCACAATAGATCCCTGCTATCTGTTGGGTCTCCATTAAAGCCAAACTGCACAATAGCTTTGAATTGGGTGGATAAGACCCATTTTCTCCACAACCACATGACAGCAGTGGAGAACTTACTTCCCCAAATGCTGCAGGGCCCCTTTTGATCAAAACTATGGTGCCAGGAGAAGAGGTGCTCTAGCCTCTTCCCAAATACATTTTTTCCAGCCAGTATTTCTGTGTCTTTTTCAACCAGCAACATTCTGATTGTCTAAATCTAATACCTGATCATTAACTGGCTATTTCTACATTTAGATCTTAGACTTTGCCCTTATCACTCGTTCAGATACTACACAACATTTGCTTCAAAGACAGGCTGGTTTGCAGAGATCAGAAAAAATTCTTTCACAGTGTTCAGATAATAGTTCAAGGGTATCATTTGTTAGATGTCCTTACAATACTTACAGCCCTTAAAATTAGTCCTATCAAAAGAGACTGACTTAAAGATTGTAGCCTTACCAATCTCACTGCTAAATTCCATTTGGATTCAAAAGGTAGGATGGATAATTAAACTCAGCCAGATGTGTTGTTTGGAACATATGCTAAACCCACAGGTAAAGAACAGCTACACAGAGGCCAGAAAGGAGGACAGCGTACAAGGACATTTTTACCAATCAGGTAAAGATATCCTAATATCTGTTGTAATGTAAGCTGTCATTCAATCCTCATTCGGATGCCAGACATATTTCATTATTTTGGATCTGCTTAAATGAGCCTTTCTAAAACTCTGTTTCAGTAAGCATAACAAAACATAGATTGTTTCAGAAGGACAGATGCTTGCATTAGTGCAATGTTGTGTGTCATGATGCAGTACTAATACAACAAAGCACCAAGAATGTTGCACCAGCACAAACATTCAAGGCAGTACAACCTATACAAGTGCAAGCCTTTGCACAATACAGATGTGAGAAGAGAGGCGGACAACAGGATGGGAGAAAGGCAATGCTAAGGGCTCAGTATGAATAGTAACCTAAAATATGAGCTCTATTTGGTTTCTTTTGAATAAGCCGACTTTGAATTACATCCTAATTTACTCCAGCAGGTTTTACATCACCTCTTGTTCTCCCTTGCTTCTGGTTTGCCTTGGATTCTGACACTGGAAGTGTTTGGCTTGCCGCATCAGACTGTGGTCCTGTTGGGATTCTCTTGACTAATATTGATTATCTTGGGGTCATTAATTCTACCTGCATTTGTAGGCTTTGGGCCAGTGGTTGTTCTTGCTTGTTTGGTTATTGGCTTCTTTGCCATGGAGAAAGCACAATTTTTTTCATCCTCATCCAAACCACTTAAAAGTTGGGAAACCATTAGCAGATAAGCAGGAATAGGTCCCCTGCAAATTCAGTGTTATTTCACTGAAAAAAGATCATCCAGCCCACCCACATGGGATAATGGTCCTGAAAAGGAGACACCTAAATCCAAATCCCCAAGTAGCATTGGGAACCCAAATAATACGTAATACCAGTATGGAAATGATTCCTCAAATTCAAATCCAAAAAATACTAATTTCTTTCAAGTGCACCTCCCTAGTTGGCACCCCTACAGTGGGTTCATAGTCATTCACAACTAGTTCATTCACAACTAGTTCAAGCATTAGTGTCCCTCTTCACGATCTCCTTATTAACTCTCATACTGCCTCTTAACTCTCTTATAAATCATATTTTATTTGCCTGTTTCATTGAATCTGTTAACTTGTAGGATCAGAACATTACCTAACAATGGGTGACCAGATGACTCCAAGAATCCTATAAGTGGTAAGTACATGAAGGCAACAACCTTACATTGTTTGTATCATTTCATTTCTAATACCTTCTCATAATCACGCACATAACACATCTGACAAGTGCCAGCACTTGCATCAGATGCCATAGCCCATAGATGGCTGAAAGGGGGCTATTCCCATGTACCTAGTGTCAGCTCAATCTGACTGTTCCCTGACTAACAGATGGGGCTTCACAGGATATAAATCACAGATGTTCTAAAGTGGATGAAGAGGCAGTCAGATTAGCCTTTTCATAGTGTCATCAGATAGAGATTCCTTAATCCATTCTTGCAGATGGTATCCCAAGCACAGAAAAAAGACCAGGAATTATGTTTTTCAGAATAAGAAACTGGCATACACTGTATGTTCTTGTTGGTAGAACCCATGTCAGGCTTCTTAACTAGAGCCAAAATATATCTAATCCATTTTTAAGGTACCCCAGTCTAGAATCATTGTCTTTCCAAAGACAATGTTAAGACTGTCTTTACTGCCAGTGACTTGACCTGGTTTACTCTTTCTGTAAATGAAAACTAAACAAACTTACAGAAATCAAGAAACATTGACTCTTCCAGAAAAAAGAGCTTAAAAAGACTTGTCACAAAGTGAAACATGAATGTCAATTTAGTTCATTCCCTAAGTGCTTGTGTTAGAGTTCATTTTCTTGTTTTCTCTCTGCCACCAATTCTTGCAATGCATCATTTTAATGGCTACATTTGGGGCCCCAAAATGATAGCATAATCAGCAAACTATTAGATTTCCAATTGATGTAAACAGCCAAAATATAATGCAAGCTTGGTGGGTGGCTAATGAGGTTTCCATTTGGGAGATGAAAGGCAGGTGGCACCCTACCCAATAGCATCTATCACAGGGATTTGACAATCTGATCTTCTCAATCGCTCATGCAGATCACAATTTAATTCCAGAAAAATCATAGTGGAAGGTTGACATAGGAGCACATTAAAAATCACTGTTTTCTGCAGGTTCTATGAGAATGCAGTGTAATTTCACTTCTAATTTAAAAGTGTATTATACTAAGAGCAAAATGGGTAACAGTATTATAGTCTTCTTCAGACTGAAGAAGGGAGCAGTGACCCATGGAAGCACATACCCTGCCACAAATTCTGTTAGTTTTTGAAGAGCTACTGAACTTAGAAAAGGACAACACTTAGAAAAGGACAACAGATAACTGGCCAACATTTATTGAACAAACTACTGTTGATAAATAATCAAAATATATTTTAATTATCTTAACATAACTCCACAGTGACATTGATGATAGGACTCTTGGTTGGATACCATGATACATCAGTGAAAAATACTCATGGTCATGTGTCTTAATAGCTGTTTCTTCCCTCAGCAGCCATTTGCGACTCCAGGAAAGGTTTTTTTGCAGGGTCAGTGAAGTTGTCACATGGATCAAAAAGCTGCAGATGGGAAGGGGAAGGGATACAATTTCTCCCTTCTTTCTCTTACATGGATGGGGTTCTGTAAATGGAAAAAATCAGAAAGTAGTATTTTTGCCCCACGCCCCATGCCCAGCCTATATGTTTATACTCCACACATATCCCATGACACTACAATAAACTTTCCTGAGGTTGGAAATGGCTGATGGAGAGAGAGAGAGAGATGGTAAGATCAGGTAACATTAATTAGGTCCAATCTTATATTTATTTAGTAAGGTCTGGAATTCAGCTTCTAAGGGAATACATCAAACCTGAAAAGAACAAATATGATAAAGTTTGAGCAATCACAATGAAATATTTCAAACATGTAGTTTTGATATCTGTCCTATAATATCAAATAACTCAACTGATCCTAATCCTGCCTCAGAGTTCCCATAAATTATTGTCCAAGTTACTGTTTTTCACTGAGAGAAGAAGGAAGAGTGGTATGCTCAGGGACTATAGAAATCTCATGATACCTGCACGTCTTTGTCAGAGTTCAAATGCTGGCACTAGATTACTATTAAAAGGAAGAATTAAACCTCAGGATGTGCTCTATTCAGGAATTAGGTGTGATCACTGCTTCAGCCCATTACTGTTGATTTTCCAGAATAGTAAAACAAATATATTTTTAATGTTATAACCCGCCCACACAAAAACACACACACCAGAATTTAATTTTTCCCACATCTTAGTAAACCTACACAAATGCATAGATGGGCCGAAGCTTTTGTTCACTGGGAAGTTTATATTTTGTGTTAGATAATGACATTAAAGCTTATATCAATTCATTAAAAATACAATAGCATACAATATTTTCAGCTACAATGACTTCTGTAGAATCCAGTTTATTCTTTAAATCTCAAACAGCACAGCCATCTTTCAAACCATGTGTTAAACAGATTTTCCATGTCTCTAATATTTAGTATATCAAGTAGCGGTAACATTTGAGACTTTTGTGTCATTAGTCGTATATTTACTGCGATATATCTGGGGAATCAACTGGGTTATAAAGCAGTCTATTTATAGCTACTCCTGGAATATGGAGTAGTAATTTGTTCCCTTGACACCTAACCTGAGGTCAGTTCCAGCAGCGGAAGATAGATTTTTACAGGAAATGAAATGAAAGCATACAGCAGAAGATTAATATAGTTTTTTGAGGCCTGAAGAAAAAAAATGCTAGAGAAAAATGGTCAAGAACACACATTATGTATCAAGAATATAGTGTGCAGCGGCCAAGGTGAAGTGCTCAAGCCGTCTATTAGCGAATTGATACACTGGTGTTTCCACGTCATAGAGTTATAGCCCGATGTTTTTGAAATGAGTGGTGCCATGTTTCTGAAAATGATTTTTGTAACACAATGCCTGCAACAGATCAAATGGTGTCTTATTCTTATGTCATCAGAACATAATGGAACATAGGCAAAAATGGGCAGAGATACCATGGCAGAAATAAATGGTATCTGACAAAATCCATTTACCATTTGGTTATAAAGCTCAATGTGGTTTTCAATACCCTAAGCTGAGATTTTTCCATAAAATTGCATATAAAGAAGGAACCTAAGCATTCAGATATTTCAGTAAAAAGCTCTCACAAAATTCTGATCAAGTTAATTCGCAAGAGTAATTATCACAGTGATCTTGCCCACTCTTTCTAAGACAAGAACCATTATACCTTTCTTGATTTTTTTTTACCTTTCAGAACCCCCTGAAACATTCTTCAGACTTGAGAAACCTCAGAAGTTGTGTAGAATATGGTTGGGAAGCATAACTGTGTACATGCCCACCTGGGGCCCCTCTCCTTCACACTCCCTCCAGACCCATTATTGACCATTTTGGGAGTGGGAGGGCAGGTCCACATGGCCATATATGGTCATATCACCCTAGTTGAGAAAGCCTGTGATACTGGAACCAGTTTGGTGTAATGGTTAGGAGTGCGGACTTCTAATCTGGTATGCCGGGTTCCCCCACATTCAGCCAGCTGGGTGACTTTGAGCTCGCCATGGCACTGATAAAACTGTTCTGACCAAGCAGTGATATTAGGGCTCTCTCAGACTAACCCACCTCACAGGGTGTCTGTTGTGGTGAGAGGAAAGGGAAGGCGACTGTAAGCCGCTTTGAGCCTCCTTCAGGTAGAGAAAAGTGGCATATAAGAAGCAACTCTTCTTCAATGCAATCCTATGCAGCATTACTCCAGCCTAAGCTTGCTAAATTCAATTGACTGGAGTAAGTTTGAACTGGATTACATTGAGAGAATTCATAGCATGTACAATGAACATGAAATACACACATGCCCTGACAAAAATGGGTAAAAAAGGACTGGACTTCTGCTTTGAGTTTGTCAAAGATTCTTGAACACAGTTCTATATGCAACCACTTATTAGTTTGTTTATTTGGAATGCTGCTTGGAATGGCTGATAATTAAAAAAAACACAGTATTAAATATAATATAAAACAAGTAATTAAAAGCCATTTTCACTGTGTAAGAAGTGTTTATAGCTGTGCTCAAATATGTATTCATACAAATAATATGAATTATTTTTTTTTTCTTTTGTAACCTTCCTTAGATAGATTCCTAGAAAGGAAACAGAAAAATGTTCTAAATAAATAAAAAGAAGACTGGCCTATTACCAGCCTCCCCCACCATGACCTCTGGAAAACTGATACCATAGATACTCGCATATAAGCCGAGTTTTTCAGCCCTTTTTTTAAGCTGAAAAAGTCCATCTCGACTTATATGCAAGTATTAAAAAAAAACAGCTTCTAGACAAGACTGGAGGCTGGGGGTGGGAGACAAGTATACTTGCCTGAAAAAGCAGAGGCAGGAACAGCAGAGATGCAGCAAGCCTGGGAGGGAAAGAGCAGTCTCCGCCTCCCCCCTCCCTGCCTTAACAAGGCTAGCAGGTGTTGCAGGAAGCTCTGCAGGAAGCTCTGAAGCCTCTGTCTCAGAGCGAGAGCAGAGAGCAGAAGGAGGAAACACCCCTAGAGGAAGGAATAAAGGCAAGGGGGGTCAGAGGGAAAGAGGAGGTAGGAGGAGGGTGGGAAGAAAAGGGGAAAAAATCCTGCCCAAAACAGGAGGGGAGGGGAGGAAAGGAGAAAAAGCTACTATCCAAACACCAGCCTCAGCTTATATGTGAGTCAATAGGTTTTTCCAGCATTTTGTGGTGTAATTAGGTGCCTCAGCTTATACCCAGGTCGGCTTATACGCGAGTATAAGCGGTAAGTTGTGTAATCAATTTCTCGCGCCTGTTGTTTGTCCAACTGTGAAGCTGGTTTTGGGTCTTGAAATTTTGATATAGGAAAATGCAACTGAAAATCCAATAGGGATAGGAGATTCAGCTCAAACCTGAGCTGAATTGCACATCCTATCAGTTTAAATGAGTTGAATCAGAGAAATTTGAAGCAATTTGGGCATGATTCAGCTAAGTTGGCTAATTTATTAAGACCTCTCCAAACAGCTGATCCTAGGATCTTTTTCCCTAGCAGACCCCTGAGGCTACAGAGATCCCTGCATCCTGTTTCCTTGGCCTTTCTGGAACTAGTTACAGGATGGGATCGGGCTGGGTGGGCACAGAGCTAACATCAGCCCTAAACCTGCCTTCCCCACCCCTCCTGAGATCAATTCAGCAGCCCTCAGACTGTATGCTCCCACACAGCCCAGAATGTGCAGAAAGAGCCTCTTGAAGCCACCAAACAGTTGATTTCTGTAGCAGCCTCTTTCCAAAGCAGGATCAGCTGTCTGGTGGCTGATTCAGCTGAATAGGTTTCAGTTTTCTGACTTGACCAAACTCAAAGTCATGTACTGAGTCAGTGATTCTGTTGATTTGAGCTTCACCAATTCAGGAAAACTCAGATTTGAAAGTACCAAATCTTTTCCCAGTGTACATCCCTAAAATCCACTGAAGACAGACTATGCTGCTTCATGGCTCTGGGATAATGTTTTCCACCCATTGTGATGAATCTTTGGGTGTATAAGGCACCTTAACTTTCATACTGTCCCCCTCCCTCCACCTTTTGAAATTTATGGTTACCATTTAGGCCGATTTCAATTTCCATTAATAATATGTTCAACTGCTGTACATTTAAGGGAATTTAATCATGTCTTGGTGACAGGTTTAGCTTAAAGCTGGAGCTTCACTTGGAACTATCAAGTAAATTTCACTTGAAAAGGTCAGTTTAACATTTCACAGTAGGGTCCATTCCAGACAAATTAGATTTTGCTCCACTCCTCTTGAGTGAAAACATACTCTGTGCGTCAGATAAAACAGTTCTGTCAATCCAAAGGCAGCAGCCGTTTGTGATTGCAGAGACACCTTGCCAGCAACCTGAAAAGACGTGTTCCTTCTTGCATAACACCCTCTGCTCTTTTTAAGTTCTAAAAGCTAGCAGCTTGATGGCAAATGATTATTAGTCGAAATGGTTATACTATTACATAACTGTGATGATTCTTGTTTTTTTCCCCCGTATCACTTCTTAGTAAACCTGACTTGAGACTTACGTTGACGAGAATTGAGCAACCATCTCCTTGTAGCTGAAGACAAAAGATATTGCACACCAAAGAGTAAATGTACCCAAAATAGAACCCATAAAAACAACATATTCTATTAAGAAAATCTAGAGTAAGTCACTTTCATGAAAATGCTAGGGTGTAAATTTTCTGACCTCCATAAGGCAACTCACAGTGCTGCTGGCTCCCTAAAAGTTGACAGTTCCTTCCTACTACTAGCTCCTTTTAAAATATTTAAACCTTAAATCCTAGAAGAGACAAATTTGGTCCATCACTCCACTGTGAGCCATGAAGCTGAATGAATATTGCCAACCTTCAGGTAGCACCTGGAGATCTCCTGCAATTCCTGGATCTCAAGACAACCAAGATTAATTCCCATGGAAAAAAAGGCTGCTTTAGAGGATAAATTCTATGGCATTATTCCTTGCTGAGATCCCTCCTTTCCCCAAACCCAGACTCCACAAAGAAATGGCAAACTATATTAATGAGGTTCCTGGAAGTAATGTTTTCCATTCTGTGCTATCATATGATAAGGACTAAGATACTAATGAGTAAATTGAAATTGAATTTATGAATCTGGAATGACATGTCTGTGTCAACAAGAATTAAGGTTGCCAGACCCCCCCCACTGCACCATGGATATGGGAGTTCCCTACTGCCAGTCCCCACCACCCCATCACTGATCAGCTAGCCAGACTTACCCGGAAAAAGAGCAAGGCCAGTTGACATTACAGCATGACCCAGAAGTGATGTCATCAGGTCAGCAACATTGGGATGATGGGCAAAAACTCTATGATGGAAGTCAGATTTACCATAGAGTTTTTGCCCAAATACCAGAATATTGCCTCAAGATTGCTGCATGGTGACATCATTTCTGTATCATGTTGGAAGTGATATAGACACATCACTGCAACATTGGCTGAGCCTCCTTCTCAATCCTAGTAAGTCTTCTTCTATTTCCCACTGGTTGCCGGGAGAGATCTGGCAACCCTAACAAGTATCCGTCAAGCATACCGCCTCTTGAATAGAAAGAGCTGTCCAGTACTGAGAAGAAAGGCTCTCCTTGAGCCATTCTTGTCCATTGATCATAGCTTCTATTTTCACTTTTCCAGAAATAGATACCATTTAACATTTTGTACTATAAAGGAGCTTATCTTGCTGCCATGCACAGTACTTCTTGCCAACAAAATAGACTGAAGTATGTGAAATAAGTGGGTGTTGCTACAAAAGTGTAAATGACAGGTCAAACAAATAACAGAGATCTACCGGAGTGTAACGTAAGTACCTGTAATGATCTTTCTTATACAAATATAGATTTCAGACTGAATAAATTCTATAAATAGAGTAAAGGCCCCTTTGACTTCAGTCTGTCTAACATCACCTTTCATTATAGAAATTGAAATGTCTTTTCAGCCTACGCAATTTAAGTCTAAACCCACACTTGTAGTTTGAGTGCAACTAATTTACATAGATAATTTAGCCCTTTTCTCCTTGGTTGGAGAACTGCACTTGAAAGTATTGAAACCATGCAATCGTTTTTGTTAAATGCAGTAGAGTGGATTATGTTTAGAGATGAACTATAATTTAGTTCAACTAGAAGCATGGAAATGGGGTGAGCATGATGCTTACCTGGGAAAAGCAGAAAAGGCCACGAGAACAGTTTTAAATAGTGGAGAAATCTCTGAGACCCCTATTAGTAACTCTAAGGAAGCACTTTTAATAACTCTGATCAGAAGTGGGTGACTTAATGGCTGTTTCTGACCAGAGCTGTAACAAGGGCCAGGCTAGTGCATAAAGCTGAGGGGTGTAGAAATAAATGAATGCACAAACATGTACTATCCTATGCCACCATGCCATTAGGAAAAGGACACATTTCTATATATCAAAATCAGACCAACTAAGCAGGAGCAGGTAGTACTTTAGAGCAGGTGACATCATTATGTCTGATCCTGCGTTGAACAGGGGGTTGGACTAGATGGCCTGTATGGCCCCTTCCAACTCTATGATTCTATTATTCTATGTCACTGACACCGGGATAATGCTGTGGTATTTGGGCATAATCTCTATGCTAGAAGTCAAATTTGACATAGAGATCCCCCCCCCAAAAAATAATAGCAGAGCATTGCCCTGATGTTGCTGCATATGACATCATTTCTGGGTCTTTTTGTGGTACTTTTGACAAGTAGCCAAGCTGAGCTACTTGCTTTACAGCCCCTGAAATAAATTTTCAGGCTTCAAGGACCCCTGGAAGTGGCATAATCAGCCATCCCGTTTGCCCTTCTTTCACTCCGCTCCCTCACCTTTACCACTATGGTGGCTTTGCCTCATGTAGAACAGAAAGAAGGACAGGAACTGAGAAGACAGCCTAGGCCCCCCCATCCCATGCCACAACCAACTTCCCCATTTGACTTTTACACCCACAGCATACCTACCAAGCTCTCTGGGTGAAGGCAGACAGTTCCTTAACTTGTGGCCAAGTCTACTTAGGCAGGAGGAGAAAGGCCACCAAACCCCTCTGGAAGTCCCGCAGACTCCCAGGCGTCCATGGGCCCCTAGTTGTGAAACCTGGTCTAAGGCTTGCAAGCTATCAGCTCCCTCCTTAATCAATCTTAGTCTGACTTTTCCTATACTCAACGGAAAGGGCTTTCCCCCATCTTAAAGGTTCAGGCTCTTTTCTGAGTCAAAGCTCTTAGCTGCCCTATGTGTCATGATTTTTTACAGTAAAGATAAAGACAAGGGACACATGACCTGGTGCAGGTTTCATATATGAAAATTAATGCTAATGTTTTAGACCTATCCTACATCATAGGGGTGCCTGCAGAGTGTAGCTTCTCAGATTAACACAGAACCAAAATAGGGATGGCTAATCCTTCTGTGATAATATTTACTCTAGAGTTATGGCCACAGCCTCTGGCAAAAGGATGGAGCAGACCTTTCCACAAGAGGTGTAGGTTCAGTGCTGCTGGACATTACACTTTCACTCTACAAAGATTCAAAGAAACAGGCTTTCATCCAAAGTAGAGTTTATTCAACAGCAGATAACAAGAAGTTAAAGTATTCCCACCCAGATGCCCAGACCAGACTTGAGAAAAGAGAAACAGACTCAAATGAATATTTCCTTAGCAGAGGAATCTATTGTCATGAATGAGACACTGCTGGTAGGGTCACTCCTATAGAAAAGAGGACACATTTTGGAATTTAGGTGGTACCTTCTTAAACACAGTTTCAACCAAATTATATATGGTACTGTGAAGAAATGCATTTTTTTCCTTTGGAGGTTTGAAATGAGCAAAATCTTCACTCTGAACAGGCTGCTGGTGGGGGGAGGGGGGAGGCATATTTAGTTGCTTTACACAGTTGCCTCACCCCACCTTCATACAAATGCACAATGGGATGGTCAAGCTCCCCCACCCACACACATACACACAAACAAGCAGAGGGCATAATTTGGGATGAATTAAATAGTAGAGTGACTTCTCAAATCTTCAGGAAAAGCTTATCTGACCAGCCTGATCTAGGTGTAAACTGCACTGAGCTTTTATTCCAACCCCAGATCAATTCAGTCCCTGCCCTCTACACAGAATGCGATTTCCGTTTGGATTTGGTGCGATTTAAAATTTCCTTCTGCAGCAAGAAGGATTGATCTGCAGTGACCCTACCTTTATTGTGCGATATCTTGGAGTGCTTTTAATGCTCAATATTTAAAGGCTGTTTTGAATCCGGGCTCTCCTCCGTGGTAGAGGACTTGTGATTGGCCACAGGTTGTCATGTGACAAACTTGCCTTAAAGGAGAAGCCCCTAATTTCTCTCAACTTCTGTCGGTCCTGGATTTTTTCTCCCTTCTCTGCCTTTTTCAATCATCTCCCCCCCCCTCCAAGAAAAGAAAGAGGCTCCCTGCTTGGCTCCTCTCCCCCCACCCTTCAAGAAAAGAAAGAAAGTGGCTTGGCTCCCCCCCCCTTCTGAACTACCCTAACCACATGCAGAACACTTTCCTGTTTCAATGAGGGGGGGGAGAGGAAGATCCAAGTTCAACGCGATCTGAATTCAACAGGATTGACAATGGAATAAACAAAGTAAGTGCAGACTCTGCCCTAGTCAGTGAGTGGAGAAACAAATAAGAACTCTATGCAGCAAGGAGGAGGCCTCTTTGGTGTGGAACCCATGGGAGCCTCTTAACTGAGGTTGGGGGCAGCCAACCATTGACTTTGTGCTCACCTAGAAAGCCAGAGGAAGCTTCAAGGTAATGGAAATTCTTTAGAGATGTGCAACTTCCCAAACTGTCCTATAACATCTGTTAAGACATACATACAGAGTAAAAGAGAGAGAATCTGCATTTTACCTGTTTCTTTTGGATCCCTAGCTCAATCTGGTGCTGTGTTAAAATTATGCTTCTGGGAAAAAATTAAATAAATACTTTTTTGATGCTGGTAGTGGTTCTCTGTACCACAAAGACCTCCACCATTTCAGACATGCGATTGTACAAGCACGTCAGAGGGAAGGTCAGCAGTTGAAAAGCTGCTATTCTTCCAGGGGTGCACAAACCACTAAATTGTCCTTGGGGGTAGGTAACAGGAAACTCAGAGGCAAGGCCTCAGAACTTGAAATGGAAACTGGCAGTACTGATCCTCACAGCAAGCAATTCCTTGCAAAGATCATGAGAACAAAAGGAAATCCTCTCCAAGCATTAGGAATACCTTGGAGGCCAGTGGGCCGGAGCAAGAGTAAGCCCCACTGAAATCAGGTGGATATTTGAGTCAATAGCATGCTGAGAGCTGCATTGCAAATTTCTCTACTTTTCCCACATTAGGCTTTCCACATCCATCAGTGTCATGCCACCCCATCTTGGCTTTTTAACATCCAGCCTGTTGAAGAATTTCTGAACAGCTTGAAAGCATGTATGTCATGTTTGTTATTTTGGTTGGTATTCATAAAGGCTATTACACTGCATTTCTTTTCTCATGCACACACTGTTGTTGTGTATTGGGGCAGAGGCCTGACCCTTTTAAGCTTTTCTACTTCCTTTTATGCTGCTAAGCACCACATGCATTTATTATGCAGTAATAATATTAGTTATTTTTTTCCTGAGTTTGCATTTTTGTATACACTTTTGCCTGCTTTTACAATACTTGAAGAAGCTTATTATTTCATAGATAGATAACCATCTATGAAATAATAGGCTTCTTCAGTATTTGGAGAAGCAGGCAAAAGAGTACACACGAATGCAAAATCAGGGGGGAAATTAACAGTATTACTTTAGTTGGAATATTTCTTGGGGAAAATATAGGATTCTACACAGAATTACTGCAGTCTAACACCACTTAAGATGAGCCTCTTGTGGCCGTCTGAAAGCTTTGCCCATGAGGCTGGGAGTTCAATCCCAGCAGCCAGCTCAAGGTTGACTCAGCCTTCCATCCTTCCGAGGTCGGTAAAATGAGTACCCAGCTTGCTTGCTGGGGGGTAAAACAGTAATGACTGGGTAAGGCACTGGCAAACCACCCCATATTGAGTCTGCCATGAAAATGCTAGACGGCGTCACCCCAAGGGTCAGACATGACTCGGTGCTTGCACAGGGGATACCTTTACCTTTACCTTTTAACACCACTTAAGGTAATGGGTTTAGAATGGAGTAATTCTGCATTGGATTGCATTGTCAAAAATATTTCTCTCTATCCTGGCCTCTTTTAAACTTGTCAAGCCAGTGATATGCTTTATTACTTTTGTACTCAATTAAACACGTGTAGAATTGCAGTCTGTAGCTTTTTATTAATAAAGATATTTGTATAGTATATCTAAGGTGACCAGATTTCAACATTGGTAAAGCGGGACACCACTGACCGGGGGGGGGGGGTTCTTGATTAAAAATTTGGTCTATATGGAGCAACAAAAAGTTTCATAGAACGCATAGAACACAAAAATAGTATTGTAATATATATATTTATTTGATTTCAACATATGTACAATTTGCCAGGTGCCTCCAGATGTCCCTCCAAAAGTGGGACAATCTGGTCACCTTAAGTATATCTGAAAGAAATTAAGTAAAAATTTGAGTGATAAGCCTAAAATGGTATTAACAAATAATTAAGGGCTACAGGTGGCAGGAAGGGTGGCAGGGACCACATCATTTTCTCTCAAGTGTCAAATATGACAATACATAAAAGTCTCCTCTTAAATTAATTTGGATGTTATCTAAACCTGAGGAGCCTCCACTCTACCTCCCACCACCATCACACCGGCTCCTCCTCACCTGAAACTTGTGGAGCAGCACACCACCAGCAGCTCTGCAAGTTGCAGGTGTGGGGGAGCAGATGTGATGATGGAAGACAGCAGGCACAATGACAGCAGAAGGCATCTGCAAGTGGCCAAGCCACAAATGGAGGCTCCACAAAAGGAGGAGTGGGCGTGGGGCCAGAGCATCACCCTGATATCTCTGACATGTTGACATCATTTTGGGTTATGAGAGCACATTGGGGAGCTCCCAGAGCATGCCTCCAAATCCCTCCTCAGTAGTGCAAGAAGTATTGAAAGCACAAAAGGTACAGTTGTAAAAATAGCTATATCTGATGTAGTTTAATTTTGTATTTTAATGGTAATTACTCAATTAATAATGCAGTAGTTGATAGTTGATTGTATGTGAAGATCTCATGACTAAAATAAACATGTTTTATTCTTGTTTCTTTACGTAATTATTATTATTAGCTTTTTACTAAACTATTATGATAGGTGCCTGAGATAGTATTTATTACAAATGAAAAAAGATATAACATCATAGTAAAAGTCCATGCTTTCATTTTCAGAGCAGAGAATATGTATTCTCATCACTCCTGTTGCATTTAGAATGCACATCTGGCTTCTCCCGTGTATGATTTTGCATCCTCAGTTACATAGCATTAAGTCTCTGTATGTGACCCATATAAAAAGATCCCTATTATCTAAACCCCTGGTGGTTTCAAACATCCACTAGTTTGAACTGCACTCAGACAGATTTTGCTAATTTGATAAGGTCTGAGTTCCTCCTGGAATGCATGATGGAGAAAGAGAGGAAGATACCACAGATCCCTTGAAAACATTTTAGGCACTTCCATCATAATGATTATAAATGTATGACAAATATATACATAAATTCTGGCTATAATTTCATTTTGGGATACTGATGATCTTGCAGACTACTTCTGCATTACTTGTGAGTTCCCTCGATGGAAATTCAGGCTTATTAACAAGCACTCAGGAGAACATTATAATTCCTAGTATGCCAGATGCTGTTGCCAAATCATGTGTGAAATTATCCAACCAGCTTTAAATCCAAAATCCCAAATGTTGCCTTTAAATTTCAGTCAATGCTATGACCCCCCGCCCCCCAAAAAGTGTACACACACGCAAGGGTACAAAGAAAAAAAATGTAAACCTGGACTTGGATCCAATGATATAAATAGTCAATCCAGTTCCACTTGCACAACATCTAGTCCTTTCTCTATCTTTAAACCCCCTTCAGGATTCATGGACGTGCTACTTGAGCATTCAAGTAGAGTGTGTAAAGAAAGGAACACAAAAGACTATTCACCCCTGCTAGAATGCCAGTTTTATTTTATTTCCCCCTTGAATAGAACATATGCTCACATCACTCTTTATTTTTTTGTCATTTTTCTGGAGGAGTCCTATTCTTCATCCATTTTGTCTCTGAGCAACTCCCAGTACCAGACCAAACTAAGAGCTATGTAAGTAATAAGGTGGGGGGAATTCCCATCATTCTAGCAAAATTATCAGTACACAGTCTTAAGTATATGCCATGAGATCCGTTCTGGTTCTGACCTCTCCCAACTTTCCATTCTTTGATACACCATCTCTTTCATATTGCTCTCCTGAGCTAAGCACTCTGACTAAATTGGGACTGTGACATCCTCCCACAACTGAATTAATTCACTCAACAATAAGGGGGGAAGGCAACTGCTAACTCTCCTCATGACCTTAATGCTAATTAATGAGCAAACAAGGGTCTACTGCAGTTCTGTGTGCCTAGAATTAAATCATATGCAGGTCACTCTGAAGCCAGGGTCCCCAGGCAGTCAAGGTCTTTGATCCAAACCCTCTGGATGTGAATACAGATAAAGAGAAGCAGCCAAGCAATGCTGAGGATTACTTCAGAAGACAAATTAGGATGCTGATGCAGGGACATCTCCCAAGACATGTTTGTTAAAAGCAGTAGCTTGAAACTACTCAAACTATGCTTGGTACAGTTCTATCTACATAAATTCCTCCCACTCCTGCATGAATAATCTCCACAATATAAACAAAAATCACAGACTGACCATAGAGAAATCCAGTGGATTTAAAATATATATTTTTGCAAAGCAGAGAACAAGCTTTCAAGTTTCCCTTAATTCTTAATCAAGGTAAATGGAAAGAATAAGAACTGGAGGGCGTAAGGATATCAGAAAAGATGGTAAATCAAAAAAAGAAAAAAAAGTCTGTAGCTTCTGGCTTCTTAGAATGGAGACCAAGAGGTCATGTATATTTAAATGACTTTAGCGGCACTGTGTACAAATCAAATTTTAAGATAGGTCTAAAAACTATGAGCGAATTCATCTAAATATACTGTTCTCCCATGTGACATCATAATGATGGACAGTAATTTAAGACAACCATAATGAAGCATTATTGCTTGCCCCTGATTTGCACGACAGCCATTAGCTTAGATGTGTTTTAAGTGTATTAAACTAATTAATGAAGGATACATTAATATTAGCCATTAGTCATGATTGCCATGATATTTAACAATAAAATCTCCTTATTCTACTCATCACAGAAAAGAAAGAAAAAATTTTTTTTTTCAGCTTATGAACTTTCTGAGGGCATATTGCACACTGGAAAAACACTAGTGACTAGATGGCCCTATGAGGCGAGTCTCTATGACGAGTCATATACATTCAATCTGAATCTTGAGTAGTGTTTCTGAATCTCTGTAATGTATCACAATGAGAATATACTATAGTGCATAATTTCGATTTTGGACTGAATCAAGCTTCACTCACAGAACATCCTGTACTTACTAAATTATTCTAACCAAGAGATTCTACCTGATTTTGGATCTCTGAATTGTGCGATTTGTGACTCTAATATATTTGCGGACCGTATTGGCTTGATGGCAAACAGGAGATATTGGGATGGCAAAAACGGGATGAGGGTTAAATATTTTGTATTCATGAAAGTAAGATAAAAAAAAAAGTTTTATAAACATATTGGGCTTGGACCTACAAATGCATTAAGAGTTTAATTCCTGAGTCGACTGAAGATGGCGCCATAAAAAGCTGGACTTCTGTTCAGCTCTTCAGCCATGCCGAGGGTCAGGAGCTTCTGCACCTGGCTGACCTGAGCAGATACGCAAATCTGCTCGCCGGTCGCCCCAGGAACCGGGAACGGCATCCTGAGGGTCCTACAGATCCGTGGGGAGGTAGGGGGACTGAACTCCCCGGATTAATAGCGGCGTGTGCTCAAGGTCACGATGGCGTCCTTGTCGCAAACAACTTTACAAGCTTGAAACGACCAGCTGACCCTACATTCTTCCCAGACCATCTTTTACCAGATTGACAGAAGCTGGAGTCTGCAACAGTAAGAATTGAAAGCTTTCTGGCTCTTCCCTTTCTTTTTCCACAAGCTCTCCCCCCCCCCCTCCTCAACCAATTTACAAGTGAATTCCCTCTTTCGCCGAGCGAGAGACTCCCAGCTAATTATACCCACTAACCAAACAAAGAAAGAACTTTGAAGTTTTGTTGAAAAAAGTTCAGTGGGGGTAACTGACTTGATACGGAGATCGACAAACTGATAATTTGGGATCGCCCGTGCTCCCGCGAGACCGTACGAGACTTTCTGTTTCTAATTTGTGACTGCCTGGAACTATGGAGAAATTAACTAAGGCACAGCTTTTCCATTTGTTATGCGAAGGGAACTCAAAGATACTGAAAGCAGTCAATAAGCTGGAAAAGGAAATCCGTGGGATTAAGGGGGAGCTTTTGGACGGAGCCGACGGCCCGGAGAGATCAGCTGATACAGCTTTGCCAATAATAAATCAAACGAAAACTCAATGTTTGGAAGTTAATCAACAGGAGAGGGAGAGAGCCAGAGATGTAAAAACCCAAAGTACCTTTGAAGAACCTGGGAAAACAGATTCAAGGAAGGAAAGCACCGAAAACCTGGAAGTCTATTCAGAGCAGGAAATGATTTGGATCAGCAAAATAAAAAGAGTCTATTCAAAAGCGACAGCAACCAGGAAGCTATCAGGAGATATTCCTGTGCGACCAGAGGAAGAGATCCAGATTGATAAAGTATTCAGAGCCAACTCAAAGGCGACTGGCAGCAAGAATCAAGTAAGAGATTTCTCTGGCCCTGACAGAAGGACAATCAGAAACACTCTACTATGGAAAAAAACACAATTTCATTTTCTGCGACCACCTGAAGGATGAGTTGAACAATGGAGTATTCTCCTGGCTTCCTGTGGGAAAGACAGCAGCAGTAACTTTTAGGACAGGACCAATATATGAAGGGAACTGACTTTATATCATCTAAGACAATAATAGAATATATCCTTATAATAGATTATACTCTCATATGTATCAACAACTACTTTGCTAAGAAAGATGGTAATAACTCCTAGATCAGGATTAATATACGATGGGAATTGAATATGTATGTCAATATGTATGCTAAAAGAGGATGACAAACCATACTTCATAGGCATTAACAAGACGGCAGTAGTAACTCTTGGGTCAGGGCCAATTTATGAAGGGGACTGACCTAATATCATTTAAGATAATAACAGAATGTATTCTTATAACAGATCATACTCTCATATGTATTAACAATCACTTGGCTAAGAAAAATGGTAAAAACTTCTAGATTAGGAATAATATGTAATGGGAACTGAATATGTATGTTAAAAGAGATGGCAAACCATATCAGCTGGTCACTTTTTCTTCTCAATTTTTCTGTAAATGCTTTATATAATAACTAGGGGCAAAGCCCGTTGTCTCCAAGAATACAACGGGCGCTAGAGCTTGGCAGTAGGAAGAGTAAGGGGAGGAGTTGTCCAGTCTGTAAGGGCATGGGGTTGTCATGTGTGTTGTGTGGGAGGTTGTGGTGGCATGGTGGCAAATGAGGCCATGGGTGTGGAGATATGGGTGTCAAGAACCTGTGGTGTGGAATGTTAATTGATTGTAGGAGAGGACTGACCTTTGGGAATTGTGGCATAGTGGTTACAGATGAGCTTTCCAGAGCCATGTCCTCAGATATGTGAAGGGAAAATCAGACTGGAGACTCTTCTTAGGGGAAGATTACATGGCAACCAATTCCCCCCAGTTCTGCGTCATTTCCCTTCTTGTGTGAATTAGGCCACATTCACCGAAATGCCCCTCTGCCCTAATACACATGGGGTAGTCCCAGTACACAGGTGCCCACCCTGTTCCTTCTGTCTCCCACATTTTCACTGTTGGTAAAATGTTATGTGCCCACATGCTTCTTTCATGGTTGCTCCTTAGAAGAACGGATTTTTGTACCCTATTGCTTACTACCCAAAGGAGTCTCAAAGTGCTTTACAAACACCTTTTCCATTTGTCTTTCCACAATAGTCAACCTGTGAGGTATGTAGGGTTGTGAGAGAACTGGGAATGGGCCGCAGTGACCCAGCAGGCCTCAGGTGTCTCAAAGCATTTTCCAATCGTCTTCCCCTTCTCTCCCCATAGCAGACTCCCCATGAGGGAGGTGGGGTAGCGAGCCTCACAGGGAAGCTGGCAACCCTAAGAGGAAGACTGTCTGTGCACAGCAGTCTTGACCTTAGTAAGGTTTTTAATACTGTTTTTGTATTTGCCAGGCCAAGGTTATTTGCCAGTCACTATTTCAGTTACTATGTGTCTCCAGATATTTACTTGTTCTCTATTTAGTTTCAGGCTGTAAATATTTATTTAGATCTTCCTGCACTTTCCAGACTCACAGGACTGATGCCTGTCTGTGCCCCAGAATACAAACAGTTGCTGATAAGGGCTGGCCATAACCCATAGGCCAGGAGGAACACTCCTGCACCACTCCCTACCAACTGCAGGCAAAAATGTCTCCTTTGAAAGCTGGACTCTGAGGCATTGTACGATTTTGAAGTCCCACCTCCAAACCTCCAGGAATATTTCCAACCCAGGGGTAGCCAACCTACAGGTGTGGCCTGGAGAGCTCCTGGAATTACAGCTCACCTGCAGAGTATAAAGATCAGCTCCCCAGGCAGAAAGGGCTACTTTGGACAGGGTTGTGGTGGAGAAGAAACATTTAAGGCTTCCCACACAGGTTATTGTTGAATTGAAAGACTTGAGGCCTACTGCACAGGGTTGTTGTGCAGATGAAACAGGAGACAAAAGAGCCAGCTTCCTCTGCAGAATAACGCTGTGCAGTGGCCTCAAATCTGCAGAGAGTTGCAAAGAAGAAAGACACACGGCTTGGCTGTGTCTAACCTCCAGCAGAGCAGTATTTTAAGTGAGAAGGGCTTTTCTGTGGCCTCCCTGTCAGGCAACTGTTTGGCAGAAGGGGAAATTCCCCCCCCCCTCAAAAGGAAGGTCCTCAGGCTCCCCTGCGTTGCTCTGGGAAAGGCCTCCTTCCCTCAGTCAGGGCCTGTCAGAGGCTCCTTCGCAGCAGGCCTGAAGGGGGGGAGGGGGAGCACTCTGCAGCCTCCTGCCAGATCTGTCAGGGTTCTGAGGCAATTTGCAGTTGGACATGACAGTTAGGACAGCCTTGGGGCGAAAAGGGCTGGTGCAGCCTGTCCAAGACTCTGTTCTCACCCCCCTTGACAGCCCTGCTGACCTCCTCTCCCTTTGGTGGTCAGGAGCAGACTGGCAGCCATACTTTGCTAATGGAATTAGCCATACTTTGAATGGAATTTTGGTCTGTCCTGGTGAGGGGCCAATAGGAAGGCACTTTTCGCGCCTCCCCATTGGCTGCTTGGCCCTGGATGGACACTCAGAGGGCCCAATCAGGAGCCGCTTCACGGCTCCTGATTGGGCCCTCTGAGTTTTTATCCTGGACAGGGCCCGCCCTAACTCCTCCCCAGGTGGCCTTACTCTTTTATTTAATAGGACCCTGTCCTATTTAAAGATATTTAATAGGACCCTGTCCTATTTAAAGATAAATAACAAAATTATATTTAAAAAAAGAGTTTAATTCCTGGCCTTCTTTCTTTCTGCAGGACAGAAGAACTGAGGGGGTAGAACTCAAGCAGCTGCAAATTTAAAAACTGTTATTGCTTCATGACCTTTTGCACACTAGTTCAAAATTTTGTTTAATAGAAATCAAATGTAAATGATAATGGCACCTGTTATATTAGCATATGGGCAAAACAAAAACTAACACTACAGTAAATATGTGTATGCCTTTTAGTAAAAAGAGAACAAAATTGACATTTTTATTACAATGAGAGGATGGTTAGAATACGGGAGACAGTCCTTCAGTGGCTGATCTCTTTCCTCCAGGGATGCGGAGAGAGGGTAGCAATAGGAGAGAGATCACCAAGCCATCGACAACTCACTTGTGGAGTCCCACAAGCAGTCCTGTCTATTTTATTCAACATCTTCATGCATCCTCTTGCCCAACTGGTACAGAAGTTCAGGCTGGGTTGTCATCAACATGCAGACGACACCCAGCTCTTCCTCCTGATGGATGACTGCCCCGACTTTCCCCCAGATGCATCAGCCAGCTGCCTGAAGCAGTGACAAGATGGCTCAATCAGAGTCATCTGAAGGTCAATCCTTCAAAGACAGAGATCCTCTTGCCACCAACTGGCTAATGATCCCTAGCCCAAAAGAAGCCTGCTTGGCCTCAACCTGTATCCTGGCCCCCACCTGGTGAGCTCCCAGAGGAGATCAGGGCCCTGATGGAACTAAAATAGTTCCGCAGGGCCTGCAAAAGGGAGCTCTTCCACCATGGATTTTGTTGAGGCTGGCCAAAATCTGCAACACAGCTGGGCCCCTGAATTCCCCCCCTCACAAATCCATGTATCTGAACCCAACCATGAACCTGTTGATGGTTACTTTTACAAACTGTTATCTGTATTGTTCTTGCTATTATCACTGTTGTCCTGTATTATATTTTTTTCTGATGTAGAACAAGTTCAGTGTATTGTTTACGTTCTTTGTGAACCGCCCAGAGCCTCAGAGGAGGGTGGTATGCACATACATACATACATACATATATACATACATACATACATACATACATACATACATACATGTGGAGGGAAAGGTCATTGTCCTCTTCAAAAGGGTGCATAAGGTCAGCGTAATTATAAAGTATCTAACACAATTACTATCCAGTATATTTTAGTACTTGGTGCATTTTTCTCCTATGGTAAAGTATCCTGTGTCCTTATACAGTGAGCAAAGGAGAAATCTTAGCATTTATACAGAAATAATCATATCTAGGAATGGAACATGCTCAAATCACATATTGAATGAATCCAGACTCTGTTCAAATTCAAAATGAACCAGGTGTCTGATACCATTTTCTGGTGGCTCTCAGCTTGGGTAGTTTGTCCCAGATATTAAAAATACAAGTGCCAGAATCTCACACAAAAGATATTCTCATGCTTTTGGCCTGAGAGCAAGCTATAAGAAAGCCTGCTTGTGAAAGATCTCCAGAATGGGTTAGCAAAAACAATGTACCAACTGTCCAAAAGCAAATCCAGGCCCAATCTGTTCATATTTGGCCATTGTAGATCTGGATCGAGTTCATATAATTAGGAAGCCAGAAGGGACTGAATTCTCTGCCTAAAGGAAAGATCTATCTATTAATACCTTCCCCCTCCCAGTTCACACTCTGAACCTGCCCATACAATCAACCATATTGTACTGCAATAACAGAAAACAGCATAAGCAAGATGTCCCAGCATCCAAGGATTATATATGTGCGTTGTATACTGTCTCTTTAAAAGTCTATGTCAGAACAAGCAGGAGAGTAGGAGGGACTCCGTGCTTCTCAGTCTCTCTGCTAGCAGCCTGCAAAAGTGAAGGGCCTAATAAGAATCTGTAGAATCTGGCCTGGACTAAGCTCTCAAAACAGCTTAGTTAAGTATTATTCCTTATTTCAATAGCCAAGTTACCTGCCTGACAATACCTTTCAGATCCACTAAACAAAAATGTGCCTATAAAGTATTTGGAGATCCAATGTGCTGAGGGGGCCATGACATCCAAGCTGTTCAAAGTCCAGTGTTCCAATGCCAGTTTGTTTGTGTGTTTGCTTTGGGGGAGGGGGTGCTGGTTTCTGACAGGTCAGGGAAGAATCATAGAGTCATGGAGTTGGAAGGGACCTCCAGGATCATCTAGTTCAATCCCCTGCAAAATACAGGAAATTCACAACTACCAACCCACTATGACTCCAGTTCCATGCCCAGATGATGACCCTCTCCTAGGTAGTGCGGCCTGAAGGAAATTTGCCTCTCAACCCCAAAGTGGTGTTCAGCATTTTCCCGGGCATGCAAGAAAAGGCCACAAGAGCCAAGCATGGACACAATCCCTTGTGCTATGCCACTTACAATCTGCTTAAATTCACAGAATCAGCATTTCTGTGAGGTGGCTATAAAGCCTTTGCTTAAAAATAGCCAAGGAAGGAGAACCCACCACCTCCCAAGGAACCCTGTTCCACTGGGGAACCACTCTGTCAGGAACTTCTTTCGGATGTTTAGCTGGAAATTCTTCTGAATTGATTTTATCCCATTGGTTCCGGTCCTACCCGGTGGGGCAACAAAAAACAACTCTGCTTCATCATCTGTGACAGCCCTCTGAGTACTTGAAGATGGCTATCATATCACTTTTCAGTCATATTCTCTTCAGGCTAAACAAAGCAACCTCTCTCAATCTTTCCTCATATGTCTTGGTCTCTAAACCCCTAACCATTTTCTTTGCCCTCTTCTGGATATGTTCCAGTTTGTCTACATTCTTCTTCAAAACTGAATGTGGTATTTTAAGTGAGGTCTAACCAGAGCAGAGTAAAGTAGTACCACCACCTCGTGTGATCTGGACACTACTTTCGATACAACCCCACCAAATCACACTCCTGAATCATCTTCAGTGCAATGTCTAATAAGATCCCTAGATCCTTTTCACAAATACTACTACCAAGACAGGTCTCTCCCATCCTATAATAATGCATTTGATTTTTCCTACCTAAATGCATAACTTTACATTTATCACTACTGAAATTCATTTTGTTCATTTTATCCCAGTTTTCCACATTTTAAACATGAACCACACGTTTCATTATGAAAGATGAATTAGCAGTCAAACTTATTTTTATCTTTATGCCAATAAAGGTATTCTATTTTATTCAACTTATTTATATTTATTTATTACTTTATTTTTATCTCACCATTCCCCAAAAGGAAAACTTACCTGTAAAAAAATTAAAAGAGGTACAAGACATATCCAGGATTGCTAATACGTTTACTTAAGGTTATCAACCTCCAAATCTCCTGAAATTACAACTGATCTCCCTCCTATCCCCTAGGAGTTGGTGGCTATGAATTATTCCTGCCGAGGTTCCCTCCCTTCCCAAACCCCAGCCTCTCCAGGCTCCATCTCCACATCTCCGGAAATTTCCCAATCTGGGACAGCAACCCGATGTTTAATACAATGCTTTATTAAGGCCTTCATTGTTTATTTAAGACTGCTTTTGACTAATTTGGCTTTCATGTACTGGCAGTCCCAATAGACTTTTTAAACTATTGTCTTTCATGCATTTTATAGCTGTTTCATTATAGTGAAAGTCATCTCAACAACTTCAAGGTAGAAAGGCAGCTAGTCCATGTTTTAATATAAATAAATAATAATTCTCAATACCCCACCCAACTACAGATCCCTAGATTCTTTGCCGTAAACTGTGACAACAGAACCATTATGGTTGGCAGGGCAGACAGAATCACAGCCAAACGAATTACTATAGTTGACTATCAATATTAGCAAAGCAGACAACTCCTTAGACCAAACCTCCTATCCATGTTCTGGATTGTTTTAATTCCTCTTAATGAGGCCTCAAAGTAGTCTCCAAAGTAATATACAGTTCCAAAATGTTCACAGCTTTCATAGTTAGTCTAGCCCTGGAAATACGCAGAAAGTCAGTAAAAGCTGAAAAACACAGATATGTTTCCTCCCACATATACTGGTTTTTTTTACCAGCTGAATTTATTGGCATCAGAATCAGTATCACTTTGGCAAATTTGAAAGTTTGACACCTGAGAGGAAGGGTTTTTGAAACATGTTTGAAAGTTTGACACCTGAGAGGAAGGGTTTTTGAAACATGTTAGAACATCTGATGATGTAGGAAGCCAAATGGATAACCCTGCTGGATGACTGGACTATACTAACATTTAGGAGTGTGCATTCAGCATAAACTGAACCCAAAAATCCCTGAAAAATACCTTACCAGCTACTGGTATAGCTGAACCAGAATGAAAGCTGATTTTTTCCAGTTTTCATTCATGTCTATTCAACTCTACTAAAGATCAGCTGCCTCACCTGGATCTGGTTCCTCTTGAAGATTGGTTTAAACCAAGTAGCAAATGGAGCCAGCCTAGGATTGACCACGGTGGCAAAAGTTGAGAGCTTCCAGCCGGGTCTGCATGCAGTGGGGAGAGACCTACTTGCCACATGCAGATCTTGGGGCCAGCTTCTCATACAGCACAGTTTAAACTGGGTCTGGCTTTTTTAAATTGGTGTTTTTCTTCTTGGGTCTAATGGAGCTGAAAAATGTAGTATTTGTGAAAAATTTTCAGAAATTTTAAAATATTTTTTTCAGAAATACTTAATGGACCTGAAACGAAAAATGCTGGCTTTGTTTGTTGGTTTGTTTGTTTGTTTGTTTTTTGCATACTCTTGCTGGCATCAGAAGTGTTTGGCACTAGGTATGTTAAATATATATTGTCATAGCATGCTAGATACCAAATAAATAGCTGTATGTCACTACTCTGTAGATAACTTTTGAATTTCTTATCTCCATATTTGAGAATGATTTATTTAGGCACTGCCATCAATACACATGATGATTTACAGAGCTTCATAAGTAAAAGGAGGTCTCCTCAAGAATCCCTGTACATTTTGATGCTGGGAAAGACAGAGGGGAAGGATATGACACAAGCAGTGGTCGATAACACACTACACAGAAAAATTACTGATCTGGTCATCACGTGGATGGGAAATTCCTGGGAACCTTATTTGCTACTTTTAATGTTATGGTGGAAAAAGTTGGCAGATTGATCAGGCAGATGGAGAATGGGGTTGCATACATTTGTTTATAGAAAATATTTATATCCTGCCTCATTTCCTGGTATAGGCAACTAACAACACAATAATTTGCACTGACATAAAACATAATCTTTCATTAACAAACTGAAGACATAGATTTAGAAACAAAACATATCACCAAATTGTCTGAAACTATTTACCTTCCACCAAATGTCCTTGGAAAGAACTGTCTTGCCTAACTTCCTAAATATAGCCAAACAGGATGCCTGCCACTCTTTTAGGTCCTTCCAGAGAACTGTAACTAACACAAAGAATACATTCAAATGTGTAGCCGTGTTGGTCTAAAGTAGCACAATAAAATCAGAGTCCAGTAGCACCTTTAAGACCAACAAAGATATATTCAGGGTGTGAGCTCATAATTTATTTTATTTGTGGTAATATGACTGTAAGATAATGGCAATGTAATGGAATTTTGAAATTAACTCCCTGGCCTTGAGATAAGATAGTTACCAGCAATTCCCTTGTAGGAATGTTTCACACTTATATGGAGACTAGTAAATAAGCCCACTGCAGGCTTAATGCAGCGGGCGCTAGTGGGGCTGGGGAGACTAGCGGGGTGTGGTGGGGCAGGGGTGGCTCGGGCTGGGCCCCCCTGTACCGCAGTGTGGCCTACCTCGTCGCAGGCGACCTCCAAAGTGGCTGTGGGCGGTGGCGAGGCAATCGGCGGTGGGGACAGGCGGGCAGGTCAGTGGAAGCATGTCCAGCAGGTGTGAGGCTGGGCGGGCTGTAGGCGCGGGGCAGAGGCCGCCGGCACGGCGGTGGCAGGCGGTGGCGCATGCCGGTGTCGGCCGTGTGGGGCGGCTGCAGGCTTGCCGTGTGGCGGCTAGCCATAGCAGGGCGCGCCGCGAGGCAGCGACTAGCCAGGCGGAGAGGTGGCAAGGAAATTGCGGCGTCCGGACGGACGGAGGCAAGGTGGAAGGGGGGCGGAAGCCAGTCCGGCGGCAAGGGACCAATTGCGAGCCGCGCTTCACGCCTGCCAACTGGGCCCTCCGATTGTCAGTACGGGGAAAGGAGCCTATGGGCACCCTTCCTCATCACAGACAGGGCCCGCCTTGGGGGCCCTTACCAAATTATTTAAAGACTAGTAAAAAAGCCCATTGTATGAAGAAGACAATGGGCGCTAGCAGGTGGGGACCAGAGCGAGCGGCAGGCGAGGGACAGAGCGAGGGACAGGCTACCTGAAAGAGGAGGCGGGAGTCCCAGGTGTGGTGCGCTGGGCTGTGGCAGCTCCTCTGCATTTTTTTGTTCTTCTGCGGCTTTCCCGGCGGCTCCATTGTGTTCTGGGGCCATGAGGGCAGGGAGCACCCAGCAGCTGTGCTGTGGGCGGCTGCCGGGGCTCCCAGGGCGCCGGCTTGAAGCGGCGAAAGGCTCCTACAGGGTTTTTTTTCTGCTGGCTCTCGGCTTGGAGCTGCGAAAGGCTCCTACAGGGTTTTTTTTTCTGCTGGCTCTCGGCTTGGGGCTGCGAAAGGCTCCTACAGGGTTTTTTTTTCTGCTGGCTCTCGGCTTGGGGCTGCGAAAGGCTCCTACAGGGTTAATGTTTTTCTGCTGGCTCTCGTAGGCGTGCCGGCTTGGAGCTGCGAAAGGCTCCTACAGGGGTGTTTTTTTTTTCTCTTCAGCTTCTCGCCGGCTGGAGTCTCGTCAGGCCGGGAGCAACTGCGAGCCGCGCTGGGCGCGGCTCGCAGTTGCTGGGGCTGGGAATCGGAGGCTTCCCTTCCCCCCCCACCCATCCACCCCCCCGAGGCTCTCTGGAGCCTTCTCTCGGCCGGCGGAGCGGGCTCGCAGCGTCCACAACGCTGCGAGGCCGCTCCGCCGGCCGAGAGAAGGCTTCCCGGGCCACCCCCCAGCCGAGGCTCTCACCAGGCGGGCCGCCATTTTCCGAGCGAGTGAAGCAGGCAATGGGGAGCCGCGCTTTGCGCGGCTCCCCATTGTCTGCTTGGGGCGGGATTGACACTCGGAGGGGCCAATCAGGAGCCGCTTCGCGGCTCCTGATTGCCCCCCCCCGAGTTTTTATCCCGGACCGGTCCCGCCCTAACTCCTCCCCACTACCCCTTACTCCTTTATACAGTCCGTGGCGCCCGTGGCGCCACGGGCTGTTTACAGATAGATGGGGCAAGCAGCATATGGTGAGATGAGAGCCTTTGATTATTGACACAGGCAGTTTTATTTATCCTATGTTTTTGTGAACTACAACTGAATTCCGGGGTATTGATTGGTTGTTTTGGCAAAGAATTATCATTGGTTGTATTTGGATGTGTTACACATTATTAATGTAACATAATTTATTTTTGTTATATATTCCCACTGACATGTAAGGCAGGAGTCATAAACCCTCCTGTTCTGCGGCCTAGTACCGGGCCACGAAGGCCTCGGTACCGGGCTGCTGGCAGCCGCACCTGCCTCTCCCTCCCCCCGCAGAAAGAAGTTTGCCAGACCCCAAGTGAAGTGGCCGCCAAAGTGGCCGCTTCACTCACGGCCCGACTAGCTTCTTGCTTGTGAGGGGGGGGAAGAGGCAGGCGCGGCCTCCAGCACGCCAGTGGACACAAATGCGCATGCGGGGAGCTGCCATGCATGCGCATTAGCACCCCCTGCTGGCGAAAATGTACATGCGTGGCTACTTTGCACATACGCATTAGCGCCACCTGCTGGCGAAAACGCACATGCGCAGCGCCCGGGCCGGCAGCTCTCCCTCACCTCTGGAGGCCATCCTCAACTGGAAAAAGGTTGGGGACCGTGGATGTAAGGAATTCATAGTCTGAGGAATAGTGCTTGCACTCGAAAGCTTATGCCCTGAATAAATCTTTGTTGGTTTTAAAGGTGGTACTGGACTCTGCTTTTACAGAGGATGGATGGATGGATGGATGGATTCCAAGGATGGCATTTTTTTCTCCATTGGGTCATAACTGATCTATGGCAACCCCACAGAATTCTCAAAGAGATGTTCAGCAATAGTTTACCATTATCTGTTTCGACTTACTAAACCTGGTATTCCTTGATGCTCTCCCATCCAAGTTGTACCAAAGATCAACCCTACTTCGATTCTGAGATCTGATGAGATCAGCCTTGCCTCGGCTTTTTAGGTCAGTGGAAAGACAAGAGTGTGCTCTAAGAGAGAGCACTGCAAGGAGAATGTTGTCTGAGGAGCATAAATGCAGGGAGTATAACAGGATATGTAGTTCAGTAAGTATAAGTGAAGAAAGCTGCCATGTATAAACCTAGCAAGCCTAGATATTGGGGTGGAGGGAAAAGAGATATAAGAAGTAGGGTTGACAGCTCTAGGTTGGGAAATACCTGGATATTTTGGGGATGCAACCTGAGGAGGGTAGAGTTTGGAGAGCTAAAGGCCTTCAATGGTGTATAATGCCATATACCAGGGGTAGTCAACCTGGTCCTCCCATGAGCCCCTGTCAGCAAATTGTAGTCCATGAACATCTGGAGGACCACAGGTTGACTACCCCTGCCCTAAGTGAACCCATACTGTTTTGTTAAAGAATTTAAAATTTTTATTCGAGTACTTCTGCTGTAGCCCATTGTCCATGTCCCCTGACCTCACTGGTATTTTTCCTCATGCATTGCTATGTGAAATCAGTCCCTGGACCAGTTGTTTATTGCCTAAAGCAGAATTTGGTGGTTCCACAGGCTTTGCATTCATTATTTTAGGCCCGTGCCTCAGTACATGCATAAAAATCCAGATACTTTAAGTGGCATTTGGTCTTAAATGAAAGGATCATTTGACAAACAAAATCAATATTATTAACGGCAACAACCGTGTTCTAACAAAAAGAGTGGAATTCTAATGATGTCAAACTATGCTGTTATAAAACCCAGAGAAACCGTAAAGATTTATTTGCTGCTAAACAGAGTTTATTTTCCCAGGACAGGCAGTTATTTGAGTCAACACAGCCTGGGAGATACATCTGGTGAGGAAATACATCCCAGAGTGGCGACTGCCAATTCAGTATTGGCATCTCAGGAGGCACTGCACACCCAGCATATAATTAGCATGTACAAATACACACACACTCACATCTGAGGTTTGGCTATTGCATTGCTGCTAACTTCTCTGTAGAGCCATTTCAGGGAAAAGAAACAATCCAAATTAGCAATCATTTGTCTTTAGTTTATTTTTCCAAGATCAATTTGACTCAGCAAGACTTAGGGGAACGATATATGAGAATTCAAATGGCTTTTTAACTCTTTGCCAAATGCACTAATACAGAGCTTGCAGAAGGCAAAGCTGACCAGTATTATTTTATAAGAGGACCCTTGGCTGAATTATCTTTATGGCTATATTGTTCTGTTCATTTTGTATACTTTGCATTTTCAAGTGAAAGCAAAGCACAAAACAGCGCATATATTAGCAAAAGTACAGGCATTGCCAATGCCATGTATTCCTTCAGCTGTAAAGGCTCTGGTGTTCACCTGCCCTCTTTATGGGGACTCCCTTAAAGGGTCAGGGGGGAGGGCGGTTGGGCTGTCACATGGTATACCCAGCCAGGGGCTGTGGCCAGGCTCACCTCAGGTAGCAAATGGTATCACTGGGGCAGCCACTCTGGTGATGGCAGTCAGCAGGCCGGCTTTGGGATGTTTATCAAGCAGCAGACAGATCACTTGATTTTCCACAATCTGCCCAAATGCTTTGCCAATATTCCTTGTCCTGTAATCAATAAATGCTGTGGCCTGTTTTTATTATTATTACTATTATTCCAAAACTGTTTGGTGTGTTTTGTGTCTCTCTCCAGAAGATCTCTTCTTCCTCAGCCCTGGACCTGCAACAGCCAAGAGGATCTGAAGGCTGGAGCGCAAGAGGAGAATTGCTCTCTCCAACATTGTGTGTTCCACAGCTACATTGAAGGAAGGAGCAGAAGGAATGGATTTTGCCCCCTTTTCCCCTTCTAGACTGCAGCCTTCAAACTCACAAGGACATTGTTCCACATGCAAGCAAAGCAGTTTACTTTCTTGGGATCGCTGAGAGAGAGAAAACCCAAAATATCAAGGATCGTTAAGTGGATCTTGCATGTTATATTGAGTGAATCTATGTCCCACCTTTCTGTCGTCACCAGGGCCACCAAGGTAACTAACAGATCAAAAACATACATAAGGAAAATGTGCCTTAAAACCATTAAAACCAAACAAAAACATATAATTTAAACAATTAAAACCAAGCTAAAATGCACAGATGAAAATATAAACACAACAATTAAAATAAAATGTATGAAGGAAGAGAACAGTAGATAAATTTGTAAAAAAAGCCTTTACCCACTGGTGAAAGATGGAAACAGAAGACTCTCTGGGAAGAGAATTCCAGAGGTTTGGTGCCATCACCAAGAAGTCCCTCTCCAGGACTGATATCTGCTTGATGTCATAAGACCGGGAACCCAAAGCAAGGCCTTGAAAGATGACTGTAGCAGTCATGTAATTTCATGTAAGCAGTCATGTAAGAGATGGTGGTCCCAAGCCATTGTGCTTTAAAGCTGCTTTAAGCCATCACCTTGGATTGTTCCTGTAAATAAACTAAGCATCAGTGTAGATGGAATAAGACTGGAGTGATATGGTCAGTCTGGGTGCAGCATTCTGCACCAATTGAAATTTTCAAACATGTTTCAAGGGCAGATCCACAGAGTGCACAGCAGTAATCTAATCAGAGCACAAACCACAGTGGCCAGATCTTTCCTGTCCACGAATCCTACAGCTGGCTAACCAACTGAAGCTGATAAAAAACATTTTTGGCCACAGTTTCCACCTGCTTACCCTGGGTGCTTACCTTGAGCACCTCCAAAACTACAGGTGTGTCCCTTAAGTAGAGTGCAATCCCATCCAGAACAGGTGATAACTTAAGTCATAGCTCAGATCATCTGCTCACCAGTAGCACTTCCCACTGTAAGGTTTTACTCCAGACCAGGGGAGGAAACTCTTTCCAAATACCCCTTTGTGAGGCCTTCAGGATGGTGAGAGCTGGCAGAAACACACAGAAACTGAGCGTTTGTAAAAGTAAATTTCTAAAAAATTATTTTCAGGCCACAAGCATACAAAAGTAGCAGATGCAGGGTGACAGAGCTTTAAAAGGAAATAAAAATACCCCTAACTGTTCCAAGTCCTCCCCATAGCTAGGGACTTGGCAGAAAAACATTAGTCTCTCTAAGAAGCTTCACACCAAATGCCTGGGTCCCTTGCCTTTGTGCCTTTCTACAGCCCATTTTCAAAACAGACTTTGCTACTCGTAATACTATACATTGCAGTCAATTAGTGAAGTTGATGAGTAGTAGACTCAGGCAGGTTCCCCAGGCTAGGTTTTGTGGCAACCTCTGTTGTATGACACTAAGGTTTGTTTTGTATGGTGGGGTGAATTACAGAATTTATTCAGGTGATCATATGAAGGCAAACGGTACCACTTAACACAGACAAAAAAATGATAGGAAGAATGTGATTCATTCATGTCCCCTATATCCCATGTGCACAAATTATTAGGGGGGAAACACATAGGAAGGATAATGACTACAGTAAGTGTCTCCAAAGCTTGGAACTGGCTTCAAAATGTTATCATCGATCATTCTAATAAGCACTTAGAAAAGTAAATCAAAGACTATTAAAACACTTTTGACATGAAACTCGCATCCCAGAGTAATGCACAAACTCTTCAATTTATGTTCCATGCAGGATGAGTGTGGGATTGAATTGGGGAGAAATATACTGGGTTTTTACACAAAATATGTCTCCTCTGCTGTTGTTTTCCATGTCGATAAATGAAATGTGGCACACTATGCTCTTTTTCTCCCTCTCCACTTAAAAATATAGAGCACAGAAATAAGTGATGTGTCAGGGTAGGCTTCTTTTCAAAATAAGTAATTATCATTTTTGTAAAATATTGTACAAAGATTATGAAAAAGTAAATGAGTGTTCTGCAAAATGAGTATTTTCTGTACCATAGGGCTGCTTTGTAACAATAGAGAGTTATAAACATGTAGGAGGTAGCGTGTTTGCTGTTAATTTTCTAAGGCAAGGTCAGTTACTTTAAAACTTTATGCTCTCCTAAATTCTGTTAGTGACAAAAGGTATCAACTGTTGCTATGATTTATTTCCCAGAGCAGAAAGGGAAGAAATGTGCTCTATAACTCCATATAAACTCTTATGAAGGGAAAACTATAACTAATGTTAGTTAATGCAGAGTTTGGGGTGACACAATAGATCCTCAAACTGGCATTTGTGACCTGTTCAGCTTACTCTATAAACAGATGCAGTGATGAAAAAACAAACAAACTCACTAACAGAATGGCTGGGTGCTGCCACTGGCATAAGATTAAATTGAGAGAAATAAAATTACTCCCAGTGAGTGAAAGATGTATGCTCGTATATAAGACTAATTCAAAGAAGAGAGCCTTACTAGGGGTTGAGTCTTACTACCTCAATCCCTGAAAAGGAAGTGAAGTTCTTTTCATCCTGGTTTCTCCTTGGATTTTGGCCTTTCAAATTTCTTGGTCACTCACAAAGTAGAAAAAAAAGTAAGTGAGAAAATAGTCGGGGGGGGGGAGGAAGGGAGCAGTTTGCAGCATCTCTCAGTTCCATCAGAACCAAGAAAAGGAGCACTAGCTCATGGAGCAGTGGCTCACTGGTTGCTGTAGTGGGAGGCACAGTGAGATGCTGTCATGCAGCACATTTCATTTCTGCACCTTGGAAAGAAACTAGCCATAGCATCAATCTTCACCACCACCACTCATGGCAGCTCTGTTTTGAGTAACATTCATTTTTGCCCTTAATTTGAACATTTGCTATTTCTATTAAACTATCCAGTCAGATAAAGACTATGGTGCACAGGCATTCCAGCAGGGATCTACAGATGATCATTTCAAGAATGTTACACTTTCTAATTGAGTAAAGAAACCTAAGATCTACAAAGCACACTGTACAAACAATGCCTATATATTTCACATAATTTATGAGAGTCCCAGACTGTTTGAGAGCAAATTTTAAAAATCCACTTAAATGGCCTTTTCGTGGAATTTCCTCCAATTATACTGTGGTTTTGAGTGCGCCAGGTTTGGGACCATTTTTGTTCTTTCGTGGCATGATTTAGCCTAAAGTAATTGTTTTTATATAGCAGAAGAAAATATCAACCAAGCTGTAATGAAATGGGTCATGAGTGATTATCCTGCCAGTCTTCTCCTCCTGTGCTGCACTGCAGCAAAGCCTGATGGAAAGGGCAAACTGATATTACTGTCTCTTCACACCACAGAAAGGTGTTTTAAAGTAATTAAAAAACTGTCATCTCTATCGAGCTCAGAACTGAGCCTCCAAGTGCCCCTCCACACATATGTCACAAGTTGAAATGGACCCAATCCTCAACTGCCAGTTTGACAGATCTTTGAGTGACATGGTCATAGGGAAGCAAGGAAAGGAATTTGCTGCAAGAGAAGATGTTTATGAAGACTGATTGGATTGAAAGTATTCCATAATCATCCCCATCCCCATCTCCAAGAACAGAATGAAAAGAGGGGCAATCATGAAGTTGGCTATTAGTGTGCTGAATTGAACAGATAACTGTGCAGGTAAGCTTCTTCGATTAGGGGAAAGAACTGTGGGCATGTGGTCATCTTTAACATTCCTTAACGATTTTTTCCTGGGACTCAAATTATGGCTGTTCTCCTTGGAGTTCTCATTGCTGCTGCAAATACAAAGACATTTACAGCAGCAACAGAGTATCCAAACCATGCTTTCCCCACACACAGACTTTGCCTCACAGCCCCCTGCAACCATCCCATGACACCAGAGGCTATTGTGCATCAGTCAGTTGTCTCTTCCTCTGAAGATGAGAAGATGGAGGAATCAGGAGAGGCGTTAGTGGAATGCCCAGTAAGCAGCTGGATTTAGAGTCAGAACCAATAAGAAGCCTCAGAAAGTGAGGGCTGCTCATTCTAACAAGGGATAAAGAACATTATCAGTTTGTCTCTTACCACCCAAGCTGATGAAAACAGAGATTGGTAGTTCAAGAAAGGAGGAGTGTTTAATTATTAGCACAGCATCAATGGCCTTGGCTTGTGATACAGAGTTGATGCAGGATCAAAGACTCAGGGAGTCAGAACACCTAGATTTCAGCCATGAAACCTCGTTTTGGCTAATGATCTCTTCTGAAGCACAAAATTGTACTGAAGGCCTACTATTCATAAACAGATGCTTCATGGTTCCTGTCTAGTCTGATACCTTGGTCTATATGTTGAACCTTTTACAAGGATGCTGGATGGTGCTCCTGTTTTGTATTGATGAGTTCCTAGAGTTTATAAAGCTCCTGCTGATAAAACATTTTATGGTCTAAGTGTATTGAAGACTGGGTAGCACCCCATCCATGCTCCTGGATAACCCATTAACATTGAGTGTTTAGCCTGATCCATCATGTTTTCATTATTATCACTATAATTATTTTACACTTTTCTATGAAAGGGGATTTTTTTTACTAGTGCTTGAACTAAGTAAAGGGAGACAAATCACTGAGACTGTCACCTCATTGCAAGGTTGTTGTAATAAGAATAGAACTATTTGTATATGGTTATGTAAAAGATGGAAGATGCATTCTCTAACAGGAGGCTGCTTTCTTGTAATATGGATCTTGTAGCATCATATCTCTTCTTCATCCCTGACAGCTATCACCTGCAAAATGTGGATTTCCATCATTGTCATATTTTGGGTGATTTATTAACAAAAGACAGTACACCAGAGATGATTAGTTTCTTATCAATCCAGGCTCTGACCTAGAATTTGTGGATCTTCTCCAAGTGATGGAATGACTTGTAGCCTCCAACAACCCCCCCCTTTCCTTTTCTAACCTGCTCATGATGATACCTGATGATGCCTTGTGAGTAACTGTGAAATATTTATGGTGTAATGTTTAGGATATATTTCAAATGAGACACTTGTATAGCAGTCTCTCTCCTTAGTGGATTTCCTTGGTGATCTTCCAACCAAGTACTCTGGACTTCCTTGGTGGTCTCCAATATAAGTACTCACCAGGGCCACCCATGCTTAGCTTACAAAACCTGGTGAGATCAGGCTAGCTTGGGCCATCCAAGTCAGGACAGTTGTATAGTTAAGATAGCCAAAACACTAACACCAATTTCAGAGCCAAAATTAGTCCCTTTGCTTCTTGAAAACATTATAAGATTTGTAACTTGCAAGGGAATAATCATTTCCCACTGATTCCCTTGACCACTAGTCTATTTTTAGAAAATCCCAAAGAACAAGAATCCCTGGTTTCACTGAGCAATTCATTTATCTGTCCAACTGAAGCTTACTAAGCAGCCTTGTGTGATCAGCCTCATTCTGTTTTTTCTCTTTGGTCCTACCCTAATCATCTGGATAAAACAGATCCATTTATTCACCTGGATAAAACGGTTTCCTTTAATGGTAGTATTTTAGGAAAATTGCAGTGTTATCATGATCTTTGTAAAGTCAATATGTTCCTGTGGCTTTTCATCATCTATCTTGAATTCTAAATTCTTCATAACCCTTGCTGCTATTACAAAATGTAACAAGCACATCTATTTCAATAGCATAAAATTATCTATATAGTTTATGTTAAAAAAATATGTTGGAGATACCACATTCTGTCTAGAATAACAATTGGAACCAAAAACCATTTCAGCATCACTTCTACATCAATATTTTTTAATCAAAACTATACTAACACAATAATATTGAAAGGTCATTTCTAAACACGTTTACTTGGAAGAAAGTTACCGTAAACTCAGTGAGACACACCTCTCTGAATAAATGTGTTTAGGTAACAATACTAGCAACATTGATGATGATGATGATGATGATGATGATGATGATGATGATTTTTTTTTATAGCCCACCATTCCTGGTTGGCTCAGCTGCATTGCAAATAATAGTTTGCATAACGATCCTAATAGTAAAAAGAAATTTTCAGTTCTTTGGAATGCTTTTTAAAGGGGTTCCACTATTTCTAATTCCAAATTTCTGCTTGCCTACCTTTTGTATTCCTGATGTTACTGTAGAATTATTCCTCCTTTGCAAACCAGAGTGTTCCTTCACACTAATTTTGGATTTGCACAATCACAACATCTATGAACCTAAAGGCTTGCAATTTCCAGAATACCTGGACCTGGGATCTGATACTGTAATGTGGCTGAATGATACTTCCACATACAAGGCCATGACTATACCTATGGGAAATGAGGTTAGAATACTTAGGTACACTGACTGCTAACATTCAGAAAGCTGAAAAGGCAGAACAGGTAGACAAACAGCCAAAAGAAATCTGTGCAGGTAAATAAAGTGGCATGTTTGTACTATGTAGCTCCATCTTGCAGGCTCTGTGGAAAGCCGACAGCTCCCTCAGGGCCCACAGTTCCTCCAGGAGCTAATCCGAGGTAGGGGCAAGGAGTGAAAAGGCCTGGCCTTGATTGAGGCCAAACGAACCTCCCTGGAGCCAGGAACAACCAACTAGTTGGTACCCACAGAGCCCAAGGCCCTGCAGGGGACATAGGGCAACAGGTGGTACCTCAGATACACGGGTCCCAGACCACCAAGGGCCTTAAAGGTTAGAACCAAAACCTTGAACCAAATCCAGGCTGAAACTGGCAACCAGTGCAGCTGCCTCAGCACAGGCTGGAAAATATAAGTAGAATTTGTTTCAGAGACTTCTGTGCCTTAGTAGATCTCCAGACATATATAGAAGCCTTTGGAGCCAGTATAAACCCCATCGGATTGAGCTAACTGTGAAACTAAATCAGCTGCAATATGGATGAGAGTTTTATGTACATACAACTTTTCCCTGGATACAACCAAGTTATTCTCTCACACCTCCAAATCATATCTATATCTTTTCCTGTTTTCTGTAAACCGCCCTGAGCCCTCGGGGAGGGCGGTATATAAATATAATAAATAAATAAATAAATAAAATATATGAAATAGTTTGGTATGGAGTGTGGTTTGGTTAGGAGTGTGGATTTCTAATCTGGCAAGCTGTGTTTGATTCCACACTCCCCCACATGCAACCAGCTGGGTGACCTTGGTCTTGCCCCAGCAGTGATAAACCTGTTCTAACCGAGCAGTAATATTAGGGCTCTCTCAGCCTCACCTACCTCACAGGGTGTGTGGTTGTGGGGAGAAGAAAGGGAATGTGATTATAAGCTGCTTAGAGATTCCTTCAAGTAGAGATGAGCGGCATATAAGAAAGAACTCTTCTTCATAAATAAGTGATTCAGGCACATGATACATAAATAAACTAATTCACAGTGTTCTTTCTATATTCAAGGCCTCAGACTTCCGTTGATTACCAGTTTTGTGATTTCAAGTAGTGAAAAGCTTTTTTTTAAAAAAAGGTCCTTTGACCTCGATTGCCATTAAAAGTTTGCAAACAAAAATCTATACAATTTTGCTTCCCATTTCACTCTGTCAGGGTCATTGAATATGAAGTTTTCCTCAAACATTGGCTTGAGTGCTACTTATAAATTTTGCACATTTTCAGTTCCATTAAAGCTGCTTGCCAAGATCAAATCTAAAAATATACACATGCATAACCATCTAAGCTTATGCCAGAATATGTGTGCACATAAAAGGCAATTCGGGGGAAAGTATGTTTTGTATTCTGTGAGACCAACCTGGGGTGTGTTAAGGGGGGGGATTCAATTAAATAGTGTATGGATTTCAACTACATTTCAATATGCTTAAATCACAGGGAATACGTTGGAGCTCTAAAGGTACAAATAGAAATCCATGTTGGGCCATTCTTAAGTGAACACAACAGGGAGCTTCATATATGAATTCGAACATCTTGGTATTTTAAAATTACATTTCCATGTACTTTGGATAAAGTAATGAAGATAGTGATATATATATATAGTCAGAGACGTGGCAACATAGGTGAAATTAACAACAGGACTGAATTTAAGTAAATAAGGCTGTTATATGTTGTAAACAAGTTCAGTGGTCACATGATAATTGACGGGGCTCCACTTCAAACATGGAGTTCATAAAAGTAGAGGGTTGCACACTTAAATGTCAAGGAATGCCTCAATACATAATCATTCTGCAACAATAAGAAAGCTCTGATCAGCCTGAATTTTTAGCACACACTTCTAATTAATGTAGCCAGCCAAACTTCTGCCTTTTCATACGGGCCGAGACAGATATTGGTGGTTTGGTAGACATACGGTAGCATAATGCAAGTGTGGAGAATGAATTGTATATGCCTGTAACCCAAACGCTCAAGAGCATGAGTAATAGCACTGCATAAATCAGTCAGAAGAACTTCAGCCTCAAGTGCTCCTTTCTGAAACTGCTCCTGTCCTTAGTATACTTCCTTCCTTCATGCAACCAGAACCTCTTTTCTGGGGAATGGTAAAATAATGGTAAAGCAAACAAGTAGATGTGGCTATTGCTCTCCTTTGGGTAGCCATCACTGCCCTCACGTGAAGATTTGAGAGGCAGTATAAGAAAGAGGCAGCAGCTACTGTTCCTGCTCCTCACCACCATCAACTGACCCTCTCATTCTCCATTGGAGTAAGAGAATAAATGGCAAATGTCAGTAGCAGCTGTCATAGCCCCACACAACTGTTACCAGGTGCAGGTAAATAAGTAACTAGTACATCTTTATTCTTATAACCCTCCCTTCCTAGACACTCAGGACAGGTAACAATACAAGGTAACATAAAATATAAAATCACATAACATTAAAACCTTATATAATTCAATTTTTCCCCAACTAGACTAAAATTCTAAATGAGTTGGCAGATCCTTGAAGGATGGCTCTTTCCTCAATTTCCACTGGTGAAGCCAGTATTTCTGTGGTCCATCAAGACCTCGACTGTAGGTCTTGTGGAACAACACTGTGTTGCAGGCCTTGAGGAACTGGTTTCAGTTCCACAGGGCCCTGATCTCTCTTGTAGAGTGTTCCACCAGACTGCGGCCAAGGTTGTTGTCTAAGCCCTGGTTGATGCATGCACCGCCTGCTAGGATCTGAAGGTATTGCTGGCACCTTCATCCTAATATTTCTTCACGGCCCCTGGTCAAGTGCCTGACTCAGTGGTTCCTGGACAAGACTATCTTTCCCCAGAGTCCTCTTTAAAATAAGTGTGGGGAGGATGGGTCCAACATCCTTCAAAACACTTGTTTCATGTTTATAGTAAGATTTGTCCTGTCTATTCATGGCTCCAGTCTCTGGATTTAAGTATCCACAGATTTGGTCAGACTGATAATCAGATATATTGATGATAGGTCTACTTCCACAGGATGTGGGAGATAATGCATAATCTCTATGCATTATGATAGCTACAGAATATAAATTGAAAACAGACATTATTAGTCCCTTTTAGAGAACAGATGGGGAAGGCACTGGCAAACCACCCCGTATTGAGTCTGCCAAGAAAACGCTAGAGGGCGTCACCCCAAGGGTCAGACATGACTCAGTGCTTGCACAGGGGATACCTTTACCTTTACCTTAGAGAACAGAACTGGCAAAGTTTAAAAAAAAAACACTATTATGTAACTGAGAAACCATTTGAGCATCCCAGATCTGCAATTTATAGTATGTGACTAATAAATGTCAGTATTATTATTTATACTTCTGATTTACATGCTGACTTTTCTGCTGCAAATGAATCAAGGTTTTCTTGATTTGCATGACAGTTCTACTACATTTCATGACTGGATGCAAGAGAGAATGTACTTTTAATGTGTATAATAAATTTGCATTCTCATTAATGTGGAATATATTATAAAGGCCTGCCAACCAATGGAGGAATGTGCTATGCTCAATCTTGAATCAAGATTGGAATTTTGTATCAGATTTTTGATACACATGTACTAAATACTCTAACATGATTAAAGTAAAATCAGACACATGTACAAGAAAAGTACACTGGGCTATATCAGAAGTAGAAATCACCCTTTAAAACTAGGGTGGATTCCCAAATATCCAAGTTTGTTAAATGATGGTGTAAATAATCTTGCGACAGACATCTAAAGCCAATTCTATACATTAAGATTACTATACAAAATCTAATTTTATACTTCTAACATCAATTCTACAACATACATACATCACACACATACCTAAGAAACTGAACTAATAAGATTTATCAACCATATACATGAGACTTAAATGTATACTCATGAATTTAGATATTGTGGTTATACTTGGTGTAGTGTTAAGAGTGGCGGTTTCACCTGGGGAGCCTGGTTTGATTCCCCACTCTCCCACATGCAACCAGCTGGATGACCCTGGGCTTGCCACAGCACTATTAAAGTAGATCTGCCCAAGAAGTAATATCAGGACTATCTCAGTCTCACCTGCCTCACAGGGTGTCTGTTGAGAGGAGAGGAAAGGGAAGGCAATTGTAAGCAGTTTTGAAACTCCTGGTAGAGAAAAGTGGCATATTAAAACCAACTCTTCTTCTTCTATATGAGGCTGCTAGGAAAATGCCACTCCAACATTGTGGTGCCCACAGCTATCATAATTTGGGTCCCTATAAATGGGATGGCTTATTTACCTATTTCTAGCATTGTTAATTTTCCTTTGTAGATCTGGAATTCAACATTTTTGCTTGTAAGTAGGAACCATATTGATTTAATATGGTATACTGTATCTATACTATATCTAAAAGTAGAATTGTAAATAGAAATTCCTGCACACAGTCCAGGAAAAAAAAATATTGTTGCGTCCTATACAGAGAAATATGCACTTCTTTGTTTTCCTTTAATGCAAGGCAGAAGGAAGACCAAAGACCCAACAGAAAAGGAGCTAAGACCAATGTTCATAGTTCTAGCGATTTTTTTCTACTCATGTTTAAGATTATATCCTATTGTTTACAATGGTCAGGGCTGACCACAGGGCAATTTAAAACAACATTTAAAATTCTAAAATAATTTGATGAAAACAAATATGACTAAAGCAGAACCAGGAAGGAAGGAAGGACAAAAATTGTTAATGTGGGTATGCCAAACAAAATAATAGCCTTCACCCATGGACGGGAGACACTCATAGACCCATTATGCTTGGCAGCTGCTACGCCAGGTGGCCACTGTACCATTGTAGCAGGGCAGGATGCCCCACTGTTCCCCGTGTATGCACAGGGGTGGGGCTCCCCGGCGTACATGGATGCCCAGGTGTAGCGTGCATACATGCGCTGTGTGCCAGGGTCTATGTAATGGACTATAGTTTTTTTAAAACCTTAAAAGTACTGTACAGACAACAAAAAGACTGTTATGGGCTATTTCTTAACAGAAGTGATAGACTGCTCCATGCAATCTGATTGATTAGCAGAACTGGGCAGAGAAGGCTTGAGAACTGCATGCTGATGAGACAGTCAATCAGATTTCTGCCTTTATTGAGTTGAGTCTGAATTAAGCCTTGACTGAAAGTAGACAGAGAATTAGAGAAAGTTGACAAGGACACTTGGATAGTTAGGTGAAGACTTCCATTCAGGTCTGAAAAGGGAGCAGATCTATTACAGAGATAATATTTTTTTTCCTATTCATTTTCTTCTCTGTGTTAAAACAAATATTTTGTTAACTTTGAATTTCAAAATGCCTCAAGTGCCATTTAGGTGGTTTGTTAAGGGGTTCTCCAATCCGTCCCTCAGGTCACTGGGCTGTACCAATAGCCAAATTATCAAACTGTGACAAGGTGGGATTGCCAGAGTTCTTCAGCAATGAATTATTCAGTCAGTAAAGCAAAAGAAAAATGGAGGGAAAACATAGCCTCAGCCTATTCTGCACAAAGGTGATAGTTTGGGATCACTGCGAGGCAATGGAGCCAGGGCATGTTGCCCCTGCTTTTCCCGCTCCCACACAGGAAAGAGTTTAGGAGGACATACCTTGTCCACCATGGATTTGTGCATCCAAGCAGCTCTGAGGTCCTGCACAGCACCATGGAGCCAGCTGGGGAATTTTTTGACCCTTCTGGGACACCATAAGACAGAGGAAGAGATGTCTTTGGCCAGCCCGACTCTTCCCTACTAGACAAAGGCCCTGATGGTGCCCGCAAGGAAGGGAATGTGGAAGAATGTGCCAACATCATCTGGAAGCAGGCATTAGCCCCACAAGAGACAAGCGCAGTGAGGGAGTGGATGTGGCTGTAACTGTAGAGGTACTTGTAGAAAGTTGCATCTGGGACTAGGACACTGCTTAGATTTTGCTGAGCACATTGCTTTAGCTTAGCACTTTGCTTTAGCAGTAAAGGTGGCAGCAGCGGTTTCACCCAGAAATGAATGGCTTCACCCTTTTACTTTTCAATTAGGCTTCCTTCTATTTATTTTTCTTGTGAAGTTTTTGGAGATATAGAAAAAGAAGGACTGGGTCAAGGTGTTATGCTAAAGAATAAGAATATAAAAATGATTCATGTTTCATTTCTGCTCTCATGCACTTTAAAAAAAAATGCAAACATTATTTTAAATAACAGAGCCTGAGGTATAAAACAGTTATTTTTCAAGAGAATGATCTGCTGAAATACAAAGAATACAATCAAATAAAGAAAAATTCTTATTGAGTTATATAAAACAGGTTTTTTTGCCTTCAAGCCATATGCTGAATAATATCAGAGAATCTACACAGAGAATTGCCCAATTCCCATTACTAAATGCATTTGCATTAAATATGCACATTCTCTGATCTTTCAGGCTCACGGATAAAAGTCTGATAAACAGATATCACCACCTAAATTTGTATTTCAATTTAGTTTCAAAAAACAAAGCTAACTGCTGAATATTCAGTTTCATATACCCAGTCTAAGTATCAACTATAACAGCTTCAATAAGAATTCAAACACAGTAAATAAATTTCAACCCTAGTTTTATGACTTTTGTTAATCTTTGATTCAAGATTGATTAAATTCAGCATTATAAATATAGGAGAGAGGTTTTAGATTGTTATAGAAGAATTTGCCCCTAGATTTTAAAGACTTGGGAAGTGTTGCGGATTACTTAATGTGAGTCTGAAGCTTAACCAAATTTCTCAAATCCTCCCATAAACACTAAATGTTTCTAAAAATGAATACATACAACTTCCTGTAAGTGTTAAAGAGTGAAAATTGTCCCCATGTGTCCAGGCAATGTATCCTCAGGGGGTTATTTGAACAGTCATCTGCAGGCCTCCCAACAGTATCGTAGCTACAGTGTTCTTTTAGGCCATGTCACAATTGTCTCTCTCACTGGGGAATGTGGCTTAGGGCCAAACAAGGTGTGATGGCTCTTCAAAAGTTGTGAGGAAAGAAAATAAGATCACCTGTTGCTAACATGCCAGGGCTTTTGGATCCACATGAGAGTTTTTACATGGCTACATTATCCTCTAAATTGGTGGTGGTGAGCACAAGTTGGTCCTGTGACTGTTGTCCCATCTAGTTTGCCCTTATGTTCCTTCCTCTGCTATGTTCCTTGTGTGCATAGGGTAGGCCTGTGTCTGAGTTTAGGATAGCTGCCTAAGCCCCCAATTAAGAAGCATGCAGAGAATGAGTCATAGAAGCCAAGTTGCATCATAACCCTAAAGGAGAACAGAAACGTGAAGAAAATATTACAGTGTTTTATCCCTGGGCAAGTCGGTCAACTCCTAGATTCATCAGGTCCTTAGGAAATGCTGAATTCTTCAACCCTAATTATATGGAATGCTGTCCTTTTTGACACAATTGTTAAAGGTAGAAGAGCCAAGTTCTCTTTTCACCTTAACAACTTCACAGGATCTACAGTTGCTTGAAAGAGTCACTTAAACTGGGGATGGCAGGGATTGAACCTGGAACCTTCTGCATATCAACACATGCTCTACCACTGAGCACAGCCCCACCCACAATTCCATTCACTGCTTGACTGATGGATTTTTAAAAGGGGCCATTTAATACATTTAAGTCTTTGGAGGTTAGACTTGATGACCTAGGAGGTACCATTCAACTCTACTATTCTATGATTCCAGGAATACTTTTGAATCCATTTTCCACAAACTGCAGGTTAGAACATACACACACATACTCACACACATGTACTCATAGACCCCTTCCCCACACTTCCCCTCCCCTCTCCCTCTTGCTTCCCTGAC